>NC_135233.1:192743998-193066776 GCF_051348905.1 Ranitomeya variabilis
AGGCCACTCCCCACCATAGTGGGTAAACTGGGGGTCAGGCAGGAAGTTAGATCAGAAAGCTGACTGGATTGGACGAAGCAACACCTGGTGGCAGAGGGTGTTGTGGAGGAAGAGACAGTAGGGTCTCTGTCAGGGGTGGGATCCTGACAGAGGCTTGGCAACTTGAAAGAACGTAACGGGTCCGCGCCAGCTCCGGGAAGCGGCGGGACCCAAGAAAGGACTAGAAGCGAGATAGATTGTGCTGAGTGAGAAACGAGATCAAGCGATAGGAGAATACCAGTAGGGGTCATGCTGTAAGACCGGAGCAACACCCTACTGAGGCGCATTACCGGTGGCCGGAACGCCGAGGGAGTATTATAACAATCAGCTTCAAGCAATACTCTAAACAGCGGCAGGACAGTCAGTTTAAGGCGGGCTGTCTAACACATATCACCTATGAAGTCTTGGGGGGCAACCTGTGGAGAGGGGCGACTCTAGGGTCCCGGAAGAGCTCCGAGCCTACCCGTCAAACGGGTGCCGTTCCAACCAGAATATCAGGGAGGGACGGAGGATTAGAAGAACATCATTTAATCGAGTTGTGAGGGAACTTAAGAAACAGACACGACGGTTGTGGGGACTTTCCGTAAGCACAGCAGGGAAGGACCGCAACACATAGCGCTAGAAGGAAGGCACTGATTTCCACCTGTGAAGAGAACTCTGGAGGTGCCATTGGACCGGCCGGACTTGCGCAGCCTGGTGGACCGTATTCTGGACTGAGGACCCAGAGATCTTCAGTAAAGAGGTAAAGAGACTGCAAACTGGTGTCCTCGTTATTTACTGCACCGCACCACCATTACCATCATCCGTCATCCACACCTATCATTCATTGTGCGCCCCACGGCAGGGTCACGGAACCGGGGCCTAGCCGCCGTGACAACCCCAGAGCAGAGACTTGTAGGCCCGGTGCCGGGTACCCCTCGGCCCTGCGGCGGTGGGGGCGCCACAAACTTGGCGTCACGAACAGGATCTACTTAAGCCTGAAGAATCAGGTCATGTGTGCCTTGGAACTGTGGTCTACTGTGCTAGGACTGTATTATGTTGCAAAGACTGTATTCCGACATTCCCCGCCAAAACCGCCGCCATTATAACACTATGTGGGCGTAGCTTGGAAGAGTGGCACGAAGATGGAGCCCGCCCCTCACCGATATTACTATGTCCAGAGAATATGCCCATCAAGGAGAAGGGCCCGCCTCCTAGTGTGGGATGGTGGAGGAGAGAAAGGCCGCCCTCCGGACGGGGAGGGGCAAGAACTTCTGGAGACCACGAGGCAGAATCCGATTGGCAGCATGGAGCGCGGAAGTCACCCTGGGGAGGGAGAGAAGACCTGTGCCAGGTTCTACCAATGGGAGCCGGCGGAGTCCTTACCAGGTTGCGCTAATCAGGAAATCCTCGGGGCAGAAGTGGAGGAACTGTGCCGGCAGTTCCGGAGTCTGTGCCAGCGAGCAACCACCCCTGGCGAGGAGCCGCACCCGCACCAGGTATCGGTCCTGCAGCCGACAACGGAGGAGGCCGACACCGGAGATGCATCGGAGGCAGGTAACCGCGCCGATCCCGGCGTGGCAATTGAAGAGCCCCTGCTAGTGGATGTAGACTCACCCCCGCCACGACCACCCGGGCGAGTGTGTAGCCGCATCGAGTGTGAGAGGCCCTGGGAAACTCTGCAGACGGCCGATCGCCCCCTACGGCCCATCAAACAACCTACGCAGCTCCAGGGAGAATGGGTAACCTTCAAATGGACCCGCGCGGCCACTACCAATCTGATGGGGTTCCCAGGGGATGCCCAAGAGGAGGGAGGGAGTATCGAAGTCATCCGCCAGAGGGAGTACCGCCAACAGCTGCGCCAGCAAGAGGAAGAGTGGGCCCGCAAGAAGGAGCTCCGGCGTCAGGCTGAGCGAGAGAAGGACCTTCAGAATAAAGCCCAAGTCAGGCAAGTTGCTGAGGAGAACTGGGGGCCGCAGCGCTATGGCGTGATCAATACCTTCCGGCTGCAGGGAGGTTGGGGCTTCATTAAGGAGCCCGGTCTTGCCTTGGAAGTGTTTGTAAACCGGCGGGATGTAGAGGCGCACCTAATTGAAGGACACCCAGGCCGGGATCTTTACCCAGGAGACCGAGTTCGGTACACCCGCCACTGGGGGGATAAGGGGTGGTATGCCTTGCACGTACGCAAATACAAGCCGGAAGTGACCGTACCATCCTCTGATGATTCATCAAGGCCGGCGGTTATTGCCCCGATCTCCCTGTGCGCCAAATGCCTGTGGGCCATCACTCCAAGGAGAACCGTGAGTACCCAGACCCCTATCCAGGGTGCGGACGCCCTCTATGTGGTGGCGGGGGGAGACCGGTACTCGCGGAAGCCGCCCCCAGACTTGGAAGGTTAAACCTCGATACCATGAATCTGTAAATAGTTACTGTTTCCTGTTGGCTGCTAAACCCGCTCAGGGTAAACTCTTAAAGGGATCTCTTTGTTGATCCGGGATCCCTATTGTTTTTGGTTATTTTCTATTTTTCTATGTTATTTAAAAACTGCTGAAATCATGAACAGTGCATGATCCGAACTTCTTGTACATAGTTTGCACCTTATTAAAGGCGCTCCCTACTGGTTTTACTTAAAGAAGGACTCTTTGCGAAGATACCGCACTGGAACCTTTGCTGAGTATGGACTGGTAGCTTGAGAAGAAACGCTACCTCATAGAGACTTGGTCCCCTCTTAAAGGGGATGTTCATTTGTTATGCTTAAACTGTGATATTGCTTAAGATAGGAAGCAATAATGTCTTGACCAAAGAAAGAGATGATAATGCTTATATGAGAAAAGTTATATGTGTTCAACTGGTTAATTGTGAAGAAATGTTAATGATGTTATCTGAGAAGAAAAAGGTGAAAGATAGAAGAAGGATGCAGTGGACCCGTAGGGATAGATGTGGTGTCCAGCATGCAAGAAAGAAAGATAATGAGAAGGCTTAATGTTCAGAAGAAAATGCTTGATAATGTTGATAGATAGTTAGGATAGAAGGTAAACCCTGAGTCCTCATAGGAGTCATGCAGAGATGGCTCAGTGCTCTTGAACTAAAAGTAATGTTATGTTCTATACTGTGTATAGTAGTTGAAAAGGCAGAAGGCCCTGGCTGAACGGGGCGGTCCTGTAACAGAAAGGAGAGGCAGTAGGTCTGGTGCCGATAGGACAGGCGGTCCTGCAGATTTAAAGAAGGAGAACGAAAAAGTTAAAATACCTTATAATGTGATTATAGGAAGGTCTTTAGTGGATTAAGAGTGTATGTCCTTAAAGGCAAAGTTAAATTATTGTTCAACAATTTTTGCACTTAGTAGAATACCCGGTTGGGTAAGAAAAGTTAATTATAGCATTTTGCTATGATATTTAACCATGTTTGTAACGTTCAAGTGTCCTCACCTCCCATAAAGGGAAGCCTGTTCAAGTATACTTATTGTTATTGCACTCAACAAAATTGTATGTCTTTTTGCTAACTTGTATTGTTGTTTTCTTCCCAGTCCCGGAGTACTGTGTTTAACCAGGGGGGAGTGCAGCGCCCCAGAGTCCTGGTCGTTGCAGTACTGTGGCTCCGCCACTATGGGGAGCCATGGTGCGTCCGATGGCACTGAAGGGGTTCATCTGATCAGGTATCACAGACACCAATACATTTCACAGCTGGGCCTCCGGGGGGAGCTAAGGGTTCTATTCATTAGGCCACTCCCCACCATAGTGGGTAAATTGGGGGTCAGGCAGGAAGTTAGATCAGAAAGCTGACTGGATTGGACGAAGCAACACCTGGTGGCAGAGGGTGTTGTGGAGGAAGAGACAGTAGGGTCTCTGTCAGGGGTGGGATCCTGACAGAGGCTTGGCAACTTGAAAGAACGTAACGGGTCCGCGCCAGCTCCGGGAAGCGGCGGGACCCAAGAAAGGACTAGAAGCGAGATAGATTGTGCTGAGTGAGAAACGAGATCAAGCGATAGGAGAACACCAGTAGGGGTCATGCTGTAAGACCGGAGCAACACCCTACTGAGGCGCATTACCGGTGGCCGGAACGCCGAGGGAGTATTATAACAATCAGCTTCAAGCAATACTCTAAACAGCGGCAGGACAGTCAGTTTAAGGCGGGCTGTCTAACACATATCACCTATGAAGTCTTGGGGGGCAACCTGTGGAGAGGGGCGACTCTAGGGTCCCGGAAGAGCTCCGAGCCTACCCGTCAAACGGGTGCCGTTCCAACCAGAATATCAGGGAGGGACGGAGGATTAGAAGAACATCATTTAATCGAGTTGTGAGGGAACTTAAGAAACAGACACGACGGTTGTGGGGACTTTCCGTAAGCACAGCAGGGAAGGACCGCAACACATAGCGCTAGAAGGAAGGCACCGATTTCCACCTGTGAAGAGAACTCTGGAGGTGCCATTGGACCGGCCGGACTTGCGCAGCCTGGTGGACCGTATTCTGGACTGAGGACCCAGAGATCTTCAGTAAAGAGGTAAAGAGACTGCAAACTGGTGTCCTCGTTATTTACTGCACCGCACCACCATTACCATCATCCGTCATCCACACCTATCATTCACTGTGCGCCCCACGGCAGGGTCACGGAACCGGGGCCTAGCCGCCGTGACAACCCCAGAGCAGAGACTTGTAGGCCCGGTGCCGGGTACCCCTCGGCCCTGCGGCGGTGGGGGTGCCACATTAGCTGCATTAATTGTAATCTGTAAAAGGTTGATAGATGCAGTCATAATAATCTGTACAAGTCTCTCCAGCTTCAAAAGAACAAACGTCAATTTTTTTTTATGGTCAGGGGAAAAAATCCTGAATTTTTTTGGATTGTCCAGGAATTTGTGGACGGTTGGCAACCATGATAAGCCCATCGATAGTGCCATGTTGCTGTGATTGGCTTTTCAGAATTTTGGGAAAAGGAAAGATATTTGTAAAATGACCTCCTGTGAAGGACAGCAAACATCTGCAATTGGTCACCATATCACTAGATTGTCTCCAAATTTGGCTGCATATGACCTATACATTTTTCCCCTCGTCTTGTCTTTTTGCAAACCACAGGTACCTGCAGAGAACGTCAGATTCCTGTATAAGGCCAGGGTCACACTTGCGAGTGTGATGCGAGAAACCCGCACGAGTCTCTCGCATCAATACCCGGCACTGCTGCCAGCACTCGGGACAGGAGCATGCGGCTGCACAGAAATACATGCAGCCGCATGCTCCATTCCCGAGTGCCGGCAGCAGTGCCGGGTATTGATGCGAGTTTCTCGCATCACACTTGCAATTGTGACCCCGGCCTAACCCGGGTGCTCCTGGGACCTGATGAATGGAGAGGCAAAGTCTGTCCAGGAATGACCATTTTTGAGTTTACATTCAAGATACTCTAAGAAATATTACATTGTATGTTGCTCGATTTTCTCAATCAAGGCAGTAATGTTTGGGAAAGTTCTGGCTTTTTTTCATGTGCAGATCTTTAGCAAATTGCAAGTATAATGTATCTACTATTTGTGATGTTATAGGCTAAAATGTCTAAAAATTAGCCACGTCTAATTTTGTATATTTAATTTGAAGGATTTCCCGGCCCAAGTTGCATTTAGTAACAAACTGAAAAAGTAGAACAAGGCGGCCATATGTAATTTTATCAGTATAAACACATTTGTCTAGGTTTATTTTATAGAACAGAAAAGGATAATACATTTTATTTGATTGCAGTTCCGTTAAAACCAGAAATAACGCATCATTATATCACAACATTTCATCTGGCTACAACAACTGAGCTCTGATACAATATGTCCGCTTACATAACGACTACTGCGTGTGATAACCCATATGCAGGGTGGGCCATTTATATGGATACACCTAAATAAAATGGGAGTGGTTGGTAATATCAGCTTCCTGTTTATGGCACATTAGTATATGGGAGGGGGGAAAACTTTTCAAGATGGGTGGTGACCATGGCAGACCATTTTGGTAGTGCACCATATTAAGGGTGTCAGGTCCGAGCATTCCTACATGAACAGTTTCCTGGAAAGTGCATTGGTTGTCATGGGTCAGTTGAATGGCCACCAAGGTCTCCCGATCTGACCCCCTTAGATTTATCTTTGGGGTCATTTGAAGGCAATTGTCTATGCTGTGAAGATACGGGATGTGCAGCATCTGAAACAAGGTTACTGGAAGCCTGTGCTAGCATTTCTTCTGCGGTGTTGCTATCAGTGTGTCAAGAGTGGGAGAAGAGGGTTGCTTTGACAATCCAACACAATGGGCAGCACTTTGAACACATTTTATAAGTGGTCATAAACTTGTAAATAACTCATGAAAGAATAAAGCTACGTTAAAACCAAGCACACCATTGTATTTCTTGTGAAATTCTCAATACGTTTGAGGTGTCACATGACCCTCTTCCCATTGGAAAAAATAAAGTTGGATACAGAATGTCCGACTTCAAAATGGCTGCCATGGTCACCACCCATCTTGAAAAGGTTTCCCCCTCCCATATACTAATGTACCACAAACAGGAAGTTGATATCACCAACCATTCCCATTTTATTTAGGTGTATCCATATAAATGGCCCACCCTGACGCTAAACTTGCAGCAATTATGGGAAATAACATGAGTATGAATCTTTCTCTGTCACTAATGTTACTTATAACATCTTCCCCAAAACATCCTGTTTAAAGGATCTTCCATTGGACCATTCTTTGAATGCGAAAGCATTATAAAATGTTCCAATATGTTGTATTTTCTCCATAAATTGCTCATGAAAAACTGGATATAATAGACACAGAGATGCAGGATTCACAGTTACAGTAGCATATACCAGAGCTGTCTTCTGTTCCTGTGGTATTATAATATAACCAGTACAGATATTTATCCACTGTGTATAAAAAAATAGAAAAAGAAAAAGGTCAAAAAACTTTATTTGAAAAATTATAACTTTTCATTGTACAAAAAAAATGTTTTTCTAAAAAAAACAAATTAAAAAAAGACAAGGCACTTCTGGAATCGAGGTGGTGCACAAGTAGGATACCAAATCCATCATATCGTAAGAAACTTGGCACTCTGCTTGGTGTATTTAACAAAAGCACTTATTGTCAATGGCGAAATCCAGAAAAAGTGATACGTTTCGGTCACTAAAAGCCCTTCATCAGTCGTCTTATGGATAGTGGAAAGCTGAGAGCTGAGCGCCAGGTGCGGGTCTGCAATG
The DNA here is from genome assembly GCF_051348905.1 of Ranitomeya variabilis. Classification (NCBI taxonomy): domain Eukaryota; kingdom Metazoa; phylum Chordata; class Amphibia; order Anura; family Dendrobatidae; genus Ranitomeya; species Ranitomeya variabilis. The sequence continues at coordinate 192,751,230 of NC_135233.1, forward strand.
TCCACCGCTCAGACTGGAAGAGCTCTGGACCTGGCGCTCAGCTCTTAGCCTTCCACTATCCACCCGACGACTGATGAAGAGCTTTTGGTGACCAAAACGTATAATTTTTTTCTGAATTCTTTTGTTGAATGCACTGAGCAGAGTGCCAAGTATTTTACGATTTTGCTAAGAACCAAACACCAATTCCAAGTCCTTTTAGTGATCACTGTCAGAAATTTTGTTTGACTATTTCTCAGCTGTATTTTCTTCTAATAAACCTGGAAAATAGAAGCGTAAAAGAGGTCAGGAAAAGTGACAAGAGACTGACCGGAGGACTTCTTATTTTAGGGGAATGTGTTCTTTGCGTTTGTGCATGTTCATTTCTAAAGCTATTTACAACTTCCTTTTATTCATATTTTCATCAACATATATTTCAAGCTTCGTAGAAAAAATGATTAATTGTTGTAGCAGCGTATATACAGGCTGAAAATAATTTCTATAAACATATTTTGTTCCAGTCGCATGTTCAATTGAATTATAAGTAGAGATGAGTGAATTTGTTCGGATTTGGTTCAGATTACAATCGGTGGCGAATATTGTTTTTGCAATATTCGTCAAACACAGCCGAACGTCATTAGAGTCAATGGGAGAAGACATTTCCGAATATGTTCAGAATCGATCAGCAAACATTCTGCACGAATAGTGTTTGAATATGACATAAATATGGCAAAATCAGATTCGGGACAAAAACCGAACAAATTCGCTCATCTCTAATTATGAGTAATACATATTACCTGTTGAGGAATTGCAATTTCAATTTTTATTCTCCTGCAATGAGAGCTTTTATCTTACATAGCTTCCAGCTATGAATCATGCAGCAGCAGGGACTCGGACATAATATACGAGCACAGCAAGATAACACCCAAACGTAAGACATTATCCGAGCACGGTAGCTCATCAAAACTGGTGAGGAATCACAATTTTGATTCTTTTTTCTAAGTATAGGAAAGACATCACTGGAAGAAGTTATTGCTTATCCCAGCAGGACAATCCCTTTTTCTACAGCTTTTGTGGAGAGGGATCTGAAGCACTGGGTCTCATTTTGTTATAATGCGCCAGGTAGTCCTCCATATTAATGGGCCTTGTATAACCCTGCCCCCACACCACAGATTGACAGCTTTCTGCCTATGTACAGTGTACACAGAAAGCAGCCAATCACTTGTGTGGGCAGAGTTATACAGAGCTCAGCAATCAGAGAAGCGCTAGATCTGTAGCAGATAAAACTGTGATTTTATATGTAGCAAACTCCTAGTGACACATTCCCTGTAAGTACTTTAGTCCATAGTTGCTAGTTGCTCACGGTTAATACCTGACTTATAGCTGATCTTCCTGGGTCATAATTAAGTGCCTTATTGTACTGTTTTTTATATATAGACTGTTCCAATGAACACTGTATAAAAAGTGATTCTTCTCAAAAGCAATTTTTCTAGGGAATCCTTCTACAACATTAAGCTATACTAAGGGGATGAGTCATTTAAGATAAATATGTTTTAAAGGGAATCTGTCAGCAGGTGTTCTTATGTAATCTGAGTGCAGCATGAGGTAAGGGTTAAAACACTGAATTCAGCGATGTGTCACTTATCAAGCTGTGTGCTGTAGTTTACTTACACTGAAGGCTTTATCACTAGGAGATTATCAGTGCTGTGGCTAGCTGGTGTGTGAGCAGTTGTCTGACCATGCCCCCTCCTATGATAAGCAGTGATTCTGGTGTGGGTGTGGTCAGCTGTGGTGTAGGCGGGGCAGCTTTCTGAGCTCTGCTACAAGCTACATCTAAGAACTCTGATTGTGTCACACCTCCTGCACCCAGTATAATAAGTGATGCATCGTTGGAATCATGGTCTCTTTTCCAATATTACACTGCTCTCAGATGAGGTAGCAAAAACCTGGTGACAGATTCCCTTTAACCTAAATTAGAGCACATTGCTGTGTTTCCAATGTGGAAGAAGTAGCACCAGAACACAAAATTGGACCAATAAGAAAGTGACAGGGAATAATTATCACAAAATAATTTTTATTTTATAGCAATAATGACAAGCATAAAAAAATATATATATAAAAAAATTGTATTAATCATATATAGTACAATACAAGAATGTGCACAAATAAAGCCGCATATAATAGGGCAAGCCAGTTAATATAATAGATAATAATAAAAAAGCAATCTATAGCTTGTATTATCCTGACACAATGGACAAAAATATATATGTACAGGGTAGCAGCCAGGTAAAAAATGTGAAAGGGTAGCAGCCAGGTAAAAAATGTGAAAAATAATGTAAACCAAAATATATAATTATATGAAAAAAGTGCTATGTGCAATAACTAATTCCCACCAGAAGGTGGTGCTATAGACCAAATCAGGACAATGTGATAGAAGAAAAAAGTGCTATGTGCAATGACTGATTACCATCACAAGGGGCATCTTAATCCAAGGGCCAAGTAAGGAGACAAGTAAAGTGCTATGTGCAATGGCTGGTTACCATCACAAGGTACATCCAGATATAAGGGCCAAGTAAGGTGCTCAGTGCTGCATTAGAAGATACGCCAGATTACTTACAATTTATCAGGGAAAATTCCAAGGCTGCCAACGGCTAATTGTGTGCACCCCGACGCGCGTTTCGGACGCACAGTCCTTCGTCTGACGAACCCCCTGACGAAGGACTGTGCGTCCGAAACGCGCGTCGGGGTGCACACAATTAGCCGTTGGCAGCCTTGGAATTTTCCCTGATAAATTGTAAGTAATCTGGCGTATCTTCTAATGCAGCACTGAGCACCTTACTTGGCCCTTATATCTGGATGTACCTTGTGATGGTAACCAGCCATTGCACATAGCACTTTACTTGTCTCCTTACTTGGCCCTTGGATTAAGATGCCCCTTGTGATGGTAATCAGTCATTGCACATAGCACTTTTTTCTTCTATCACATTGTCCTGATTTGGTCTATAGCACCACCTTCTGGTGGGAATTAGTTATTGCACATAGCACTTTTTTCATATAATTATATATATTTTGGTTTACATTATTTTTCACATTTTTTACCTGGCTGCTACCCTTTCACATTTTTTACCTGGCTGCTACCCTGTACATATATATTTTTGTCCATTGTGTCAGGATAATACAAGCTATAGATTGCTTTTTTATTATTATCTATTATATTAACTGGCTTGCCCTATTATATGCGGCTTTATTTGTGCACATTCTTGTATTGTACTATATATGATTAATACAATTTTTTTATATATATATTTTTTTATGCTTGTCATTATTGCTATAAAATAAAAATTATTTTGTGATAATTATTCCCTGTCACTTTCTTATTGGTCCAATTTTGTGTTCTGGTGCTACTTCTCCTTCTAGGTAGTGGTTTTACACTATAATTCTGGCACACGGGTGACCCACTTATTATAATATATATTTATATATATTTTCTTATATCTTTATTTTGATTTTATATATTGGTGTCATTTCTGTGTCTGTTACTAATGTGTTTCCAATGTGAAGAGCAGAGTAAGCCATTGTCAGACATCTCTGGCAGGAAAACCATAGAATGGAGTGTGTGAATTCAACCTGCGCACTACTATCCTTCTCCAACATCATCTGTCAGGGGAGAGGTGGGTGGTCCCCAGGCACATCAGATGGGCAGCTTTGTAAATGGGGGCCTTAACATTATGATTGTAGTTTGAGCTCTTTTTGGTTGTTTTTCTGCCTCAATAACAAATGAAACGAGGCCACATTCCGTTTCCGCTGTTAATAATTGCAATGCATCTGTTAAAAATTGATGCCAATTGTATGGTGTCCACACGACATCCATTTTTTACAATCCTCCATTGAGTCTGATCTGAAAAATGGATCAGTGCATGCGGCATGTTTGCACAAGGACCAATGGCTGACGTGTAAAAAATGTGTATTTCCGATAAGCCATTCACTTGCATTGGTCCGTGTATTGCCTGTGTGCAGCCTGTTTGGCACACGGACAGCGCAGAGATAGAATACGCTCGTCTGAGCATGCCCATAAGTTGTCAGAGGTAGCCAGCGTCCCGCATGGAAAACATAGACTTTACCGAAAATTATCACAATGGCTTCCTCACGGAAGGTAAAGAGTTACACATATTTCTGAGAGTTTGTTTCATTTTCAGTTTTCTTCTTTGGCCCTTTTCCCGTCTGGGTCTGCTGTAGTCATGTTGCTCTTTCAGAAGGAAATGTCTGTATTTAGTTCATATATACAATGCACAGTCCCGTTAGAGGCCAAGGACTAGTTCTGATGTCTCTTCATGTGCAAGGCAAGATGGTCAGATCGAGAGAAGCAGCGCCCGCAGGCGACACATTTAAAGGGCTTTGCGCCAGTGTGTTTGCGATAGTGTCTTGTCAACTCATCAGAACGAGCGAACCGCCAGTCACAGCCGTCCCAAGCACATTTATACGGCTTTTCACCTGCCAAAAAAAAAGCACAAAAAATTAAAATATTGTAAAACTAAGAAAAATCACATCAGAAAGCCCGAAATGCTCAAAGTCATGATGTGATTAAAATGTTACACTTTTAGCCTTTTCTCGCAATATACTTTATAGTTATACGTTTGGTAATCTGGTCTAACAATACTTGTATCTATCCACCACGAGGAAAGAAGTCAAGAAGAATAAATCTCTGGGATAAAATAACAAGAACGCACCTTTCAATCTATACACACATTGCGTTCCATTATTTTTTTCTGGAAAAGCAACCACAACTTACCTACAATAGTTCACTAAATATCTGGTGTAGGTGTCTGATTTGTAATGGGTTAGATCAGATCTATATAATGAACAATACCTCTTTTAGTAATCCTTTTTTTTTTACACTATCAGCCCCTAGTTGATAATATTCAGTTTGCTGTGTATTTATGGCTCAGGCTGTATTCTCTAGAGATGACCGGATCCACAAAGGATCCACTTCCTGTTGAATTTCCTCAAATTGCAAATTTCAACAGTTTGCAATTTGATACATGGGGATCGTAAAAATAAATTCCCACTGTTGAAGACTCAACATGGCCAACATGGCCGTACGAGCCTTCCCTCCCATAATGCATTGTAGCTCTCATACAGCCTAGCATAGCCAAACAGGGCCTATCACAGCCTCTATAAAAGATGAGGGTCGGCCAAAGAGCACTATGTTATACCTGTATGGTGTACAGATATGAAGATAGAGGGCACAGCTCACCCCACATAGGTATAAAAAAAAGCTTAATCTGGTTTTGGTGTATGACTGCAATGGTTAAGCACATAGAAAATGGGAAGTGGAGGTACACAGAGCTGGTACCAGGAAGCAGCAGTATCCCTATGTGCTGGTAACATAAAGAGTGATGTTTTGCAGATGGGGCTGTACACTGGGGCTAGAATGAGGATATACTGCAGAAGAGGGCTGAAAGGAGTGATGTAGTGCAGGATGGGTCACTATATAGCTGGATTAAGAGGATATACTGCAGAAGAAAGCTGAAAGGAATGATGTATTGCAGAATGTGGCTGTATAGGGGGGCTAGAAAGAGGATATACTGCACAAGAGGGCTGTAAGCAGTGATGCATTGTAGGTTGGACCACTATATAGAGGGGTTAAGAAAATATACTGCATAAAGTGGCTGTCATGATCCAGGTCGGAGTTTACTTTCTTCCTTCCCTTCTCCGCTCTGGTCATGGCGGGGTTAACCTTTCCTGCCTCTCTTTGATTTTTGGGTGGCTATTCATTGGTGCTGCTGCTGGCAGCCTTTGTCAGTGATAGTTCTGGTCCTCGGCTTGAGCAGCTGACCTGTTAGTCCCTAGTGATCCTTCTGCCTCTGAATTCCTGTAATGGTGTGTGACTCGTTCCCTATCCCTGACTTAGAATTCGTTTGGTGATTTCTCTACAGTGTTTGACTCGGCTTGAACTTTGGCCTCCTGTTTCCCATTTTTGATGCTACGCTTTCTCACCGGCTTTTGACTTACTGGCTCGTATTCTGACTCAACCCCCCTCTCTCATTTTGGATAACGCGTTCCTTGTCCGGCTTGACTCTCTGGCTAGTACCCTGACTCCGCTTTCCATCTCCTGTCTCTGGCACCGCGCTCTCGGCTGTTAACAACCCGGTTAGTTTGACTTCTCTTCGGCCGTCTCATGGTGGCTCTTGTCGCAGAACCTCTACTCTTCTGGAGGTGAGCTACTGTCGTCCTCCAGTGGTTTCCAGTGGTACTACACCCTTGGCAACACGACATTATCACTGGCCTTTTTGATTTTGGGGGAACCCTTCCTCTCCCCTTCACTATGTGTTGCTGTATGGATCCGCTCTGTACTCTGGGGGACCAAGTGACCAACCTTACTCAGATGATGCAGGAATTATTTGTAGCAGAGAGAGCTGGCTGAGACAGTTAAAATAGCCCGGAGGACTCTTTCTGTCAGTAAGGCTGGTGAGGTGACTGACATGTCTCTGCACTCTCCTGAGCCTTCGGTGAAACTCCCCGACACTTTCTCTGGTGAGAAGGATAAGTTCCACACATTTAGGGAGGGTTGCAGACTATTGTTTTCCCTTAGACCCTGATCTTCAAGGGATGAAAGTCAGCGGGTGGAGATATTTACATCTTTACTGAGGGAGGGTCCGCAGTCTTGGGCTTCTTCCTTACCCCCGACCACTCCTGAGAGAATGTCTGTGGATAATTTCTTTGAGCGCCTCATCTATGATGAACCAGATCAAGTCAGATTGGCAGAGGACACTATTATGGGTCTATCTTAAAGAAAGCTCTTTGCCGAATGGTACTGTTCGGAATTTCGGCCATGGTCCCCAGAGGTGTCCTGGAACGACTTGGCACTCAGTTTTCAGCTCTGGAGGGGACTGTCTGATCATGTAAAGGACACTCTGACTCTTCATCCTCCTCCCAGCTCTCTGGAAGAGGCCATGACTCAGGCTGTTCACATGGATCGGAGGTTACGAGAGAGAGGAGTCATGCAATGGGAGACTCTTTTCCTTCCGGTTAAGTCAGAATTCTCACAAGCAGCTGAGCCCATGGAAGTTGGGGCCATCATCTTTAAGGAAAGGGAGAGATTTCGTTGGGAAGGCAAACTTAGTTTTTACTGCGGTGCTCCAGGACATTGGAAGAAGGACTGTCCCTCCTGTCCTCCCACTCCAAAGGTGTCCCACGCCTAAGTCTGGGTAACTACCGAGGAGGTTGCCCAGATACACAGGTACCCTTTTCCTCATTCCTTAAAGTACCGTTAAAAGTGGAAATTGGTATTGAGAACTGCTTTACTCCCATTTAGGCCTTTGTGGACTGTGGATCATCCATGAGCTTAATTGACTCTAAGTTGGTGGCCAGCTGTAACTTAGGGACAGTTAGGTTGGGGACTCCCATTAAAATTGTGGCCATTGACTCTACACCTCTCACCAAGGGTGGTGTTATTTTAATCTCTGAAGAGTTTACCCTCAAGGTGGGGGCCCCACACCAGGAGCACATATCATGTTTCGTCTTGGATAATCTCCCTGCTGGCCTGGTGTTAGGGTTGACTTGGTTACAGTTTCATAACCCGGTTATTGACTGGGGGTCCCGAGATATTGTGAAGTGGGGACCTAATTGTTCTGATAGTTATTTTGCTACTATGTCTCTGTCATCTGTCAGTCTGGAGGGTATTCCGGAGTACCTGAAGGACTTTGCGGATGTGCTCTCCGAAAAAGAGGTTAAGATTTTACCACAACACTGTTCATTTGATTGTACTATTGATCTTGTTCCTGATGCTAAATTGCCCAAGACCCGTATATACAATTTATCTGGTCCTGAGCGAACAGCCATGAATGCATACATCTCTGAGAGTCTTCGCAAAGGGCACATTCGCCCCTCTGTGTCCCCTATGGCGGCTGGGTTCTTTTTTGTAAAACAAAAGATGGTGGTTTGTGCCCATCCCTCGATTTCCAAGAACTAAATAAGATCCCTGTGAGGAATACGTACCCTCTCCCAATTATCCCTGATTTATACAACCAATTGTCTGGGGATAAGTGATTTTCTAAATTGGATCTCCGAGGGACATACAATCTTATCTGTGTACGGGAAGGGGATAAGTGCAAAACTGCATTCCTCACCTCTGAGGGGCTATTCAAAAATTTGGTTATGCCCTTCAGTCTGACTAATGCGCCGGCTGTTTTCCAAAATTTCATCAATCATGTCTTTTCTGACTTTATTGGGCACTTCATGGTTGTGTATCTTGATGATATTCTGGTGTACTCTTTGGAGAAGCAGGCCCACATAGGTCATCTCTGGGCGGTTCTCCAGAGACTCCTGGAGAATTGCCTCTTTTGCTAAACTAGAGAAATGTTCGTTTTTTGGTTCAGGAATTGTCCTTTCTGGGGTTTATCTTGTCAGCTGAAGGGTTTCGCATGGACCCCAGAAAGGTTCAGACTATTGTGGACTGGGTACAACCCAGAGATCTTAAGGCTCTTCAGCACTTCTTGGGGATCGTGAATTATTATAGGAAATTTATAAGGGGGTTTTCTTAGATTGTTAAACCTCTCACTGACTTGACTCGAAAGGGGTCGGATACCAAGAATTGTCCAGCTTCAGCCGTAGCGGCATTTTCTACATTGAAAAAATATTTCATGTCCACCCCCGTATTGATTCAACCAGACCTGTCTGAACCATTTATTGTGGAGTTTGACGCTTTGGAGGTGGGTGTGAGGGCAGTATTGTCTCAGGGACCGGCCACTTTAACCAATTTAAGACCTTGTGCTTTCTTTTTGAAAAAGTTCTCTTCTGCTGCGAGGAACTATGATGTGGGTAACAAGGAGTTACTAGCAATTAAATTGGCGTTTGAAGAATGGAGGCATTTTTTGGAGAGGGCAGTCCATCATATCACTGTGGTTACTGACCACAAAAATCTGGCTTACATCGAGTCTGCTAAAAGGTTGACACCTAGACAGGCGAGATGGTCGCTTTTTTTCTCACGGTTTCAGTTCTCTATTTCTAAAAATGGCAAGGCCGATGCCTTGTCTCATATCCCTGGACTCAATATCTCCTCCCGAACCTCCTTCCTCCATTCTTCAGCACGGTTTGGTAGTGGATGGGGTTTCTTCAGTATTGGAGCGGGAGGTGTGTGAAGCTCGGTCCCTGGCCCCTACGTCTTTGCCTCTTAAACTTTTTGTGCCTATTAATTTGCATCTCAGAATGCTCTGAGAGTTTCATGCCTCGGCCCTGAGTGGCCTTCCTGGAATCTTGGCTATCCGTAGGGCTATCTCGGATGTGGTGAAGTTCGTATCATCCTGTGAGGTATGTGCTCGTGCGAAAAACTCTCATAATCGGCCCGCCGGGGAATTGGTGCCATTGCCAATTCCTGATAGATTTTATCACCGATCTTCCTCAGTCTAATGGGAAAACTGTCATTTGGGTGGTGGTGGATAGATTTAGTAAGCAGGCTCATTTTGTACCACTGACAGGTCTGCCTAATCCAAAGACGCTAGCTAAATTGCTTGTTGAACATGTGGTGCGGCTGCATGGTATTCCTTTGTGTGTGGTTTCTGACAGGGGGTACAGTTTGTGTCCAAGTTCTGGAGGGCTTTTTGCAAAAGGTTGGGTATCCGTCTGACCTTTTCTTTTGCATATCATCCTGAGCCTAATGGTCAGACGGAGAGGACCAATCAGTCTCTAGAATAGATTTTGCGATGTCTGGCCTCTGCTTGGCAGGATGATTGGTGTTCCTCTTAGCCTGTGGTGGAATTTGCTTTTAATAATCGCATTAATCAGTCCACGGGCTCCTCCCCTTTTTTTTGCAATTACGGGTTTCACCCTCATTTTGGGGAATTTTCCAAATTAGATTCGGGATGTCCTGGAGCTGATTTAATGGTTGGGTGATTGGGGGAGGTGTGGCAGGAGGTTCAGAGGAACATTGGGAAGGTTTAGGGTAGGTATAAATTCTTTGCTAATAAAAGATGATCCGTGGAGCCAGTATTTCGGGTGGGAGATAAGGTTTGGTTGTCCACCAAAAATATTAAGCTTAAAGTTCCTTCTGCTAAGTTGGGGCCCAAGTTCATTGACCCCTAAGAGATTATGGAGGTGGTCAATCCTGTGGCCTTCCATTTGCTCCTTTCCTCTGTCTCTACCGATCCCTAAAGTGTTCTACAAAGCTCTTTTGACACCGTTGGGGTCTTCCTCAGGGGAGTTTCCATCTCCTCCGCCACTTTTTCGCCTTCCTCCATCTCTACGGATCCCTAACGTGTTCCATAAAGCTCTTTTGAAACCGTTGGAGTATTCCTCGGGGGAGTTTCCATCTCCTCCGCCACCTGTCTCAGTGGATGGCCAAAGCGAGTTCGAAGTGGAACGGATTGTGGACTCTCGTATGATCCATCGTTCACTCCAGTCCTGGGTTCCGGTGCAGTTGGTCCATGTGGAACGGTTGGTCCGGGCCTTTTACGCTCAGTATCCAGGGAAGCCTGGGGATCCTGTGGCCCCCCATTGGGAGGTGGGTACTGTCATGATCCAAGCCGGAGTTTACTTTCTGCCTTCCCTTCTCCGGTCTGGTCATGGCGGGGAACTTTTCTTGCCTTTCTTTGATTTTTGGGTGGCTATTTATTGGTGCTGTTGCTGGCAGCCTTTGTCAGTGATAGTTATGGTCCTCGGCTTGAGCAGCTGACCCGTTATTTCCTAGTGATCCTTCTGCCTCTGACTTCCTGTATTGGTGTCTGACCCGTTCCCTATCCCTGACTTAGCGTTCGTTTGGTTATTTCCCAACAGTGTATGACTCGGCTTGAACTTTGACCTCCGTCTCCTGTTTCCTATTTTTGATACTACGCTCTCCTCTCACTGGCTCTTGACTTACTGGCTCGTATTCTGACTCCGCCCCCTGTCTCTCATTTTGGATACCGCGTTCCTCATCCGGCTTGACTATCTGGCTAGTACCCTGACTCCGCTTTCCATCTCCTGTCTCTGGCACCGCGCTCTCGGCTGTTAACGACTCGGTTAGTTTGACTTCTCTTCGGGCATCTCATGGTGGTGCCCGTCCCAGCACCCCTACTCTTCTGGAGGTGAACTACGGTCGTCCTCTGGTGGTTTCCGGTGGTACTGCACCCTTGGCAAAACGACAGTGACCATATACAAAGGTTGAGATTAATTGATGTATGATTTTTGCCTGCTGCTAAGAGAAGAGGGATGTGAAACTGCAAAATGCCACTCTATTGATGCATATGACAGAGGATTATCTTTTACTATATGCATCAACAGAGCAGCATCATTGATCTCTCAGCAGTAGGCAATAAACACAGCTCTGCGCTGCCACTGTGGGGAAGTGTTGGAGCATTGAGCTTTGCTAGAAACAGCTAATATTGAAACACCTCATAGACAGCTATACTGATGTAGATGGCAGAACATAAGATTGGCCAGGCAGGGTACTGTACAGCAGTAGACAGTGCACAATAGTAACAAGTGAAGTCCACACTTAAATTAGCTGGCTGTGATTTCTCATGTGCACATTAATTAACATTGACCAGTCCACGTGCTGCAGTCTGATGTGCACGGGAACAGCATGCTAACCGAAAACATGTTCTTCCGAAGTACTGTGATGGTGATAGTAATTCTCTTAAGAGACTTTGTATGTTGTAGTTATTATTTGATGTTTTGGACATAGACTACTAAAATAAATAACAATATCCCCAGTAAAGGATGCTTAGTCTTTCCATCTCTTGTGGCTTTTTCATGAATACCCCATGCTACTAAATATACAACTATATGTAAATAATTAATTTCTGTGCTAGAAAAGAGCTGAAGAATATTCGGAGCCTTGGTAGCGGGAATGAGAAGATATGGTCTACTCTATTGTTTGGGGTAGCCCTTCCATGGTGTTCCAAGATGTATGCCAGCATCTGACACAATAGGTGCTGTCCCCTTTCTGATTCAGTGCCCATTGTTTTGAGCCTAGGTCTGACCTTCATACATTCTGCGGGACAATAGTTTGGCAGGCCTTACAATTATTCTGAAGATATTGAAAGCTTGTAGCATTCCATTTTGTTAACCCCTTAATTGCTGGCAGTTACTAACATATACATCGATTGTTAGAAATAAATGTTTGCTGATACAAAATGAAAATGTTACATATATCACATTATAGGTTATCGATTGACAAAAATTACATGAATTAAAATTAATTATTTTAAAAAAAGTTACATAAGTTTACATAGCATGCACAAGGGAATGGTACATGTGTAGCAGACGCTGAGCCATTAAAGCTCCATTCATCTGCGCTGTCACTTTTTCAAGCATCTACAATATTTTCATTAGGACCTGAAGTGTTCAGTAAAAGCTCTTACAAACTATTTCACAAGCTTGGATAAAAGTCCCAGAAAAAAAAAAAGAAAACAGCAGCACTTTGCAAATATGTAGAAAAATAAAAGCTTTCTTTAATCATCTGTGTGACATTTCATCTATGAAAGCTTTTCAAGTATCATTCCCTACAAACTCAGAGGACCAATACCCTTCCTCAGGTCAGTGACTGACGCAGGCGCTCTGGCAGCATTTTCTACAGACAGAAAACCTCGAATAAGGGGCAGATACCCTATATGACATGGTGTTAAATATGTTTCTGCATTATCATCGGCCATCAGGATGATTGCGCTTTGTGCCTCAGGATCCCATAGCAGATATTGAAACATGCGCATAGACTGAAGAATACAGAATCGAGTGGCTTGTATCATAGTTAATGGTAGATACTACTACAGGGTTAATTATGTAAATCGGAGAGACTATACACAGTATAGATAGATTATAATAAAGGTGTATTTTAATATCAATAATATTGCTTTTTAGTTAGTTAAGCAGCATGAAAATAAGAAGTTTGCAGCTCACTTTATATCTACTTTCATTCTGCAATGAGAGCTTTTATCTTACATAGCTTCCAGCTATGAATCATGCTGCCGCAGGGACTCGGACATAATATATGAGCACAACAAGATAACACCCAAGCGTAAGACATTATCCGAGCACGGTCGCTCATCACACCTGGTGAGGAATCGCAATTTTGTTACAAGGTATACTTTTCCTTTGCTTCAGGAGAGGACTATCAAATGTAGTGAAAGACAAACTTACAAAAATTGTATGACAGTTCATACATCAGCTTATCAGCTGTAAATTATCACTAGAGGAATAGTAAACCTGCTACCGTGTAGTCCTCCATATTTATGAACTCTATATAACCCCCTCCTCACCACTGATTAGTGGCTTGCTGCCTATGCACAGTGTACACAGAAAGCTGCCAATCAATGGTGTGGGCAGGGTTATACCCAGAAAGCAGCCAATCAGTTGTGTGGGCGGAGTTATAACCAGCTCAGCATTCAGAGAACTGCTAGATCTTCAGCAGATAAAATTGTGACTTTATAAAAAAACAGCAAGCAGCCCAGTAAGGTATACACAGCTAGAACACTACATGCAGGTTTTTGCTATGTAATCTATGGACACAGAGTGACTGCAGACTTATTGATTTAGATCGGACAACACCTTTAATAGATGACTTGATGGGTGCAGTTTCTAATTCTGTGTAAATCACTAAATTTGCATTGTTCTCTTTCATATCAGAGCTCGTCCATATGTCCAGGCAAAAGATTAGGGTCAGAAGCAAAGTGTTTCTACAACCAGGAACCACATCTTAAAATTAGAGATCAGTGTTTTTACAACAGCGCAAGTTGGGTAAAACATGTGTGGGAGAAAATCACTTTATATGACTGCAGACTTGTGAATCCTCACATCGCGTGCACTGCGCTCAGTGAGGATTCTCCGGTGTCATGTGACTGCAGGTATGCCATATGTATACCCCAAGCCACATTCCCACTAGACTGTTCCCAGCCTCGTGCAATACATTGGCATTGAGCTCGCTGGAAACAATCTAGTCGGGTTGTGGCCGGGAGTGTGCATATCGTGTATATGCGGTCACATGACCACCGTTCACAGAGAATCATCACTGCACATAGTGTGCGCAATGCGAGCAGTCACAAGTCTGCAGTCATATAGCGTGTCTGCAGACATCAACTCAACATCATGAACGATTTACAGAAGGGTTAATATTAAGGTTCCTACTTTTATGCGAATATTATACATTTAGTAATGCCTCCAAAAATTGGAGACTCGTTACCAAAATGTTCACATTTGGTGTAAGTCCAGCATATAGCGCAATATTTCGCCCCTTAAATAATAAAGTCACTGCAGTCATATTGGGCAGCACTTTTTTATATATATATATTTTGCCTTAGTAAAAACGAATGAATATTGGAATTTTCTATGTTTTCAAATTCAGTGTTCAAATATTGAACTTCCCTAAGTTAAACATGTTATTCATGTCCGTGACTCCAGTTCTCACGTATACAGGTGCCAGCAACGCATTATTATGTAGAGCTGAGCCAACACAGTCTGGTTAATCAACTATAAAGAAACAATATTTGCTCATAATTAGTTGTAAGCCTGTAATGCGGATTATTGAATGTAAATACATATTAACAGTATTTTAATGCTGAAAATTCAACATTTCACTAAAGCTCTTTGTGAATCCGGAGTTAAAAGAAACTGACGGGACCCTGAAAACTAAACAGAAAAAGGATGAATGTTCTGAATGATTTCTATGAAATGTTAAAAGGTGAAGTTGATAATGAGTAACTAAGCTTTCAAACTCTTCTAAAAATTGTATTGGATTCATAGTCTGTTCAGGTAGGAAAGCTGCGCTCCCGTTGCCTAAGCTGTGCACGTCTACGTGTGGGGGGTTAGAGAGATTAGTGGAGGTCTCAAAACCAGGACCCCCACAAAACTGATTGCAATCAAAAGGGCACTGAACTATATACTGCATGTATAAAAACTGTTTAAAAGTTCTAGTTGCTCTTTCATTTTTTTTCTACATGTAATGGAGTTTTCTGAGGATGAACTGAGTTAGTGAAATAACTGACAGCCTTAGTTATGATCTGTCCAATTATGTATTTTTCCAAGTTTGCAGAAAAGTTATAAGAGATACTAGTCCTTTAAGAAACCAGACATCAAATCTAAAAAGCATAGTGACAGCCCTTATGAGGATATTGAGGAACACAGCCTAATAAACGGGTCGGAACACTTCATAACGGTGGTTCTGAGCTTCTCAGTTAGTCATCAGTGTTGGGCCATGATACTTTGGCAAATCACTGCAATATTGTTGCACAGGCTTGGAGGAATAAAAAGAAATTGTTCAGGCAATTATCATGCTGCACCTTGAGTCAGTCTGAAAAGACTTACCCCTGGAAGAAGCCACTGCGAAACGCGCGTCGGGCATCACAAGGTAATACAGATTATGCACCATAAACATGGTAGATTTATGACAAATGTGTACATATGTGACTGGGGTATTCTTAGGGGTTCACGTCCCTAAATCAAGCACTTGTAACATTCTGTTGTATTCAGGCATTATTTATGAGTCTTATATTGGATTACTACAACAACAAAGTGTGTACAAAACAACTATTATTTACAACACACACTTTGTGAGGTAGACAGTTGTGTTTACATTGCTGGATTACGGAGATTTTTCTTTTTTTAAAACAAATGTAAATTCCATAATTATTGCACAAGCCAGGAAACACACTTTCTGCGACACACAAGACTTGGTTTCATGATTTTGGCTTAGTAGCAAAATTAGGATAAAGGGGCGTTAAAATGCCTTACTCTATTGCAGTGCATGAAGAAAAACAGTCTTTTTTTAAGGTGCTGTCACTGCAGAACATGAAAGATCAAAGAAATCAAATGCACACTGACTATGCAGGTCCAGCACTTGAATTTTTAGATGAACATTTACAGACTTGAGACTAGCACTGCAATAAAAGAGACTCTGCCTTTTTCTGTGACATTGTCCCTCACAGTTGAAGCTTCATTTTCGGCACAGCCATACTGGCAAGATGGCAGCTGAAAGAGACTGCATTGCACATAATCACCCAGGAATACTCTGGAACTACTATAGCATGGCTGCAATGGCAACTTGAGGATAAATAGAACCCGGAGGGTCCTTATTAGGGGATTGATAAGAGCAAACTGGGGAAGATTTTAAAATGGGTTACATTGGCAAAAATTAATAAATATATGTGCACTTTATTATACGACCACATTATGATTTTGGAAATAAATTCTCAACTCAGCGTCTGAGCAGAATCCGTTATCAAATGTCCATAAGTTTTTTTTGCGCAATTTTTTTTCATAAAATACACTTTTATGGACAGCAGAAAAGTAATAAATTGGTATGCTTAGAACACAAATTAATCAGCTGGAACCCAATAAGTAAATTCCCCAAAATATGTTAACTTCAGGAACTAAATAGTTTTACTTCTAGGCTTTAATATATTTTAAGTCAGTTCAAAATATGTGTGAATGCAGATAATGAGAAGCACAGTCAACAAGATTTTCCAGACAAGTGCTATCTAGTGATGAGTGAGTATACTCGTTACTCGGGGTTTCCCAAGCATGCTCGGGTCGTCTCCGAGTATTTTGGCATCCTCTGAGATTTAGTTTTTGTTGACGCAGCTGCATGATTTGTGGCTGCTAGACAGCCTGAGTACATGTGGGGGTTGCCTGTTTGTTAGGGAATCCCCACATGTATTCAAGCTGTATAGCAGCCGCAAATCATGCAGCTGTAGCAACGAAAGCTAAATCTCCGAGCACGCAAAATACTCGGAGACCACCCGAGCGTGCTCTGGAAATTTCGATTAATGAGTATACTCACTCATCACAAGTGCTAACCAATTTACTCATTATTACAAATTTCTCTATTCTAATAAAAAAATATACTTATCAACTAAGTGTAAATGAAATTGATTTTTTTCTCTGGCCTCTCCAGGAGTACATTGAGAAAATCTCTGCTCCATTGTTGAAACATGAGGTCACATAAATATTCCATTTAACCAAATTTATAAATTTTCTTGACTGAGATAGCCAGATATTCTAAAAATATACAGTATGCATATAATAGTTGTAGATGTAGTCGCTTCTTAGTTAATCTGCATCCACAGTAGGGCTCATTCAGATGTTTTATTTTCTCCACAACATTTTTCTTTTTCCCTATTTTTTCTCCCTCCTCATTGCACCAGTCCGTGTGTGTGTCCTACAGCTGCTGAGTTGTTGATCAGGCATAAACCACTGATTAGCACCCGTTCTCGTTTTTAGCAAGGACTTTTTTTTCTTTTCTGTTTTGCACCGCAAAAAGAAGCCGAGTTCTGGTCAGTGACGAACATCACTGATCGGTTGTTTTTGATCAGTTGATAGGATTATATATTTTTTATTTTTTTAACTTCTAAATGAAAACGTTCACACCACGCTCTCACTCTCACACACACATATGAATACAATTAGGTACACATACAAACACCACATATGTGAAAGAATGTTGTGCCTTTTTGCACTACAACCATGCATGTGTCCTACAGCCATCAAACGCTGGTCAAAAATGAACATCACTGACCGGTTGTTTTGGTGGAAAAAGAACTGAGTAAAAATCATTTGGATTAGTTGATAGGATCAGATTAGTGACAGTAAATAATACCGTAGTAATCGACGTCTACTACCGTATTACTGAATAGAGTTTGGGTTAGTGTTATCGAGGAAAAAAAAATCATCCATGCATCCGTCCTTCAGCCGTCGAGCGCTAATCACTGATGCACATCAGTGATCAATCTCCGGATGTTGTCTTTGCTTTTTTTGTTTTTTGAAAGAATAAAAATAATTTAGATTAGGGACAGTAAAAATATATCGTAGTAATTGTTGTCCACTACAGCATTTGTTACTGAATTGAGTTAGTGTCAGCACAGAAAAAAGAATCATCCATGCATTTTACAGCTGTTGAGTGCTGATCACTGACGCACATCAGTAATCAATCTCCGTTTGTTGTTTTTTTTGTAAAAAAAGATGGAAGTATAATTTAAATTATGGACAGTAAAATATTCCATAGTAACATCATCTACTACAGTATTTTTTACTGAACTAAGTTAGTGTTAGCACGGGAAAAAGAATCATCGGTGCGCCCATCCAACAGCCATCGAGCGCTGATCACTGATGCACATCAGTAATTAATTTCCGGTTGTTGGGGTTTTTTTTTAATGAAGAATAAAAATATAATTTAGATAAAGTAAAAACGTACCATAGTAATTGTCATCTGCTGCAGTATTTTTACTCAATTGAGTTAGGGTTTGTATCAGCGTGGAAAAAGAATCACATTCGTGCATGTGTCCTACAGCTGTCGGGCACGGATTAGCAACACATCCCTGTTCGACCTCTGGCTGTTTTTTTTTTTTTTTTTCTTTGTGTGAAAAGAGAGTAAAAAATGTTTTTTGATCAGTTGATAGGACTAGATTTTTTCATTTTTTCTCTTCTAAATAAAAAGGTTTATACCAAGCACTCACACACACATGAATAAAATTTGGTACATATATAAACACCACATACAGGTGATTCTCACAAAATTATAATATCATCAAAATGTTAATTTATTTCAGTTCTTCAATACAAAAAGTGAAACCCATATATTATATAGAGTCATTACAGAGTGATCTATTTCAAGTGTTTATTTCTGATAATGTTTATGGCTTACAGCCAATGAAAACCCAAAAGTCATTATCTCAGTAAATTAGAATAAGTAACAAAAAACACCTGCAAAGGCTTCCTAAGTGTTCAAAAAGTTCTCTTAGTCTGTTTCAGTAGCTCCACAATCGCGGGGAAGACTGCTGACTGACAGATGTCCAGAAGACAGTCATTGACACACCCCACAAAGAGAGGAAGCCACAAAAGGTCATTGTAAAAGAAGCTGGCTGTTCACAGAGTGCTGTATCTAAGGAAAAAGTGTGTAAGAAAAAGGTGCACAAGCAGCTGGGATAACCGCAGCCTTGATAGGATTGTTAAGAAAAGGCCATTCAAAAATTTGGTGGAGATTCACAAGGAATGGACTGCTGCTGGAGGCATAGCTTCAACAGCCACCACACACACACACAGACGTATCCAGGACATGGGCTACAAGTGTCGCATTCCTTGTGTCAAGCCATGCATGACCAATAGACAACCCCAAAGCATCTTACCTGCACCAAGGAGAAAAAGAACTGGACTGTTGCTCAGTGGTTCAAGGTGTTGTTTTCAGATTAAAGTAAATGTTGCATTTCATTTGGAAATCAAGGTCCCAGAGTCTGGAGGAAGGGAGACCACAATCCAAGCTGCTTGAGGCCTAGTGTGAAGTATCCACAATTTGTGATGGTTTGGGGAGCCATGTCATCAGCTGGTGTAGGTCCACTGTGTTTTATCAAGACCAAAGTCAGCGCAACCATCTACCAAGAAATTTTAGAGCACTTCATGCTTCCCTTTGCTGACCAGATTTTTGGACATGGAAATTTCATTCTCCAGGAGGACTTGACACCTGTCCACACTGCCAAAAGTACCAATACCTAGTTTACAAACAACAGTATCACTGTGCATGATTGGCCAACAAACTCACCTGACCTTAACCCCATAGAGAATCTATGGAGTTTTGTCAAGAGGAAGATGAGAGACTCCAGACCCAACAATGCAGACGAGCTGAAGGCTGATATCAAAGCAATGAGGGCTTCCATAACACCTCAGCAGTGCCACAGACTGATCGCCTCCATGCTGAGGCCGCATTGATGCAGTAATTGATGCAAAAGGAGCCTCAACTAAGTACTGAGTGCATTTACTGAACATACATTTCAGTAGGCCAACATTTCGGATTTTAAAATCATTTTTCAAGCAGGTGTCATAAAGTATTCTAATTTACTGAGATAATGACTTTTGTGTTTTCATCGGCTGTAAGCCATAATCATCAACATAAACAGAAATAAACACTTGAAATTGATCACTCTGTGTGTAATGACTCTATATAATATATGAGTATCACTTTTTGTATTGCAGAACTGAAATAAATTAACTTTTTGATGATGTTCTAATTTTGTGAGAAGCACCTGTATTTTAAAAAATGTTGTCTCACTCGTTCCAAACCCGGTACTCAGTGGAGGAGTCATACACTTTCCTTGCCAGTGACAGTGAGGGAGGGGATCCCACCTTCCTTAATTTTTTTGACTCACCACTTCCTCATGTGATACCGAACTGCCACGTAGACACCCCAGGACATAAAAAGAACCAGCGCTCACAGTTACTGACCCCATATGGACCTGACCCCCCGAAGACTGTTAGCCACAGATTTCTTATTTTGTGGCACAATCAGGAATCCAATTTGACAGCACCAGCCTCACAGAAATAGACTTTTTAAAAGTTTTTTCTCTGAGAATTTTGTAAACCTCATGGTGGCTGAGACAAATTTGTACTCCCTGCAATTTTGTCACAAATAAGCCCTTCATCATTTTCTATCTGGACCCATCTAGGCGCAGTAGAAATTATGATGTTTTGGGGCCTGGTTCTTCACTTGGGGCTGATGAAGAAGCCAGAGCTTCGGCAATATTGGTGTGTTGACGTTTTCCTTAACACTACAATGTTCCGCATGACCATGACCTGTAAACATTTTGAGGCCATCCACAAATTTTGTATTACAATGATAATGCACGGTGAATTCCCAGAGGAGACCCCAACTTTGACCGACTTTTCAAAGTTTGGCCAGTCATTGATCACTTCAGCAACGTTTGCTGGGGTGTGTGTGCCCCAAATGTACATCTGCGTGGGTGGGTCCCTAATCCATTTCAAGTGGACAATCAAATTCTGACAGTACCTGTCCAGTAAGATGGTCAGGTGCGAGAGTGTCTCAGGGTACACTCACAGGTTTAGAATTCATGAAGGCAAGGACACCTGAATGTCCCCCTGCCCTGGGAGTGTGTGGGAAAATTGTGTGCCATTTGGTGCACCCACTGTTGGATCAAGTTATCACCTCTACATACATAACTTTTATGCCAGCATTCTACTCTTCAACAAGTAGTAAAAAATCCAACACCAAGAGGTTGCACTCCAATAAGCTTTATTCCAAAATCTTCATATAAAAGCATTGACAACCAACAATAGAAAAAATGGTTATGACTAAGGGGCATATTTGGCCCTGAAAGGTGTAAACCGGTGCTATTTGTGCCATTTTTTCTATTGTCGGTTGTCAATGCTTTTATATGAAGATTTTGGAATAAAGCTTTTTGGAGTGCAAACTTTTGGTGCTGGATTTTTTACTACTTGTTGGATTTTCTTGGGATGGCAGCCATGCACAGAGTGGACAGGTGAGCTGAAAAATACTTTTTTTATCTTTCTCACTCTTCAAGTCCCTCTCTGCATGAGGTACCACATCCTGCCGTACTATCCGCAAAAATCAGAAAGGCCTCTCTAAGACACTAATTGAGCAGTTTCTCAGGAAGGGCGAGAGCAGAGCCCAATCTAGCGACAACATGCTGCTGGTCAAATACAAGGACAAGAGGGATGTCCTTTTCTTGACCACCATACATGGTGATGGCAGCACCCCCACACCTGAACGAGGTACCACTATACAGGTCCACAAACCACATTGTGTACTGGAGTACAACAAGAACATGGGGGGTTGATCTCTCTGATCAAGTCCTCCAGTCGTATAGTGCCATGAAGAAAGCCAAGTTGTGGTACAAGAAGCTGGCTATGCACATCATACAGATGGCAATGTACAACGCTTTCGTGCTATAACAATGTGCAGGCCAGACCGGTGCATTGTATCTTCAGTATTTCCAGAACTGAAGGTGCTTGTATCTTACGAGACCAGCCTTTCGTTGGTGAGATCCCTCAAAACACAAAGAAAGGAAAGTCGCAAAAAAGGTGCCAAGTTTGTTACAAAAGGGAAATAGACAAGGACACCATTTGACTAGTGATGAGCGAGTATACTCGTTGCTTGGGTGATCTCCGAGTATTTGTTATGTTCGGAAATTAAGTTTTCATCGCCTCAGCTGAATGATTTACAGCTTCTAGCCAGCTTGATTACATGTCGGGATTCCCTAGCAACCAGGCAACCTCCACATGTACTCAGCCTGGCTAATAGCTGTAAATCATTCAGCTGAGGCGATGAAAACTTAATCTCCGAACACTAACTAATACTCGGAGATCACCCGAGCATGCTTGGGAAAACCCGAGCAACGAGTATATTCGCTCATCACTACATTTGTCAATGCGACACATGCCCTTTCAAACCTGGCCTGTGTATAAAAGAATGCTTTAGACTGTACCACCATCCATGGACTACTAAATTTCTGACTTACACAGCTCATGTATGACAACCTAACGTACACTACACAACTTACGTATGCCAACCAGATGTACACTACACAACTCGCATATGCCAACCTGATCTACTCTACATAATTTATGTATATGCCACCACATTATAATATTCAAATACTAGAAAAATACCAGGTCAATTCCAATATAGGGTCACTTATGGGGGGTTTCTACTGTTTATGCACATCAGGGTCTTTGCAAACGCGACGCATTGCCCACAGATCATTCCATCAAAGTCTGCATTCCAAAACGTCACTCCCTACCTTCCAAGTCCTGTCGTGCACCCAAACAGAAGTTTTCTAACACATATAGGGTATCAACATACTCAGGAGAAATTGCCCAACAGATTTTGAGGTTAATTTTCTCCTGTTACCCTTGTGAAAATAAAAAAATTGGGGCTAAAAGATAATTTTTGTGGAAAAAACGTGATTTTTTTATTTTCACGACTCAACGTTATAATTTTTTGTGAGGCACTTGGGGGTTCACAGTGCTCGTCACATATCTAAATAAATTCATTGAGGGGTCTAGTTTCCAAAATCGAGTCACTTGTAGTCGATTTCCAGGGGCTTTGCAAATGGCACATGACCTCGGCAGACCATTCCATCAAAGTCTGCATTCCAAAATGTCACTCCTTCACTTCAACTGTGGTTTTCTCCCACATATGGAGTATCAGTGTACTCATTACAAATTGCACAATAAATTTTGGGGTCCATATTCTCCCGTTATTCTTGTGGAAATAAAAAAAATTGGGGATAAAAGATAATTTTGGGGGAAAAAAATGTGGTTTTTATATCTTCACGACTCTACGTGATAAACGTCTGTGAAACACATGGTGTCTGGTAATGATTCCAGCAAATTTTGCCTTCAAAAAGTCAAATGGCACTCCTTCCCTTCCGAGCCCTGACATGTGCTCAAACAGTGGTTTTCCCCCACATATGGAGTATCAGTATGTATTGCACTACAAATTTTGAGTTCTACTTTCTCCTGTTACCCTTGTGAAAATAAAAAATGGAGGCTAAAAGATAAATTTTGTGAAAAAAATTAGATTATTTTATTTTCACGACTCAATGTTATAATTTTCTGTTAGGCATTTGGAGGTTCACAGTGCTCATCACATATATGTAAATAACTTCCTGGGGGGGTCTAGTTTCCAAAATGTGGTCACTTGTGGGGGATTTTTACTGTTTTGGCAAATCAGGGGCTCTGTAAAGTCCATGCCCTCATCATCTCTCGCCTTGATTACTGCAACCTCCTGCTCTGTGGCCTCCCCTCTAACACTCTCGCACCCCTCCAATCTATTCTAAACTCTCCTGCCCGACAAATCCACCTGTCCCCCCCGCTATTCCCCGGCCTCTCCCCTCTGTCAATCCCTTCACTGGCTCCCCATTGCCCAGAGACTCCACTACAAAACCCTAACCATGACGTACAAAGCCATCCACAACCTGTCTCCTCCATACATCTGTGACCTCGTCTCCTGGTACTTACCTACACGCAACCTCCGATCCTCACAAGATCTCCTTCTCTACTCCCCTCTTATCTCCTCTTCCCACAATCGTATACAAGATTTCTCTCGCGTATCACCCCTACTCTGGAACCCTCTACCACAACACATCAGACTCTCGCCTACCATCGAAACCTTCAAAAAGAGCCTGAAGACCCACCTCTTCCGACAAGCCTACAACCTGCAGTAACCACTGATCAACCAAACCGCTGCATGACCAGCTCTATCCTCACCTACTGTATTCTCACCCATCCCTTGTAGATTGTGAGCCTTAGCGGGCAGGGTCCTCTCTCCTCCTGTACCAGTTATGACTTGCATTGTTTAAGATTATTGTACTTGTTTTTATTATGTATACCCCTTCTCACATGTAAAGCGCCATGGAATAAATGGCGCTATAACAATAAATAATAATAATAATAATAATAAATGCAACATGATGACAAAATCTGCATTCCAAAATGTCCCTCCTTCACTCCCGAGCCCTGACGGGCGCCCAAACAGGGTTTTTTCCCCACATATGGGGTATCAGGATACTTATGAGAAATTGCACAAAAATTTTGGAGTCCATTTTCTTCTGTTACCCATGTGAAAATAGAAAGATAATTTCTGTGGAAAAAAAAATTTGATTTTTTTATTTTCATGGCTCTACATTATAAACTTCTGTGAAGCACCTGAGGGTGCAAGTGCTCACCAAACATTTAGATAAGTTCCTTGAGGGGGTCTAGTTTCCAAAATGAGGTCACTTGTGGGAGTTTCTACCATTTAGCCATATCAGGAAATCTCCAAGCGCAACATGGCATCCACTCTCAATTCCAGCCAATTTTGCGTTCATAAAGTCAAATGTTGCTTCTTCATTTCCGAGCCTTGCCATGCGCTCAAACACTGTTTTTTCGTCACATATAGGGTATCGGCATGTTCAGGAGAAATTTCACTACAAATTTTGGGTCCATTATCTCCTGTTACTCTTGTGAAATAAAAAAAAAGTGGGTGTAAATTAAAATTTTAGTGAAAAACAGTTAAATGCTAATTTTTATCCTTCCACACTGCTTCAGTTCCTGTGAAGCACCTGAAGGGTTAATTAACTTATTGAATGTGGGGTTTGAGCACCTTGAAGGGTGTAGTTTTTAAAATGGTGTCAGTTTTGGGTATTTTCCGTTACATTGGCCCCCCCCAAAACTCACTTCAAATGTGATGTGGTCCCTAAAAAAATGGTTTTGCTAATTTTGCTAGAAAATGAGAAATTGCTGGTCAACGTTTAACTCTTATAACTTTTTAACAAAATAATTTGATTCAAAAATTTTTCTGATGTGAAGTAAACAAGTGGGAAATGTTATTTATTAACTACTTTGTGTTAAATATCTCTCTGATTTAAGGGCATAAGAATAAAAAATTAGAAAATTGCAAAATGTTCTACATTATTGACTAATTTACATTTTTTCACAAATACATGCAAGTCATATCAAAGAAATTTTACCACTATCATGAAGTACAATATACGAAAAATACAAGAAAACATTCTCAGAATCCGTGGGATCCGTTGAAACATTCCAGAGTTATTACCTCATAAAGTGACAGTGGTCAGAATTGTACAATTTGGCTGGTCATGAAGGTGAAAACAGGCTTGGTGGGCAAAGGGGTTAAAAAAAGTCACAAATGTAAAGATAAATTTCATGCAAACAAGAAAAAGGCTCTAATCACCAAAAACTCAACAAAAAAAAACAGGTAGAAATGAAATAATGAATTGGTCACCAAACCTTCCATATTCCTACTCACTTTAATACTTTAAAACCAACTTTTAACCAAGTAACAGATTTAAGATCTTCTGACTTGAGATGAGCAAATAAATTAAAGTGGAATTTAATTGGACTCAAATTTTTTAAAAATATGCATTTGAAAAATGTGGATTTTTTTGTAATTCGCTTCCGTGTAGATTCAGCAATATGGCTGTTTTTTATTTGAACCATAAAAGGCTATTAAAAGGTTAAAAAAATAGATAAAAATACATCTACTCATTTCATGCAGACCTCTCTGGCCTCTCCACTCCTCACAACAACTTGTCCGTTCCTCGCTAAATCTTCTTTCCCTCCTGCCGCTCGGACTGGAATCCTCAGGCCTACCACACTGAGCCAAGATTTCCAGTTTTTATGAGGCCCAGCACATCTCTGCACATGCTCGAGGAAGGTTCTGACGCACGTCATGACGTCACAACGCCATTATCTTCAGTAGAGTTGCGCAAAACCCTCCCAGGCCTGATAAAAGCTGGAAGTTCCGGGAATTCAAGTGTGAGTGCTGAGGGATCAGAAGATACAGTGAAGGCCGAAAATGGGGCAGTGAGTAGCTGAGTGACCAGAGAGATGAGCGGTAAGGTGAGTATAAGGATTTCTTTTCTTTTTTACATATTACATTTTTTATCCTCAGAGGTCTGAGTGGATCCAGATCATAATAATAGACATTAAATTTACAGAGAATAAGTTATCCTCTAATCGAATTTCCCAGAGAAAAAATGTGCAAACCAGCCATCTGCTCATTTCTACTCATGACATATTAATTTCTTCACTATTACTAAAATCAGAAAAATACAGTATTAGCTGAGGTTTAGAAACTGGAGGTAAATTGATCTTGGGTTATGCTACATTGTATTACCTGTGTGTGTTCTCTGATGTGCCTTGAGATGTGAGCTCTTGGTGTACACCTTCATGCAACCTAAATAAAAACCACAGTACAAATCAATATTAAGTTTGAAAACAATAAAAATAGATCTCAATACTGTTACAAAAGATGTTAATATAGTATTTCAAACTATTACATTGCAATGTTATTGTTAATGCTGGTCATCAAAATTAACCCAGTGCACATAAAAGACATGCTAGAGTTAGACCATGGGACATGTTTGCTAAAGCATACCTCCCAACCGTCCCGATTTCAGCGTGACAGTCCCGCTTTGGCACCGGGGTCCCGCTGTCCCGCTTCGGGCATTTAAAATCCCGAATTTGCGGCCGCCGGTGAAGCCCCGCCCACTTCCGGGACGTAGAGAGAGCCAGCCTGTTTTTTTTTTTTTTTTATAAAAGCTGCCTCCTGACCGCCCGCGCAACACCCCCCCCCCCTCCCGCCCCCTGTGCGGCGCTGCCACGCTGAAGGAGAGAGCCTGCAGCAATCAAGAAGAAAGGTCAGCGATTCACTACCTCTGGCTGTGTGTGCACGGAGCTCCGGCTTCTGCTCTTAGCTGCTATCCCGGCAGAGAAGGAGAGACGGGGGAGGTGCCGGGATAGTGCAGAGCTGTGAGCAGGAGACTGAAGACTTCAGCAGAGAGCTGCACATGGACATCAGCCGCCCCTGCATCACAGAGGAGATTGTGTGTGTGTGATGTGTGTGATGGCTGCGTGTGTGTGTGTGATGGCTGCGTGTGTGTGTGTGTGATGGCTGCGTGTGTGTGTGTGATGGCTGCGTGTGTGTGTGTGATGGCTGCGTGTGTGTGTGTGATGGCTGCGTGTGTGTGTGATGGCTGCGTGTGTGTGTGTGATGGCTGCGTGTGTGTGTGATGGCTGCGTGTGTGTGTGTGATGGCTGCGTGTGTGTGTGTGTGATGGCTGCGTGTGTGTGTGTGATGGCTGCGTGTGTGTGTGATGGCTGCGTGTGTGTGTGATGGCTGCGTGTGTGTGTGTGTGATGGCTGCGTGTGTGTGTGTGATGGCTGGGTGTGTGTGTGATGGCTGTGTGTGTGTGATGGCTGCGTGTGTGTGTGTGTGATGGCTGCGTGTGTGTGTGTGATGGCTGCGTGTGTGTGTGTGTGTGATGGCTGCGTGTGTGTGTGTGTGTGATGGCTGCGTGTGTGTGTGATGGCTGTGTGTGTGTGATGGCTGCATGTGTGATGGCTGCGCGTGTGTGTGTGTGTGTGTGATGGCTGCGTGTGTGTGTGTGATGGCTGCGTGTGTGTGTGTGTGATGGCTGCGTGTGTGTGTGATGGCTGTGTGTGTGTGATGGCTGTGTGTGTGTGATGGCTGCGTGTGTGTGTGTGATGGCTGCGTGTGTGTGATGGCTGCGTGTGTGTGATGGCTGCGTGTGTGTGATGGCTGCGTGTGTGTGTGTGATGGCTGTGTGTGATGGCTGCGTGTGTGTGATGGCTGCGTGTGTGTGATGGCTGCGTGTGTGTGTGTGTGATGGCTGCGTGTGTGTGTGTGTGTGTGTGTGTGATGGCTGCGTGTGTGTGTGATGGCTGCGTGTGTGTGTGATGTCTGCGTGTGTGTGTGATGGCTGCGTGTGTGTGTGTGTGATGGCTGCGTGTGTGTGTGTGATGGCTGCGTGTGTGTGTGATGGCTGCGTGTGTGATGCATTTGTGTCAAAGCTGCATGTGTTTGTGAGCTGCGTGCGTGTGAGCTGCGTGCCTGTGTGTGAGCTGCGTGCCTGTATGTCATTATACAGTATGGAGCATCATGTGTGGTCATTATACAATATGGAGCATCATGTGCGGTCATTATACAGTATGGAGCATCATGTGCGGTCATTAGACAGTATGGAGCATCATGTGCGGCCATTATACAGTATGGAGCATCATGTGCGGTCATTATACAGTATGGAGCATCATGTGCGGTCATTATACAGTATGGAGCATCATGTGTGGCCATTATACAGTATGGAGCATCATGTGCGGTCATTATACAGTATGGAGCATCATGTGCGGTCATTATACAATATGGAGCATCATGTGCGGTCATTATACAGTATGGAGCATCATGTGCGGTCATTAGACAGTATGGAGCATCATGTGCGGCCATTATACAGTATGGAGCATCATGTGCGGTCATTATACAGTATGGAGCATCATGTGCGGTCATTATACAGTATGGAGCATCATGTGTGGCCATTATACAGTATGGAGCATCATGTGCGGTCATTATACAGTATGGAGCATCATGTGTGGCCATTATACAGTATGGAGCATCATGTGCGGCCATTATACAGTATGGAGCATCATGTGCGGCCATTATACAGTATGGAGCATCATGTGCGGCCATTATACAGTCTGGAGCATCATGTGCGGCCATTATACAGTCTGGAGCATCATGTGCGGTCATTATACAGTCTGGAGCATCATGTGCGGTCATTATACAGTCTGGAGCATCATGTGCGGTCATTATACAGTCTGGAGCATCATGTGCGGTCATTATACAGTCTGGAGCATCATGTGCGGTCATTATACAGTCTGGAGCATCATGTGCGGTCATTATACAGTCTGGAGCATCATGTGCGGTCATTATACAGTATGGAGCATCATTTGCGGTCATACAGTATGGAGCATCATGTGCGGTCATTATACAGTATGGAGCATCATGTGCGGTCATTATACAGTATGGAGCATCATGTGGGGTCATTATACAGTATGGAGCATCATGTGCGGTCATTATACAGTCTGGAGCATCATGTGCGGTCATTATACAGTATGGAGCATCATTTGCGGTCATACAGTATGGAGCATCATGTGCGGTCATTATACAGTATGGAGCATCATGTGCGGCCATTATACAGTATGGAGCATCATGTGGGGTCATTATACAGTATGGAGCATCATGTGCGGTCATTATACAGTATGGAGCATCATGTGTGTTCATTATACAGTATGGAGCATCATGTGCGGTCATACAGTATGGAGCATCATGTGCGGTCATACAGTATGGAGCATCATGTGTGTTCATTATACAGTATGGAGCGTCATGTGTGTTCATTATATATTATGGAGCGTCATGTGTGGTCATTATATATTATGGAGCGTCATGTGTGGTCATCGTACAGTATGGAGCATCATGTGTGGCCATTATACAGTATGGGGCACTGTGTGGCCATATTTTTTTGTTTATAATTATTGTATATGAAACAGTGTGATCGGCAGTGCTAAATGGGTGTGGTTGGGATGTGGATATGGGTGTGACTAATTATGAATGGGTGTGGTCAGAGGCGTGGCCTAAAATTTGCCGCGGCGCGCAAAGCGCGCCGCAAACTTTGTCCCTCTTTCCCATCTTCAAAAGTTGGGAGGTATGGCTAAAGATATGATGAAACGTAATATCTAGTGTAGTATATCATCAAGTAACGTGTTGTTATTTACAGTTTTCAAAACTTCTAAAGAATCATATAGATGGAGAGAAATCTAAAAAAACTGAAACTTACACTTTACAATGGCTTAGAAGGGCCACTGGTCCATTACTGCCAGATGTAAAGTTAACACCACCCAATGAGTTACACTTTCTCCATCTTTAGAGATGTCTCCAATTTCATTTCCAACTACAATCCCACCCTTCACCCACAGTATACTGAGCTTCTTTGCTAATCAAGCTTTCCCAGGTGGATGCCGTTGGGGGAAGCTCAAAATCATACCATCCATTAGGCAGAGGTATTTATTATCTCTACATTCATTGTATAAGGAAAAATGGGAGGCCAATTTTGTTATTTCATGTTCCACTTTGAGGACGTTTCATTTTTGCCATACCCTTTCTAGAGGAAATAGTTGAATTTTTTTAATAGAAATCTCTCTGCTTTGTGCTTAACATATACCCACTTATCTCCATGAATAATACCCCTGTTTCAGAAAGATGCTTCAGAGGCTGCATCAGACCTGGAGTTCTTTAGCATATCTGGTGAAGATGCCCTATCGCCCACTTATGGTAGACCAAAATAGTCTTCTGTCACATACACACTTGTCAGCACGTGATGCGGGTGCACCTGCAATGGTTAATTTATCAACTCTCAGTCAATCCAGCACTCAACCGCTATAAACTGATCTGTTTATAAATTACACCTCAACACAGTCCACACTCCGGCTACACAACACGTTGCCACCACTCAACAAGGACATGGGGTAATGAGTCCCCAAGATATGCTCTTTACATATATATGCACGTGTCCTCTTCCTTCCCCCTGCAGGGAATGTTAACAAAAGTTTATGGAAGGGTAATATCCGTCCTTCCTCCTTCCCTGTAGCTGCCAGATTTTTCTTTGTTAAAAAGACAGATGGGGTTCTCCGTCCTTGACTCACTTTCCAAGAACTAAAGAAAATCATCCTGGTTATTTTTAACCACTTTCCCACTTCCCAAATCCACTCATTCTCGACCTATATAATCAGCTTCTGGCGGCCAGGGTGTTTTCTAAACTTGATCTTAGAGGGGTCTACAATTTGATATGCATTTGGAAGGGTGATGAAGGGAAAACGGCGTTTTTAAAGTTGAGAGACTTTTTACAAGCCTTGTCATGTAATTTTGATTATCCAATGCACCTGCTGTGTTTTAAAATTTTATGAATGATATTTTCTCTAATTGCACTGGAAGATATGTTGTGATTTTTATGGATGATATTCTAATTTTCTCGCCAGATTTGGACTCTCACCAGAAACATGTCCGTGTTGTGTTACAGAGATTGTTTGCTAAATTAGAGAAATGTTTTTTTTTTCTGTTCAGGACTAGTGTTGAGCATTCCGATACCGCAAGTATCGGGTATCGGCCGATACTTGCGGGTATCGGAATTCCGATACCGAGATCCGATACTTTTGTGGTATCGGGTATCGGTATCGAAACAACATTAATGTGTAAAATAAAGAATTAAAATAAAAAATATTGCTATACTCACCTCTCCGACGCAGCCTGGACCTCACCGAGGGAACCGGCAGCGTTCTGTGCTTAAAATGCGCGCGTTTACTTCCTTCCGTGGCATCACGGCTTGTGATTGGTCGCGTGCCGCCCATGTGGCCGCGACGCGACCAATCACAGCAAGCCGTGACGTAATTTTCAGGTCCTGGATGCCTAATTCTAGGCATTCAGGATTTTAAAATTACGTTCCGGCTTGTGATTGGTCGCGTCGCGGTCACATGGGCGACGCGACCAATCACAAGCCGTGACGTCACGGGAGGCAGGAAACGCGCGCATTTTAAAATTACGTCACGGCTTGTGATTGGTTGCGTGCCGCCCATGTGACCGCGACGCGACCAATCACAGCAAGCCGTGACGTAATTTCAGGTCCTGAATGCAGAAATAGGCATTCAGGACCTGAAATTACGTCACGGCTTGATGTGATTGGTCGCGTCGCGGTCACATGGGCGGCACGCAACCAATCACAAGCCGTGACGTAATTTTAAAATGCGCGCGTTTCCTGCCTCCCGTGACGTCATGGCTTGTGATTGGTCGCGTCGCCCATGTGACCGCGACGCGACCAATCACAAGCCGGAACGTAATTTTAAAATCCTGAATGCCTAGAATTAGGCATCCAGGACCTGAAAATTACGTCACGGCTTGCTGTGATTGGTCGCGTCGCGGCCACATGGGCGGCACGCGACCAATCACAAGCCGTGACGTCACGGAAGGAAGTAAACGCGCGCATTTTAAGCACAGAACGCTGCCGGTTCCCTCGGTGAGCTGCAGGCTGCGTCGGAGAGATGAGTATAGCAATATTTTTTATTTTAATTCTTTATTTTACACATTAATATGGATCCCAGGGCCTGAAGGAGAGTTTCCTCTCCTTCAGACCCTGGGAACCATCAGGGATACCGTCCGATACTTGAGTCCCATTGACTTGTATTGGTATCGGGTATCGGTATCGGATTAGATCCGATACTTTGCCGGTATCGGCCGATACTTTCCAATACCGATACTTTCAAGTATCGGACGGTATCGCTCAACACTATTCAGGACATTTCATTCTTGGGGTTTTCCTTGTCAGCAGAAGTGTTTAAGATGGACCCTGGGAAGGTGCAAGTCATAATTGATCGGGTTCAACCTCATGAGCTTAACGCTTTTCAACGTTTTTCACCAACTATTATAGGAAATTTATCAAGGATTTTCCTCAGATAGATAAGCCTCTGACTGACCTTACACGTGAGGGGGAGAATCTCAAGGTTTAGTCTGCAGGTGCTATCAGGGCTTTTGAAAGATTATAAGAGTGTTTTATATCTGTCCCATTCTAATCCAACCTGATGTCCAAGAACCATTCATTGAAGAAGAGGTGGATGCTTCAGACATTGGAATTGGGGCAGTTTTATTTGCTCTTTGTTTTTACCTCACGCTGAATTAACTTTTAACAGTCGAGTAAATCAATCTACTGGAACCTCACCATTTTTCTGTAATGATGGTTTTCACCCCATTTTGGTGAATTTTCTAAGATTAGTTCTGAATGTCCTGGGCTGGAGGTACTGTACAGAGACTTGGGGATGTCTGGAGGGAGATTCAAAAAAATATTGGGACTGCTCAGACTCTCCAAAAATGGAAAGCTGATAGAAGATATTCGATGGGTCCTGTTTTCAAGATTGGAGATAAGGTTTTTTTGTCATCTAGGAACATTAATCTTAAAGTGCCATAGTCAAAGTTGGGTCCAAAGTTTATTAGTCCATATGTGATCCTAGAGGTGGGCAATCCTGTCGGATTTAGAATAAAGCTTCTTCCATCCCTTCACATCTCTAACGTGTTCCATAAATCTCTATTAAAGGAATTTGTCACTTCGGCATTGTCACCCTCATCCCCGCCTCCTCCGGTTTCAGTCGACGGTGGCTTAGAGTATGAGGTTCAGAGGGTTGTGGATTCTTGGAAGGTCCAGAATTCCTCCCAATACCTCATCCACAGGAGGGGATTCTTCCCTTTGCATTTCCACTTTTGTTTTTGTATGATAAACATGTTTACTTTCTTACCTCCTGTTTTCAATGTCTGGAAAGATTCCTCATGATGACTTCTCAATAAAAAGTTTGAAACTAAATATATAGGTTTGCGTTGTATTAATTTTGAAGTTTCATACACCAGTCTTAAATCATATTTAGTTGTAGAACAACTGTAAAGAGGCACACAACTCTCAATAAATGTGGCATATCCCGTGCTGTACTACAGGCATAAAGATAAATCTATTCTTGCTGGGATCAGATGTAGACTAGAAGTATATTTTGCATCTGTCTTTATTCTTTACTAAGAATTAATCTGTCCGACACTTGCCTTGTTTTACAAGTTAGCCAAGTTAACCCACAGGAGAAAACCTGTGACTTTTTATGCCTTAACAAAAATTTGAACTTTTACAACCCTGTGTTTTCTGAAAAGAATTGTTCCTGAGGAATAAAAGTGATCAACTGAAATTTGCCAAAAAAGAGACCGGTCTTTCTAGTTTTCTTCTGTGTCATGTTGATGGAGGAGTCACAACACAGTAGTATATGGAAATATTTGCACCTGATATACTGTACAGTATTTACCAATTTGTCCTGGAGCATACCCATTCTTCCAGGAGCTTCCTGAACTTTCTAGAAGAGCTGGCAGATATCAATAAAATGTACATGAGATGTATTTTGGGTGAAATGTATGCATCATATTTCAATCAGGTGTTGAACATCTTCCAACGCCGAACTAAAGAGGACTTTGATATAGGATCCGCTATTTCCGCAACTACTATAGAAGGGAAAAGAGAGAGACCCACATTCACCTAAACACAAGGGTGAAAAATGTATGCAAAATCGGTTGTTTAGGTCAGTGTTTCCCAAATCCCGTCCTCACGGCCCCCAACACATCATGTTTTCAGGATGTCTGATTTGTATGAAAGGTGAGACAATGAAGAGGCCGAGATAGGCCAAAGAGACTCCAGTTCAAAACCCTCACAATGACATACAAAGCCATCCACAACCTATCTCCTCCATACATCTGTGACATGGTCTCCCGGTACTTACCTACACGAACCTCCGATCCTCTCAAGACCTCCTTCTCTACTCCCCTCTCATCTCTTCCCACAACCGTATCCAAGACATCTCCCGCGCTTCCCCCCATACTCTGGAACTCTCTACCCCAGCACATCAGCCTCTCGCCTACCATAGAAACCTTCAAAAAGAACCTGAAGACTCACCTCTTCTGACAAGCCTACAGCCTGCAGTGATCCTCAACTTACTGAACCGCCGTACAACCAGCTCTACCCTCTCCTAGTGTATCCTCACCCTTCCCCTGCAGACAGTGAGCCCTCGCGGGCAGGGTCCTCCCTCCTTATGTACCTGTGTGCCTTGTTTTTTGCTCATGTTTAATGTATTTGTCTATGTATGCCCCATATTCACATGTAAAGTGCCATGGCATAAATGGCGCTATAAAAATGTATAATAATAATAATTAACACCGCATGAAAGGTGCCGATACTGGAGGTAAGTGTTGTTATTTTACTGTGAGGAAATATAATGATTGAGAAGAGGTTGCCTGAGTAGTGGACAACCCCCTTAAACCTGCATGTGACTCATGAGTATCATTATAACATGTTATTATATTTCCCTCTTTCTAATCCTAAAAGATAAGCAGCAGCAGGCATGTTTGACATCCATTTTTCCTGCAATACCGGTACAATGTCCACATGCTTATCTGTTTAAGAAAAAAGAGGAAAGACACTTACAAAAGATCGGTTGTACTTCCTAAATTTTAACAATTTTAATCTCTATTATAAAGCAAAAGTCAGGACACAACTAACAAAATATATGACAACGCACACATTGCTCCTAGGCCAAAATTTGACAGAGATGCAATGCATATAATCATCATGATAAATAATAGAGCCATGTAGATGAAATGAATGTCTGACATAGGTATAAAGAGACACAATTTGTGTTAAATAGTATTCAATAATGAAAAAGGTGCAGCACACAGGGACAAATAATAATACATAACTAATGCAGTATCTAAAGGATCTAAAAGAGGTGAGCAGTGACCCTGTGCAATAAAGTGCCAGGTGCTTAGTCTCCCGGGAGAATTGGTTCACACAGAAGGCATCATGTAAGAATGAGGACTCCATGCCTATCACCACAGGAGGTGGGCTCCTCAGGGGTAAGGCTCTATGACTAGGCTAGTGGCTTATATCCTGGCTAGAGGTGAGTGAATCTGATAAGATTCAAATGAAGCAGATCGGCCATAGCTCACAGACATGGACCTCACATCCAAAGCTTATACAGTACTTGTGGCATTATTGTTATAAACACTTTGCATGATTGCTTGCTAAAATCTTTAAAAAATGGCAAAAATTTGAAGTGTATCCACATCTTTGGCCACTAGTGTACATTGATCTATTGCAGCGAATCAAAAACGTATAAAAATGAACTCAAGGGTCTTAGTTTAACATTCTGATCAGGCTGTGCCCACTAACTCATCATGGCAAACCTCTCAGTGGGATCTCGGAGAACATGACAAGGGCAGATTTTTACTGTCCCCTGTCACATGATCGCTGATATTCAACAAATAACGGCGATCACAAAAAAAGTCAGATTTAAAATCAATTTCTCTCTTCTCTGATATGATCTAACATATTAGAGAAGAGAGAAATGGGGTCCCCTGAGCCCCCTCCCCTCGTGATATCTCTGTCATCCTTGGGCCCTCCCGCTCCATCCCCCGGCTCTCTGTATCATCTTCCGAGATCTGACGGCCGGTATCCGG
Source organism: Ranitomeya variabilis (assembly GCF_051348905.1). Lineage (NCBI taxonomy): Eukaryota > Metazoa > Chordata > Amphibia > Anura > Dendrobatidae > Ranitomeya > Ranitomeya variabilis. The sequence goes on from NC_135233.1 coordinate 192,787,357, forward strand.
CAACAATTGGACATTTTTCCTATTGATTACTGTGATAGACCCTATCACAGTGATCAAAGAAAAAAAATAGTAAATAAACCACCCTTTGTCTCCCACTTAGTTCAATAAAAATTATAAAATATATAGTTTAACTTTTTCCATTATTTGCAGTTAGGGTTGGGGTTAGGGTTGTGTTAGGGCTAGGGTGGAGGTTGGGGTTAGGGTTGTTTTAGGGTTAGAGTTGGGATTGGGGTTTTGGTTAGGGTTGTGTTTAGGGTTGTGTTAGGGTTAGAGTTGGAGTTCTGGTTAGGGTTGTGGTTAGGGTTAGGGTTGGGGTTAGAATTGGGTAAAAAAAATTATGACGATGTCGACTAGTTTTGAGTGCAAGTGTTCTCTACTCGAGTTTGCATCAGGTTCTCAGGTAGGGTTAGGGCTAAGGTTGTGTTAGGGTTGGGGTTGTGGTTAGGGTTGTGTTAGGGGTTGAGGTTGGGGTTCGGGTTGTGTTGGGGTTGTGGTTAGGGTTGTGGTTAGGGTTGGGTTTGTGGTTAGGTTTTAGAATTGGGTAAGGACAAAAATTATGACGATATGATGACTAGTGTTAAGCACAAGTGCTCACTACTCGAGTTTGCATCAGGTGCTCGGGTCCCCGTATGTTTTTTTGGGGGTGTCTAACAGCCACAAACCATGCAGGACAAGAACTTGAGAATATCACTCTGGCATCCGTGATATTCGGTGTATACCCAAGCACCCGATGCAAACTGTAGTAGCGAGCACTTAGGCTCAACACTAATGACGACATATTCAATATGACAACCTAATGTTAACAAATTCTGTGTCGTGCCTGTGGGTTCAAATTGCTCAATATACCCCTGGATAAAATCCTTGAGGGGTGTAGTTTCCAACATGGGGTCACTTGTGGGGGGATACCACCGTTTAGGCACATCAGGGGCTCTCCAAACACAACATGACGTCCGCTCTCAATTCCAGTCAATTTTCCATTTAAAAAGTCAAACGGTGCTGCCATGCACCCAAACAGAGGATTTCTCCCACAATTGGCATATCAGCATGCTCAGGAGAAACTGCGCAACAATTTTTTTCATCCATTTTCTCTTGTTATCCTTGTGAAAATTAAAAAGTTTGTGTCTAAAGTAAATTTTTTGTGAAAAAAAAAGTTGAATGTTCTTTTTTATTTTCACATTGCTTCAGTTCTCTGAAGCAACTGAAGGTTTATACAATTCGAGGGGTGCAGTTTTTAAAATGGTGTCACTTTTGGATACTTTCTGTCATATAGGCCCCTCAAAGTCACTTTGGATGTGATGTGATCCCTAAAAAAAAGTTTTGTAAATTTTGTTGGAAAAATTTGAAATTAATGATCAACTTTTAACCCTTATAACTTCCTAACAAAAAAAAAAGTTTCCAAAATTGTGCTGGTTTAAAGCAGACATGTGAGAAATGTTATTTATTAACTATTCTGTGTGATATGACTCTGATTTAATTTAAAAAAATTTGCCAAATATCCGTTTTTCAAAAATAAACGCAAGTCATATTGAATACATTTTAGCACTATCATGAAGTACAGTTTGTCACGAAAAAACAATCACCGGAATCCGTTGAAGTTCCAGACTTATTACCACTTAAAGTGACAGTGGTCAGAATTGTAAAGTTTGGCTTGTTCATTGAGGTCAAAATAGGCTCAGTCACTAAGGGGCTAAAGGTGCAGAATCAAACACCAACCACTGTTGATGCAATAGCGCAAATACCCAGGGAGCGACCTGATGCCCCACAGCACCCATACTACAACACAGAGCCCCCATGGATCCAGGTCAGCATCACAGTAAGGCTACGTTCACATTAGCGTTAAGCTAATGTGCGTCGGGTTTGCGTCGGCGACGCAGCGGCGACGCATGCGTCATGCGCCCCTATACTTAACATGGGGGACGCATGCGTTTTTTTTGTTGCGTTGTGCGACACATGCGTCTTTTTTGCCGCAAGCGTCGGACCAAGAAAACGCAACAAGTTGCATTTTTCTTGCGTCCGATTTTCGGCAAAAAACGACGCATGCGTCGCAAAACGCAGCGTTTTTGCGTGCGTTTTGACGCGTTTTTGCGTGCGTTGTGCGTTGCGTCGCCGACGCAACGGCGCACAACGCTAGTGTGAACGTAGCCTGACAATGGCTGACACATAGCTACAACACAGAGGGAACAGAGCTAAAAAACTCACCTTGCACCTTATCTCAGAGCAAATATAGGCTGAACCCCTCTTGCTGTCTCCTGCTAATTAAAAACACTTGAGCCAAATGAGGAAAGTATAGGTCCAAGAAAAAAAAGGGGACAAAAAAAGAAAGCTATCAACCTACATATTAAAATATAAAGGTATATATACCAAACGCGCTATCGCACTAGTCTTCTTTCAACCTACATATTAGCCCCATATCTGCAGATTAACAGTGGTCCACCTATGACAAGTTAGTCTAGGTCAGGGGTCTCAAACTGCATTCCTCGAGGGCCTCAAACCATGCGTGTTTTCAAGATTTCCTTAGCATTGCACAAGGTGCTGGAATCATTCTCTGCTGGGGATTAAATTATCACCTATGCAATACAAGGAAATCCTGAAAACATGACCTGTTTGCAGCCCTCGAGGAATGCAGTTTGAGACCTCTATCTAGGTGTATATAAAGTATGTCTGGCTATTGTGGCAATTCTTGGTCGAAAAGAAACCACAAAAAATAAAGCAATTTTCATCTTTCGGTGGCAAAGGATATAGGTCAGGACAGATACTGGAAGAATCCTACATAGATGCAGGAGTTTTGGTAACTATGCTATTTTGATATGATCAAGTTCGGGAAGTCGTTATCAAGTGTTCAACCAGGTCAAAGAAGGAATGGACAGTTGTAGGGTAAATGTTGGAGCAGAAGTTGATGTATGATGGTGTAAGTTTCATTCCCAGGTAACTTAGTTGGGGCCTGGTCTATTTAAAAGGAGAATTAGCTTTCAAGTGGGACAGTTTATTTTCATCAAGAGAAATGTTGAGAGCTACGGATTTATCTAGATTACGGTAATTGTAAGGCCTGAGATGGAGGCTGTTGTAGTTTGGGAATGGACATATGGGGTATATAGTGAAAGTTGTTATGATCCGGTGACCTTGGAGCAGCATGAAACTTTCTCTGGAGTCGGTGGAACATGTACTGACCGCAAATCCTGAACTAACACCGCAACTAGAAGTAGCCGTGGGGTGTGCCTAACAAACCCTAGACACCTCGACACAGCTGGAGGACTAAATACCCCAATAGATGGAAATAGGAATACTACCTTGCCTCAGAGCAGAACCCCAAAGGATAGGCAGCCCCCCACGAATAATGACTGTGAGTAGGAGAAGAAAAGACAAATGCAGGTAGAAAACAGGATTTAGCAAAAGAGGCCACTCTAGCTAAATAGGAAAGGATAGGACAGAATACTAGGCGGTCAGTAATAAAACCCTTCCAAAAATATCCACCGCAGATAATACAAAAAAATTCCACAATCTAACTAAAGACGTGGAATGAATATCTGCAACCCCAGAGAATCCAACTAGACTGAGAAAATACTGACACAATCTAAGCTGGACAAGAAAACACAAAAGAATAGCACTGAATTATGAAGCACACAGCATGTGTGCCACAGAAGAAAAAACACACTTATCTTTGCTGATTTGGCAGAAAGGAAGGAGGAACCAGGCAGAGGTCCAACACCTCCCAATAACAATTGACAACTGGCAAGGACTAATGAATCCTGCACACCTAAATACCCCAGTCAGAACTGCAATCAGCAGACACACCTGACCAGGACTGCAACCCAGGGACAACTGCATTACCACCTGCTACCACCGGAGGGAACCCAAAAGCAGAATTCACAACAGTACCCCCCCTTGAGGAGGGGTCACCGAACCCTCACCAGCGCCCCCAGGCCGATCGGGACGAGCCAGATGAAAGTCACGAACCAAATCAGCAGCATGGACATCAGAAGCAAAAACCCAAGAATTATCCTCCTGGCCATAACCCTTCCATTTGACAAGGTACTGAAGCCTCCGCCTCGAAAAACGAGAATCCAAAATCTTCTCAACCACATTCTCCAACTCCCCATCAACCAACACAGGGGCCGGAGGATCAACAGAGGGAACAACGGGCACCACATATTTCCGCAATAAAGATCTATGGAAGACATTATGGATAGCAAAAGAGGCCGGAAGCGCCAATCGAAAAGACACAGGATTAATAATCCCAGAAATCCTATAAGGACCAGTAAACCGAGGCTTAAACTTAGGGGAAGAAACCTTCATAGGAACATGACGGTGAGACAACCAAACCAGATCCCCAACCCGATGCCGGGAACCAACACACCGACGACGGTTAGCAAAACGTTGAGCCTCCTCCTGAGACAACACCAAATTGTCCACCACATGAGCCCAAATCTGCTGCAACCTGTCAACCACAGAATCCACACCAGGACAGTCAGAAGGCTCAACCTGCCCAGAAGAAAAACGAGGATGAAAACCAAAATTACAAAAAAAAGGCGAAACCAAAGTAGCCGAACTAGCCTGATTATTAAGGGCAAACTCGGCCAATGGCAAAAAGGCCACCCAATCATCCTGATCAGCAGACACAAAGCATCTCAAATAAGTCTCCAAAGTCTGATTAGTTTGCTCGGTCTGGCCATTTGTCTGAGGATGAAATGCAGAAGAAAAAGACAAATCAATGCCCAGCCTAGCACAAAAGGCCCGCCAAAACCTAGAAACAGACTGGGAACCTCTGTCGGACACAATATTCTCCGGAATACCATGCAAACGAACCACATGCTGAAAAAACAACGGAACCAACTCTGAAGAGGAAGGCAATTTAGGCAAAGGCACCAAATGAACCATCTTAGAAAACCGGTCACAAACAACCCAGATAAACGACATCCTCTGGGAAACCGGAAGATCAGAAATAAAATCCATAGAAATATGCGTCCAGGGCCTCTCAGGGACCGGCAATGACAAAAGTAACCCACTAGCATGGGAACAACAAGGCTTGGCCCGCGCACAAGTCCCACAGGACTGCACAAAAGAACGCACATCACGTGACAAAGAAGGCCACCAAAAGGACCTACCAACCAAATCTCTGGTACCAAAAATACCAGGATGACCAGCCAACACAGAACAGTGAACCTCAGAAATCACTCTACTAGTCCATCTATCAGGAACAAACAATTTCCCCACAGGACAGCGGTCAGGTCTATCAGCCTGAAATTCCTGAAGAACCCGCCGTAAATCAGGGGAAATGGCAGAAAGGACCACCCCTTCTTTCAGAATGCCGACCGGTTCAAGGACCTCAGGAGAATCAAGCAAAAAACTCCTAGAAAGGGCATCAGCCTTAATATTCTTAGAACCCGGAAGATACGAAACCACGAAATCAAAACGGGAAAAAAACAAGGACCATCGAGCCTGTCTAGGACTCAGCCGTTTAGCAGACTCGAGGTAAATCAGATTCTTATGATCGGTCAGGACCACAATACGGTGCTTAGCTCCCTCAAGCCAATGTCGCCACTCCTCAAACGCCCACTTCATAGCCAACAACTCCCGATTGCCGACATCATAATTGCGTTCAGCAGGCGAAAACTTACGGGAGAAGAAGGCACACGGTTTCATCAAGGAACCAACAGAATCCCTCTGAGACAAAACGGCCCCTGCCCCAATCTCAGAAGAGTCAATCTCAACCTGAAACGATAGAGAAACATCCGATTGGCGCAACGCCAGAGCAGAAGTAAATCGGCGTTTAAGCTCCTGAAAGGCAGAGACAGCTGCAGAGGACCAATTCGCCACATCAGCGCCTTTCTTCGTCAAATCGGTCAAGGGTTTAACCACGCTGGAGAAGTTAGCAATGAAACGGCAATAAAAATTTGCAAAACCCAAAAATTTCTGAAGGCTCTTCACGGATGTGGGTTGAATCCAATCATGAATGGCCTGAACCTTAACCGGATCCATCTCCATAGATGAGGGAGAAAAAATAAAGCCCAAAAAAGAAACCTTCTGCACCCCAAAGAGACACTTAGACCCCTTCACAAACAAAGCATTGTCACGAAGGATCTGAAATACCATCCTGACCTGTTCCACATGAGACTCCCAATCATCGGAAAAAATCAAAATATCGTCCAAATATACAATCAAGAATTTATCAATATAAGTCCGGAAGATATCATGCATGAAGGATTGAAAAACAGATGGAGCATTAGTGAGCCCGAATGGCATCACAAGGTATTCAAAATGGCCTTCGGGCGTATTAAACGCAGTTTTCCATTCATCACCCTGCTTAATACGAACAAGATTATATGCCCCCCGAAGGTCAATCTTTGTAAACCAACTAGCCCCCTTAATCCTAGCAAACAAATCGGAAAGTAAAGGTAAAGGGTATTGAAACTTGACCGTGATCTTATTCAAGAGGCGATAATCAATACAAGGTCTCAAGGAGCCATCCTTCTTAGCAACAAAAAAAAAACCTGCTCCCAACAGTGAAGAAGATGGCCGAATATGCCCTTTCTCCAAAGACTCCTTAACATAACTCCGCATGGCGGTATGTTCAGGCACAGACAGGTTGAAAAGTCGGCCCTTAGGAAACTTACTGCCTGGAATCAAGTCAATCGCACAATCACAGTCTCTGTGCGGTGGAAGGGAACTGGACTTGGGCTCATCGAATACATCCTGAAAATCAGACAAAAACTCTGGAATTTCAGAAGAGGAAGAAGAGGAGATTGACATCAAAGGCACATCATTATGAACCCCCTGACAACCCCAACTAGTCACAGACATAGACTTCCAATCCAACACAGGATTATGTACCTGCAACCACGGAAAACCCAGCATGATAACATCATGCAAATTATGCAACACCAGAAATCGACAATCTTCCTGATGGGCTGGCGCCATGTGCATGGTCACCTGTGTCCAAAACTGGGGCTTATTTTCAGCCAAAGGTGTAGCATCAATCCCCCTTAAAGGAATAGGGTTCTGCAAAGGCTGCAAGGGAAAACCACAACGCCTGGCAAACTCAAAATCCATTAAGTTCAAGGCGGCGCCTGAATCCACAAACGCCATGACAGAAAATGATGACAATGAGCAGATCAAGGACACCGATAACAGAAATTTAGGTTGTACTGTACTGATGGTAAATGAACTAGTGATCCTTTTTGTCCGCTTAGGGCAGACTGAAATGACATGAGAAGCGTCGCCACAATAATAACACAACCTATTCTGACATCTGAATCCTTGTCGTTCCGTTCTAGACAAAATCCTATCACACTGCATTGGCTCAGGACTTTGCTCTAAGGACGATGCCACAGCGCGCACAGTTCGACGCTCCCGCAAGCGCCGATCAGTCTGAATGGCCAGAGACATAGAATCACTCAGACCGGAAGGCGAGGGAAACCCCACCATAACATCTTTAACAGATTCAGAAAGACCCTTTCTGAAAATTGCCGCCAAAGCATCATCATTCCATTTAGTCAACACAGACCATTTTCTAAATTTCTGACAATACAATTCTGCCGCCTCTTGACCCTGAAACAGGGCCAACAAGGTCTTCTCCGCTTGATCCACAGAATTCGGTTCATCATATAATAATCCTAAAGCATGAAAAAAGGAGTCTACATTAAGCAAGGCCGGATTCCCAGATTCCAGGGAAAATGCCCAATCCTGTGGATCGCCACGCAGCAGGGAGATGACAATTTTAACCTGCTGAATGGAATCACCGGAGGATCGAGGTCTCAAAGCAAAAAACAGTTTACAATTGTTTTTAAAACTCAAAAATTTGGACCTGTCACCAAAAAACAAATCAGGAGTAGGAATCTTCGGCTCTAAAGCAGGAGTCTGAACAATATAATCAGAAATACCCTGTACCCTAGCAGCAAGCTGGTCTACCCGAGAAGCTAATTCCTGAACATCCATGCTGGCACAAGACTCCTCAGCCACCCATAGATAAAGAGGGAAGAAAAGACAAAGCAGACTGCAGAAAAAAAATGGCTCAACACCTTTCTTCCCTTCTTCTGAAATGCATTTAACTCATTATTGGCCAGTTGTACTGTTATGATCCGGTGACCTTGGAGCAGCATGAAACTTTCTCTGGAGTTGGTGGAACCTGTACTGACCGCAAATCCTGAACTAACACCGCAACTAGAAGTAGCCGTGGGGTGTGCCTAACAAACCCTAGACACCTCGACACAGCCGGAGGACTAAATACCCCTATAGATGGAAATAGGAATACTACCTTGCCTCAGAGCAGAACCCCAAAGGATAGGCAGCCCCCCACGAATAATGACTGTGAGTAGGAGAAGAAAAGACAAACGCAGGTAGAAAACAGGATTTAGCAAAAGAGGCCACTCTAGCTAAATAGAAAAGGATAGGACAGAATACTAGGCGGTCAGTAATAAAACCCTTCCAAAAATATGCACCGCAGATAATACAAAAAATTCCACAATCTAACTAAAGACGTGGAATGAATATCTGCAACCCCAGAGAATCCAACTAGACTGAGAAAATACTTGACACAATCTAAGCTGGACAAGAAAACACAAAAGAATAGCACTGAATTATGAAGCACACAGCATGTGTGCCACAGAAAAAAAACCAGACACTTATCTTTGCTGATTTGGCAGAAAGGAAGGAGGAACCAGGCAGAGGTCCAACACCTCCCAACAACAATTGACAACTGGAAAGGACTAATGAATCCTGCACACCTAAATACCCCAGTCAGAACTGCAATCAGCAGACACACCTGACCAGGACTGCAACCCAGGGACAACTGCATTACCACCTGCTACCACCGGAGGGAACCCAAAAGCAGAATTCACAACAGAAAGTATATCATATGCAAAAAGGTTTTGATTATGTTGAATTCAGGCTACCTCAATTACCTTAATGTTTGCATCTGCCCTAAGGAGCATGTTGAGGCGTATGATGAAAAATGAATAGGATGGGCAAGAGGGGGCATCTCTGACCTGTAGCTCTGCTTATAGGGAATAATGGGGAGGAGAATCCCAGATTCCAGGCTGTGTACAAGGTAAAGAACCATTGCAAGGAGTGGGGGCCTAAACCTCTTTTATGAAGAGTAACTGCGTATATTCACAAGGGATGGAGTCCAAGGCCTTGTTCCAGCAATAAGAACATGCCTTTTTTCAGACATAATATAAGCAAAGAGTATGGCTCTACTTTCACTATTCCCTGACTGACGGCAACTCCTTGTCATGAATCCTGTTTGGTCCCTATGGATAAGGGAAGATAGATGTTAGGGCTGGTGAAACGCACCAAGTAAATATTGAGATTATATAGGTGCGTTCGCAGCCCGGGGTCCACCGTGCAGGAGTGGAACCTGCTGCTAGTATATGACGACACTATATGGCGGTACAACGCCTGAATAGACACGGGTTCAGTCACCAGGTCTATATAGGAGCGAGCTCTGTTGCTTCACAGAGTCGCCAGGATTAGGATAATGCTGTGCCCTGTTAACCTCACAGAGGATCACAGCTAACTAACAGAGCAGGTAGCATACAGTAGTCATACAGTCAGAATCAGCACACAAACAACTCCTCTCCGGAGGTGCCGGAATTCTAGTGGCTATTCACCAGCCCTAAATTCACATACACAAACTCCTCTCTGGAGGTGCTGGAATTCTAGTGGCTATACAGCTGACCCTGAACACATGCAGACACAGACCACAAGGTAGCTAAGCTCATAAACATAGGTTGATACTAGAGGATGGCCATGCGGCCATGCAAACCTTTCATAGAGAGAGCTCTCCAGGACCTTCCTAGTGGTCCAATAGGAACAGCTTCAGAACCTGAGCATGTGACCCCCGACCTCCAATGAGAGGTCGTCCCCTGGGCATGCTCAGTAGCGGAAAAGCAGGACTTAAAAGCATCTGCTAGCAGCAGAACAGTGCTGGTTACAATGGCTGAGCCTGGAAGATCAGCAGTAACCAAATGCACAGTATTTTCCTGAGCCAGACGCTGGGACCGACGTCTCTGCTGAGCAGTCTCTGCTGAGCAGGCTCCACTGCGGCTGAAGAAGAATGGGAGACCGCAGCGGAGGTGGCGTGAGATTTCCCCAGTGCAGCGGCGGGAACTTGACACCTAACAATAGAAATGTGTTAAGGCGAGATGACAGAATATTAGACGTGATTCTGAAATCCTATATGGGACGGTAGTTGAGGTGGTTTAAATGGTCTACTCTTTTTCTGTATTCTGTATTTGGGCTGCTTAAGAAGGGGGCTCAAGGCAGCAGAAGTATTCTATTGTGCTTTGTGAAGGGCATTACATATGAGCCAGATATGGACCTATGAAGTCAATATGCTTCTTATAAAAGGGGCTGAAAACACGTTCAGTCTCGGGGCTTTTGAATTTTTCAGTGTTTTAACAGCAACAATGACCTCCTCCATGGAGCCTTCCGAGTCCGGAGTTACTTCCTAATTTCTATTATTTTTTTCTTTTTGTATTCGACAGGTGCGAAGTTGAATGAGAACTAGTAGTGTGATATTCTTACCATGAAACTGAATTACGTCTCCATTTTTTGCCTTCTGAAGAATATCAATTAAATCTGTGAGTAGCTGAGTAGAATGCGTATAACAAAGTGTGAGTCAGTCATCAATCTAAGTTGCAGTGCAAAGTTTAATCCAGAGCATATTGCAGAGGTAATTTGGCACCCTATTGTTCTGATAAGAAAAATATGTAGAGCTTGTAGTTGTAATAATGGATGTTTTTTTCCTTAAAAAGAACCTAACAGGAGAATATATACTTTAACCCCTTAGTGACAGAGTCAATTTGGTACTTAATGACAGGGCCAATTTTTACAATTCTGACCACTGTCACTTTATGAGGTTATAACTCTGGAATGCTTCAACATATCCCACTGAGGCCGGCCTCACACTAGCGAGTTTTACGGACATATGAGCGCATAAACTACGTCAGTAAAATACGCATTACACATGGCCCAATGAATCTCTATGTCCCAGCTCCTATCAGCCGTATTTTACTGATCCGTATTATACGGTCTTGTGCGGCCATACAAAATCGCAGCATGCTGCGTTTGTCACCGTATTGCGCAAAAAAAAAATCGCCAATGAAAGTCTATGGGGGCGAGAAAAATACGGATTACACGCGGACCAGCAGTGTGACCTGCGAGAAATACGCATCGGTGTTAGAGAGAAAAGCCGGTAATTCAATTGCCGGCTTTTCATTTCTCCTTCCCAAACCCGACAGGATATGAGACATGGTTTACATACAGTAAACCATCTCATATCCCTTTTTTTTTTGCATATTCCACATTACTAATTTTAGTAGTGTGTATGTGCAAAATTTGGGAGCCGTAGCTGCTAAAATAAGGGGTTAAATGGTGGAAAAATTGGCGTGGGCTCCTGCGCAATTTTCGCCGCCAGAGTGGTAAAGCCAGTGACTGAGGGCAGATATTAATAGCCTAGAGACGGTCCATGGTTATTGGCCCCCCCGGCTACAAACATCTGCCCCCAGCCACCCCAGAAAAGGCACATCTGGAAGATGCGCCTATTCTGGCACTTGGCCACTCTCTTCCCACTCCCGTGTAGCGGTGGGATATGGGGTAATGAAGGGTTAATGTCACCTTGCAATTGTAAGGTGACATTAAGCCAGATTAATAATGGAGAGGCGTCAATTATGACACCTATCCATTATTAATCCAATAGTACTAAATGGTTAATAAAACACACACACATTATTACAAAGTCCTTTAATGAAATAAAGACACAGGTTGTTGTAATATTTTATTATTCTCTTAATCCAGTGGAAGACCCTCGTTCTGTGAAAAAGTAAAAATAACAAATTAACAATATCTCATACCTTCCGATGATCAGTCACGTCCCACGAAGTAAATCCATCTGAAGGGGTTAAATCATTTTACAGCCAGGAGCTGTGCTAAAGCACTCGCTTCTGCCTGTAAATCCCCGGGTACTGAATGGAAAGCAGTTTGATCTGTAGTTACCTTGAGTTGCGGTGATGCGCCCTCTGCTGGATGTCCTCATGAACTGGAGCGTTGGAAAAGTTCCCACGCTCGAGTTCATATGAGGACATCCAGCAGAGGGCGCATCACCGCGACTCAAGGTAACTACAGATCAAACTGCTTTCCATTCAGTACCCGGGGATTTACAGGCAGGAGCGAGTGCTTTAGCACAGCTCTTGGCTGTAAAATGATTTAACCCCTTCAGATGGATTTACTTCGTGGGACATAACGACGGAAGGTATGGAATATTGTTGTTTGTTTTTTTAACTTTGTTTCAGGACGATGGTCTTCAGGTGGATTAAGAGTCTAATAAAATATTACAACAACATGTGTCTTTATTTCATTAAAATACTTGTAAATAATGTGTGTGTGTTTTATTAACCATTTCGTACTATTGTATTAATAATGGATAGGTGTCATCATTGATGCCTCTCCATTATTAATCTGGCTTAATGTCACCTTACAATTGCAAGGTGACATTAACCCTTCATTACCCCATATCCCACCGCTACACGGGAGTGGGAAGAGAGTGGCCAAGTGCCAGAATAGGCGCATCTTCCAGATGTGCCTTTTCTGGGGTGGCTGGGGGCAGATGTTTGTAGCCGGGGGGGCCAATAACCATGGACCGTCTCTAGGCTATTAATATCTGCCCTCAGTCACTGGCTTTACCACTCTGGTGGAGAAAATTGCGCGGGAGCCCATGCCAATTTTTTCCGCCATTTAACCCTTTATTTTACAAGCTACAGTGCCCAAATTTTGCACATACACACTACTAACATTAGTAGTGTGGAATATGCAAAAAAAAAAGGGATATGAGATGGTTTACTGTATGTAAACCATGTCTCATATCCTGTCGGGTTTGTGAAGGAGAAATGAAAAGCCAGCAATTGAATTACCGGCTTTTCACATATATCGCGCTGAATTAAATATAAATACAGAATATATATATATATATATATATATATATATATATATATATATGTGTCTCAATGACATATACATATATATATATATACATATATATATATATATATATATATATATATACATATATATATATATATATATACTGTATATATGTTTTAACGAACATTTGAGCACATAAATCCATTAGATGTCGGTTTTGCAAGCCTGCGAGAAAATATCGCAGTACGGATGCCATACAGATTACATACGGAGGATGCCATGCGCAAAATACGCTGACACACCCTGCCTACAGATGACATACGGATCACTATTTTGGGGACTTTTCTGCGTATTACGGCTGTAAAAAACGGACCGTATTTACATACGTTGAGTGTGAGGCCGGCCTGAGTCTGAGAACGTTTTTTCATGACATATTGTACTTCATGTTAGTGGTAAAATAACTTTGATATAACTTGCATTTATTTATTAAAAAAAATGAAATTTGGCAAAAATTTAGAAAATTTTGTAATTTTCAAACTTATAATTTTTGTACACTTAAATCAGAGAGTGGTGTCACACAAAATAGTTAATAAATAACATTTCTCTCATGTCAACTTTACATCAGCGCAATTTTGGAAACATAATTTTTTTTTGTTAGGACGTTATAAGGGTTAAAAGTTGACCAGCGATTTCTCATTTTTCCAGCAATATTTACAAAACCATTTTTTTAGGGACCATATCACATTTGAAGTGAGTTTGTGGGTCAATATAACAGAAAATACAGAAAAGTGACACCATTCTAAAAACTGCACCCCTCAAGGTGCACAAAACCACATTCAAGAAGTTTTTTAACACTTTAGGTGCTTCACGAGAACTAAAGCAATGTGGAAGGAAAAAATTAATATTTTACTTTTTTCACCAAAAATTTAATTTGGAACCAATTTTTTTTTTTCACAAGAGTATCAGGAGAAAATGGACCACAAAATTTGATGTGCAATTTCCCCTGAGTATGCCGATACCCCATATGTGGTGGAAAACTAATTTTTGGATGCATGACTGGGCTCAGAAGGGAGGAGGCACCGTTTGACTTTTTGAATGCAAAATTGGCTGGAATCAATGGCAGCACCATGTCGCATTTGGAGACCCAATGATGTACCTAAACAGTGGAACCGGCCAATTCTAACTCCAACCCTAACCACAACACACCCCTAACCATAACCCTAGCCACAACCCTAACCCCAACACACCCCTAACCCTAATCTCAAACCTAAGTGTAATCCCAACCATAACCCTAACCACAGCCCTAACACAATCCTAACCGCAACCCTAGCCCCAACCCTAGCTCTAGCCCCAACCCAAACCCTAGCCCAACGCTAACCCTAATGGAAAAATAGAAATAAATAAAAGTTTTTTGTTTTATTATTTTTACTTAACTAAGGGGGTGATAAGGGTGGGTTTAATTAACTATTTTTTTTTTTTAATCAATGTGATAGGGTCTATCACAGTGATCAAAATGAACCAACAGAAAAAGTCCTATTGTTGCACTGCGCATGCGACCGCCATTTTCTTACCGGGAGAAGATGCCGATGGCTGGAGGACTGGACCAGGGGATGCAGGACAGTCCAGGGACACCGGAGGTACCGGGAGAGCTCGGGGGACCCCATTTCTCTCTCCGCTGATGTGCTAGTTCATATCAGAGGAGAGAGATATTAAGTGGGAAATTGGACTTTTTTTTTGCGGTCATCGTCATTTGGGGAATAACGGTGCTCGCAACACTGGGGTTGGTAAAACCGACCTGAATCATGTTCTCCCGGGTCTCAGCTACCCCAGAGAATTTCTGACACTGTGGGGCGCTAAAACCTTATTTCTCAGCACCGTTAAAAAGTGGCGCTAAAGAATAAGTACCCATAACTGCCGCCGTTAAAAGGTGTATCGGCAGTCATTGAGAGGTTAAAGGGAATCTGTCAGCAGGATTTCAACCCTCAAACTATTTGTATGCGGACCTGGGGATTATATTTTATTCCGTCATTCACAGTTGAAGCCCCCAGAACTTTCTCATCTTTATGTATCTTCACTATACGACATCAGGCTTTTTTGTGTCTGTAAGGCCATGTTCACAAGCTGCAGCTGCGGATTTTGATGCGGATCTGCAGCATTTTTGGACTTGCGGAATTGCATCAAATCCGCAGTATAGTGCACAAGCAATGTCATTCTATATGCAATTGACATTTGGTGTGCATGTAAGGAGGTTGCTTTCCCTGCTCCTTACCTGGAACCACTTAGTCAGACAGCTGGGTTGTTGGGGGGAAGACTTTCTGCCCCGGACAGAAGGGACCATGCGACTGCTGGGGGCAGAGAGGAAAAAGAGGGGTGTGGTCAGAAAAGAGCGGGAGAGCTGAGAGAGGACAGCGCGCCAAAGAGAGGGCAGGCTGTAGCGCCGCGCTCTCCGAAAGAGAGTGCTCCCCGTGAGGGCACTGAGGCTGAGATGCCAGCCGTAGTGGAGGCTGGATGTGAGAGTGTGGACTTGAAAGCCTCCGTCATCAGAGAAGACGTATCCCCTTACTGTGACCTGAGCGCGCAGCCCCGGTGACCGCACTGACAGGCCAGGACCCCTGAGTGTGACAGAGAGGACTGCTCAGTGTGTGTGCAGCGTTGCTGTTACAGAGAGACTGTCAGCCTGATATTCGGAGACTCGCAGCAGAGTGGCTGTGTTACTTCCTGCTTCCAGCTTCACTGAGAGAAAAGGCTGCAGAGACTTAACCCCGGAGTCTCCAGTCCCCAGGAGACAGAAGAGAGAAACTTCAGGATCTTCAAACACCGCTGGTGACTGTACCCACATTGGAATTAGGACCCTCCAGTCAGGACCTCCCTGGACTGATAAGTTACAAGAACACTCGTTAACCCTTTTGATTCTGCTTAACTGTTAACTGTTTGATTTACCTCTATTAACCCCGTTTACTCCCTGCGAGGAGAATCTTACTCCTGTTAATAAATTCCCCTCAACAGTTGGTCTGTCTGTTCTGTGGTGACATACTCAACCCTGCACCCTATTACATGCAAATGCGCGGAATCACAGCTTTTTTTTGTGTTGTGCGGGTCGTACAATTACAGGGACACCAAATATGTCTGTGTTATTTGTTGATTGCAGATGCTTATTATTGTTTATAAAACACGTTAAAAATGACATTATTTTTGTAATTATCAAGTGTTTTTCATTATTATTTTTTAGCAATTTTATAGGATAACATTTTTTACCTCCACAGCAGGTGCAATTTTGCATTTTTAGGAGCTCTTGAGCTGCAAAGGGCCCATATATTGTTGTTGTAACTGTCTGTGTCCGCCAGTGAGTTCACACCTTCAAGCCATGAGAGGAGCCTACAGAACAAATGTGCACAAAGAGCCCAAAGTTCTGTGTCTGTTTCTTTCCTAAGCTCTTGTTTATTTCTGAACCATTTTTGTTCTCTCGTGTATACATTCTGGCACAGAATAGAGCTACTTTTGGATTTATTATTATTTTGCTCTTCATACACTTTGTGTATTAGCCGTTACCTGTTTACTTTATTCATCTCACATTATGGCCATGAATAAAGCAAGATTCTGATGCTAATAGGAAGCACTGATTTATTGGCATTGAATATTGTTTTTTTAGGATTTTTTGTCACCGGTAAAAAAATATTTGGTTGTGGTGACTAAAGGTAGACATCTAACCAAATGTTAGGTGTCGAGTTCTCGCCTCTGCACAGGGGGAATCTCAAACCATCTCCGCTGCTGTCTCCCATTCTTCTCCAGCTGCAGTGAAGTCTGCTCAGCAGAGACGTCAGTCCCAGCGTCTAGCTCAGGCTGGTACTGGATGACTGGTTACTGCTGCCTTTCCAGCTTCTGCCATTGTAGCCAGTACTGGGCAGCGGCGAGCAGACGTGTTTGGGACTAAGTCCTGTTCTTCCCTTTCTGAGCATGCCCAGGGCAAGATCTCTCGTTGGAGATCAAGGGTCACATGCTTAGATACTGCAGCAAATCCCATTGGTCCTTTAGGAAGGTCCTGAAGGTGTTCTTCCTCTGTGGCTGACTCCCATTGGTCCTTCAGGGAAGGTCCTGTACTTGCTGCAGCTATAAAAGGTTCGCATGGCCGAACGGCAATGCGCTAGTGTACATTTGGAATCGTGTGTGTGTTGATGAGTGCAAGTCGTTCCTTAAA
Source organism: Ranitomeya variabilis (assembly GCF_051348905.1). Classification (NCBI taxonomy): domain Eukaryota; kingdom Metazoa; phylum Chordata; class Amphibia; order Anura; family Dendrobatidae; genus Ranitomeya; species Ranitomeya variabilis. Next base: position 192,804,467 of record NC_135233.1, read on the forward strand.
ATCCCTCCCTTGTGTATGACTGTTCGCAAAAGGTGGATGCTTGCTGTCTAGCACCCGACTAAGCTGTCAACATAAAGACACACGATACAGCGTCTATTGCTGTAACCGCCAGTGCGGCGCCGTGTGCTATTAGAGCGCTTTCCTATCCCAAGTCTGGGTAGTTAGTGGCATCCGCCAAAGCAGCACAGCACGCACTCTTGTGCTTTAAGTTATATTTTCTGTTTCTTTGACTCCCCAGTTGCGGTGTCGAGCGCAAGTGGTCTGTAAGTACTCTAATCCTGTGTCTTGGGATAGAGTCCTGAGACTCCTTGCTTGCGCTCTTGCTGCAGTACTGCGGCCCTGTGATGCAACAGGGTTTGCTTCCTTCACACAGGGTAAAGTTAACCCATGTGTGTATCCACATTGTACCACCATATAGTCCGTCATTACTCAGCAGCAGGTTCCATCTCTGCACAGTGGACACCGGGCTGCGAACGCACCTTATACCATCTCTCTTATAATTTGGTGCGTTCCGCTGGCCCTAACACCATAAATTAACTTGCTGGTCACAATGCTAATGTATGCCTAAGGCCGGGGTCCCACTTGCGAGTGCAATGCAAGAAACTTGTGCGAGTCTCTTGCACCAATACTCGACACTGCCGCCGGCACTCAGGACCTGAGCGTTCAGCTACATAGAAATACATGCTGCCGCATGCTCTGATCCTGAGTGCCGGCGGCAGTGCCGGGTATTGATGCGAGAGACTCGCATGAGTTTCTCACATGGCACTCGCAAGTGTGACCCCGCTCTTAGTGTCCAAATGTCTGTCCACTGGTATCAGAAGACCAAGGGTGTATTAAGAGAACAATTACCATCCCATTATTCCACCTCCACAAGCCTGAACTATTGATCTATGACAGAAATGGTTCATTGATCGATGCTGCATGTGCTGAATTCAGACCTTCCCTTCACCATGGATAGAAATATGGATAGATCTGATCATGGCCATGTTTTTTCACTACACAGTGAGCCAATTTTGTGCTGTTTTGCCCGCTGAAGTTTTGCGTTTTTGTGTGTCTTAGCAATAGCACTAAAAATTGGTTGTAAAATTGGTTATAGCTAGAGTTGGGCAAATTGAATTCTACTTAAATTTTCAAAAGATCCATATTCTCCAGCCACCTCTGCTTCTTGATCTCCCCCATTTGTTTCTCGGCACCTCTCCATAATGTCCAACATGATGAAAACCTGGTCATCGTCACTGTAGGCCAGGACTTCTAGCTGTGACTAAGGCCAGGATGTCCCTGCGAGTCTAGTCAGGTGCAGAAGTCCCAGATTCAGCATCTAAAGGTCATGGCACATCCCATGATGTCACAGTGTGCACCCTGAGCTTAGGACATGCACTCTGGGGCAGGACTTCTGGCTCCGACTAATCTCCTCAATGTCATGATGTGATGTGTCCGGCGACCTTACGTCAAGGGGTGTCTATCCTAGCAAAAAGATGCCCTAGTTATAGCTCATCTATGCTAAGGAACGAGTTGAGCAATTTTGACCCATAAGTTGGACCAGCATTGTGTCTGGTTGAAGTTTTCTTCTATGTGCACCACTTGTATATCAGTAACATTTTTGGCAGCCTCGGCTGACATTTTTCAATTTCACAAATAATATTTTTTTTTTTCTTTTGTTTTTCTGTAGATTTTTTCTGTATTTTTTCTGTTTATATGGATACCAAATATTCCGGCGTATACTATTTTTTTTTGGTGTAATATATATTCTAAAATACATTGATGAAATTATATTTTCAAAAATTGGTTCTGTTTTGACATTACATTGTAGACATAGCATAAATATAGACACACCCTAATGTACACACATATGAGTATAGTCATTGTAAATTAGGGAACCTAAGGTTACAAATATATTGATAGAGCCTAAAAAATATTTGGCAGCAACGCATGTCGTTTCAGGCTTACGTGTTCCATAACCTTAGCTCTCTGTCTCTGATTTCTGTGTCACTGCCTGAATCAGATCACAAAATAGCAAAGCTTCTTCTGTGCTGTAAATGTCACATTACTTTATAATGAAATGTATAGATCTCAATTTAACATTTAAAACAATTCTAGCATATTTGTGCAATTGTTTTAATACCTTTTATTGTTTTATTACGTTTTTGCATTTTTATGTAACTATTACTCCAGCCTAACTATAGCCTTAACCCTAACCATAGCCCTAACCCTAACCATAACCCTAACCATAGCCCTAACCCTAATCATAGCCCTAACCCTAACCCTAACAATAGCCCTAACCCTAACCATAGCCCCAACCATAACCCTAACCATAGCCCTAACCCTAACCATAGCCCTAACCATAGCCATAACCCTAACCATAGCCCTAACCCTATCCCTAACCATAGCCCTAACCCTAACCATAACCCTAACCATAGCCCTAAACCTAACCATAGCCCTATCCCTAACCATAGCCCTAACCATAACCCGAACCATAGCCCTAACCCTAACCATAGCCCTAACCCTAACCATAGCGCTAACCCTGACCATAGCCCTAACCCTAACCATAGCCCTAAACCTCACCATAGCCCTAACCATAGCCCTAACCCTAACCATAGCCCTAACCATAGCCCTAACCATAACCCTAACCATAGCCCTAACCATAGCCCTAACCCTAACAATAGCCCTAACAATAGCCCTAACCATAACCCTATCCCTAACCATAGCCCTAACCGTAACCATAGCCCTAACCATAACCATAGCCCTAACCATAGCCCTAAACCTAACCATAGCCCTATCCCTAACGATAGCCCCAACCCTAACCATGGCCCTAACCATAGCCCTAACCATAACCCTAACCATAGCCCTAACCATAACCCTAACCATAGTCCTAAACCTAACCATAGCCCAAACCCTAACCATAGCCCTAACCATAGCGCTAACCCTAACCATAGCCCTAACCCTAACCATAGCCCTAAACCTCACCATAGCCCTAACCATAGCCCTAACCCTAACCATAGCCCTAACCATAACCATATCCCTAACCATAACCCTAACCATAACCCTAACCATAACCCTAACCATAGCCCTAACCCTAACCATAGCCCTAACCCTAACCATAGCCCTAACCCTAGCATTAGACAAAGATTGCAAAAACTTAAAATTTAAAAAGGGACATTTTATTTTTACATTCATTATATAATTCTTATCAGGTTCCTATCATTCATCACACAAAATTACATGTGAGAGGAGAGGCAGGAGGGACTTCTAACTTTTAGCCAGAATGTGACAATTGTGAAAGGCTTATCCAAGGACACAAGGATGGAAGCTATGATATTATCTATATTATGATATCTTTCCTCATGCGTCAGCTGTTAACTAACACCTAGGGTATGAGGATTTTAGCATTATTTGCAGTGTGATCTTATTCTACAGTGTTGCCCAAAAAATGAAAATGTAGAATGTAACCCAACAATGACTGCATTAGGAAGGTATATTAATGGTCATTGTCCGGCTTGGCTTCATTGACGGTCCTCTTCGTATGCACAAACAGTAAAAGACCTGTCAATCTACCTGAGCCAGAATGGGGACCTGCCAGATTTCTGCACATTCCTGGCTCCATTTTAATCTATGCTGTGGCGTTTCAGAGTAAAACATCATTGCTTACAATGTAGGAGCTTGACCTTGACTGATGCTAAAAGTAAAGTAGTAACGGTCCATTTTTTAAACCTTAATATAATTTTGATTATTGATAATTGGGGGTTCATTGCTAATTTTAACACCTAGTTCAGTCATAGTAGTAGTATATATACAGTATATATAAAGTGCAGTGGTATCTGATCAACTAAGATATTGGTAAAGTCCATTGCTCAGGTGTTATTCATTCTCAAAGATAATAGTATTGTACTAATGCCTTGGACCAGTAGCAAAAATATCAACAGCTGAAGCGTTATTGGGATGAATACAATGGACAAATGAGAAGAACAGAAATTCCTACCTAAGGGTGCTAAAAGTAATGGGAAAGGTTGGGTAGCCAATAAATTTCTTGGCCTTAGAGGGGAAAATCCCTAGTGGGGAAAATAAGTATTTTATACACTGCCGATTTTGCAAGTTTTCCCACCTACAAAGAATGGAGAGGTCTGTAATTTTTATCTTAGGTACACTTCACCTGTGAGAAACAGAATCTAAAAAAACCCCAGAAAATCACATTGTATGATTTTCATATAATTCATTTGCATTTTATTGCATGAAATATGTATTTGATACGATAGAAAAACAGAACAGAATGTTTCCTGTAGTTCTTAACCAGGTTTGCACACACTGCAGCCAGGATTTTGGCCCCCTCCTCCATACAGATCTTCTCCAGATCTTTCAGGTTTCGGGGCTGTCGCTGGGCAACATTGAGTCTTAGCTCCCTCCAAAGATTTTCTATTGGGTTCAGGCCTGGAGACTGGCTAGGACACTCCAGAATCCTGGAATAATTTTTATGGAGCCACTCCTTAGTTGCCCTGGCTGTGTATTTCAACTTATTGTCATGCTGGAAGATCCAGCCACGACCCATCTTCAATGTTCTTACTGGGGGAAGGAGGTTGTTGGCCAAAATCTTGCGATACATGACCCCATCCATCCTCCCTTCAATACAGTGCAGTCATCCTATCCCCTTTACAGAAAAGCACCCCTAAAGAATGTTTTCCCCACCATGCTTCATGGTTAAGATAATGATCTTGGTCCTTCCTTTTCCTCCAAACACAGCAAGTGGAGTTGATACCAAAAAGTTCTATTTTGGTCTCATCTGACCACATGACCTTCTCCCATGCCTCCTCTGGATCATGCAGATGGTCATTGGTGAACTTCAAATAGGTCTGGACATGTGTTGGTGGGAGCTTGCATGTCCTGCAGGATTTTAATCCATGATGGCACAGTGTGTTACTAATGGTAATGTTTGAGACTGTGGTCCCAGCTCTCTTCAGGTCATTGACCAGGTTCTCCCATGTAATTCTGCGCTGATTCCTGACCTTACTTAGAATCATCCTTACCCTATGAGGCAAGATCTTGCATGGAGCCCCGGACCGAGGAAGCTTGACAGTCATTTTGTGTTTCTTCCATTTCCTAATAATTGAGTCAACATTTGTTGCCTTCTCACCAAGCTGCTTGGCTATTGTCCTGTAGCCCAACCTAGAATTGTTCCAGTCTACAATTTTGTCCCTAGTCACCTTAGACAGGTCTTTGGTCTTGGCCATGGTGGAGAGGTTGGAGTGTGATTCAGTGCGTGGACAGGGGTCTTTTATACAGTCAAATAGGTGCAATTAATCCAGGTAATGAGTGCAGAGCAGGAGGCTTCTTCAAGAAAAATTAACAGGTCTGTGAGAGCCAGAGTTCTTGCTGGTTGGTCAGTGACCAAATACTTATTTCATGCAATAAAATGCTATTTAATTATGTAAAAATCATACAATGTGATTTTCTGAATTTTATTTTTTATATTCTTTCTCTCACAGATGCAGTATACCTTTGATAAAAATTATAGACCTCTTCCTCCTTTGTAGGTGGGAAAACTTGCAAAATCATCAGTGTATCAAATACTTATTTTCCCCACTATATAAATCAATTTATCAATCATTATATATATTTATCTATATATTTAGCTATCTGACAATGTATCAATAATTCTATGCATCTAGTTACCTAGCTTACATCTTTACCTCTATATCTTTATATATGATAAAACTAAGCAGCAGCACATGTGAAAAGACTTGGTTATACTAATAGATCGCAGACTGCACATGAGTCAACAGTGTGATGCAGCAGCACAAAAGACAAACACAGTTCTCGGATGTATTAAGAAAAGAATGGAGTCTAGATAATGTGAAGTAATTATCCCCCTCTACTCCTCCTTGGTCAGGCCTCATCTGGAATACTGTGTCCAGTTCTGGGCACCACATTTTAAAACAGACATTGATAAACTGGAGCAAGTTTAGAGAAGATCAACCAGAATGGTGACCGGTCTGTAAACCATGTCCTATGAGGAACGGTTGCAGGATCTGGGAATGTTTAGCTTGCGAAAAAGAAGACACAGAGGAGACTTAATAGCTGTCTACAATTATCTGAAGTGCTGTCACAGTGTAGAGGGATCATCATTATTCTCATTTACATGGAAACACGAGAAGCAATGGAATAAGACTGAAAGGGAGAAGATACAAATTAGGAAAACATTTTATGACAGTGAGGGTGATCAATGAGTGGAACAGGCGGCCTCGAGAGGTGGTGAGTTCTCCTTCAATGGAAGTCTTCACACAGAGGCTGAACAGACATGATGTCTGAGATGGTTTAGTGAATCCTGCAGTGAGCAGGGGGTTGTACACGATGACCCTGGAGGTCCCTTCCAATTCTAACTTTCTATCATTCTATGACTGATTTTTTTTTGTGTTAAATAACTTCATTTAACATATTGTATTTACAGAATGTAAAATAGTAAAATATAATGTTAAAATCGCATTGCATATGGGTTATATACGCAATGAATGAGAGAAAAAAAGGCATACTCGGATTGCACTCGCATTACAAACGCCAAAAAAATGGATTTGACTCGGAGAACTCTCGGTTGCTGAAAATCAGAGCAATTTTTTTTATGATTGTGAGATTCCAGCCCTAGGCACAAAACCTTTGAGAATTGGATAAGCATTATAGCTTTACAATGTTGGTATAGTCATTAATACACGATTACAGTATATGACATTGTTGTTTTTGTGACGTGCACCCATCATATGTGTTATCATCATATGTGCAGTTACTTGGCTACTGCCTTTCTACATGTGTATACATGACACCATTTTCTTTGGCTGTTCCAAGCAGTAGTTCAGCCTTTTTCTAGGATCTTTTCACTGTATGCTACTTGCCTTGTTTTTAATGTATTTTCAATAACATTTATACTTTTCATATGGTAGCATAGACCCTTGGTTCTCCTTTTTCATTATTTTATTCACAGACTGGTATTTTTGATCAGTATTTGATGGTTAAACCAGGAACGTCTCCAAAGCACATAACTGCTGTCAATCTGGTGTCAAGCTTCCAATTGTAGGTTTTCTCTGCAAGTTCCACTCCTGGTTTTGGCATACAACTACTAATGAAAAATACTGACCAAATACCGATGTGTGAATAAGCCCTGATACAAATGTTATTTTCGCTATTATAGGTAATCACAGCATTAAATTCCCACATGGGAACAGAATAGCAGTGTATGTAAGGATTGGAAGTACACACATATTTATAGAAAACATTTGCTCACCTGGATAATTGCAGTGATGGATTCGTCTTTTCTCAAGTTCAGGGTTATTCCTCCGGTTGAATTTCGGGACTGCCATAATCACTTGTGGTGGTGGTAGCATAGACAGGGAATGTGGCACTGGGTGGATGGATGGAGCCTGTACCAGCTTCAGTCCAAATGTTGTTTGATAAGGTGGAGGTAGTGATATAGTGTTAATCAACTCTGCCTGATTCTCAGGGCTTCCTGGTTGAGAATTTGGAGGAGAAGGTGGCAAAGTGACCGATGGAGATTGATAATATTGCCCAGAAACTATAGCACCCTCTTGACCCAAGCCTTGCACCTGCTTTCCGAGATGTTGTCTTGCAGAATGGGTTAATAAAGAGGCTCCATTGACGGTGGTCATAGTATTCCCAGTAACTGCGTTTTCTGCTGATGTGCTTACATTGGACTGCACCACACTTAGCGCATCATTGGCTACCGACATATGGTAAAGATGAGTCTGAAGGTTGCCAACGTCCGACAATGGGATTTCAGATGGTGGTTCCTGCTTTATAAATATGTTGTTGACCGCCACTGAATGCGGCATGCTGAACACGCTGGTGAAATCTGGCAAAGTCTGGGTCAAGGAGGCCGAGCACGGCTGGGGGAAATCGGTACCTGGCTCACTCTTTATTTGTGGGAGGACAGTGAACGTTTTTGGTGGCCGATATAAACCTGTTCGTAGATGAGACATGTCTGGTAGAATAACATTGATGTTCACGCTGTATGGGGTCTGGGGTGGCTTTTCGGATTCAAAGAATTCATCTACCACTGAGGCGCTCTCTCTTCTGTATTTTTTATCAGCGTCTGCTGTAAGAATTTGCACCGGGGGGCCGTGATCCAGAAGATATTTGTCCATTTCTGATCTGGTCTGCGGAGAGAATATATAAGGTGTTTAAATTCTGTATTAGGCCTTATATATTATTATGCGTTGCTTATATAGCGCCATTAATTCCACAGCTTTACAGACATTATCGGTGCTGTCCCCATTGGGGCTCACAATTTACATTTCCTATCAGATTGTCTTTGGATTGTGGGAGGAAACCGGAGAACCTGGAGGAAACCCAAGCAAACAAGAGGAGAACACACAAACTCCTTGTAGATGTTGTCCTTGGTGGACCTTATATTAGCTTCATTAAAGATTGAACACCTCTAGCTGTTCTTAAATGGGTTTCCCACTTCTAGAAAAATGGACCCTAAACTATTCCAGTAATGTAAAACAGCAGAAGGCAGATAGTACTCACCCTCACCTTCTCCACTTCCCTACTACAGCTCCGGTCTCCGTCTTTTGGTTACAGCAGTGAAATCACGTGAATCGTCACATCACCCTACTACCAATCACTGACTTTAGGGACTCTGGAAAAAAAAAACCCTGAGCTCAGTGATTGGCTGCAGCGGTGATATGAGCTATCAAAGTGACGTAACTACTGCAGCCAAAACACAGAGATCCGAAGAGCCGGCAATGGACATTACAGGAACTGTTTGGAGTCAACTTTTCTGAAAGCGGAAAACCTCTTTAACACTTGAATGACATATGTTGGATTTTGGTGTAAATACCTTCTCTCAATCTTACCTACACAATATATACAACGAGACACAAGAGTGTCCACCATTCCATCCGCCAAGAGTCATAATGATAACACATTTACGGCAAATCCTACCTTTCCCAAAGACTTTGCAATATTAACCCGATTTTTCCCGACCCTGACTCTTTATACAAATACAGATCCTGTTCCTCATAACTTTGCGGATTATACAGGTCTGGGCATACCAGAAAATAACGACTAAATGACGTCTGTATACCGAGGTATTTACTAGTTTGATAGCCGTCGCCTGTTACAACCTTTTATGAGTTAATAGCTGCTCTTTTTACAAGTCTTTGAATGAACTTTGTTCACGAGTCACCTGCTAAGCGCAGATTATAGGAATGGTTTATGCCATAAAGCTGTCCTACACATTTGTCTAGTTGTATATTACACAAATATATTGCAGGATTTTTTTTCTTTAACTGGATGACAATCTCATTCTACTGATTCAGTATGGAATGACCTTGAAAGATTTCTAGAATGTGATCCATTTTGCAAAAAAAAAAAAATGATTGAAAGACAGTGTAAATATGGGAAATACAGATGTAGCACGTGTTATCTCTACGGGTGAGGCGCTGCCTTATTAATGTAGCTCTATGGATAGGCACAGCATAATAGTGTTAATGCAAAGTACATTAATGTTTACGCCGTGCAGACAGTGTGTGCAGTCACGCTAGATTACCGATGTAGTGCACCAACGTTGTAAAGATAACTCATCTGAACACAAAAGCAACATATTTCAATATTACAGCAAACCTCCCTTTACTATCGCTCACACTGCAATCAACATAGTAAAAAATATTATGATTGACCCTATATATCTTAAGTGAGAGGCAAACGTCCTGAAATATGTCTGTAAACCGAGGTTCTGGTTCAGCTTCTAAACCTAAACCATGTGGAAAGGCCTGTTAAAAGGTCAGTGCTGACTTTTAGGACTTCTACGTCCAATAGGTCACATCGGAGTTCCAGTTCTTTTCCTTCTGAAGATCCTATTTGCATATTTAAATATAAATGGTCAACTATAGAAAGCACTTCCAATAGCATAAGATCCTATATTAGAGGGCAGCAACAAAAGGCGTAGAGGTAAAGAGAATAAAAAATATACTTTACTAACCAGAAATAAACACAATAAAAAACACAATAAACAAAAAACACAATAAAAAAATACTAAAAACAAGGAGAAGTGTCAAGAGTACACACAGCACCGAGGTAACCGGTAACATAGCCACATAAATGATGGTATCTAATAACAGACAAATCAAATGACCAACGATAAGTAAAAGGCACTCACAGATAAAGTGATGTGGGCATAGGAACAAAGATGAAATCTTAGGGGAACTCACATATATTAGTAATCACAGAGGTAAAAAAAATATATATAAATGTAATACTTAGTCATATTGGGAAAGTTCCCAGAATATAGTAATGTAGTAAAGTGTCATATTACTGCAAAAAGCACAAAGTGTATAATAAATTCACCCTATTATGATATCGGTTAGGAATGTATCTAAAGGTCCCAAGGACCAGGACTCAAAACAATAAATATTACCTGATGCTGGGAGGTGACAGACCCCAACGCGCGTTTCGCTTCGCTTCTGCGTTTATCATACAATCATTTACGTGGTTATATTACCGGTTACGTTAGTGCTATGTGTACTTTTCACACTTCTCCTTGTTTTTAGTGTATTTTTTATTGTGTTTATTTTCTATATAATAAAGTATATTTTTTATTCTCTATACCTCTACGCCTTTGTTGCTTCCCTCTTAAATAGGATCATTTAAATTAACAGAGGAGAATTGCATGGCCTATAAGTCTCCTTACGCCGACTTGGCGCTCTTCCCAAGGACAAATGTCCCTTAAAGAATGAGACATTCCCCCCATCTAGCCATCTCTTTTATCACAAACTAGGAATAGGACCAGGAACTCTAAATAACACCTCTGTTACAAAGCTAAAAAAGGTAATCAGCAGGAATTTAGCTCAATTGGTCTCTTTAAAGGGAAGCTGACAGCATGTTTTTGATATCTAATCTGGAAACTGCATGATGTAGAGACAGAGACCCTGATACCAGCGATGTGTCACTTACTGGGCTATGTCTTGAAGCTTTTATAAAATCCCTATTTTCTCTGCTGCAGGGTTACTAGTTCTCTAAATGCTGAGCTCTTTATAGCCCCGCCCACACCACTGATTGGCTGCTTTCTAGAGTGAAAAATGATCATAGGCAGAAAGCTGCCAATCAGTGGTGGGAGTGTGGATGGACTACATAGTAGCAGTTGTACTAGTAATAATCTCCTGCTGATAATACATGGATTTTATCAAAACTACAGCAAACAGCGCAATAAGTGACATATCGCTGGTATCAGGGTACCTTTCAGCACTACGCTACTCTCAGATTAGGTAGCAAAAACCTGGTGACAGATTCCCTTTAAGATAAGAACAAGACTGAATGTTTGAGGAAAGTCCTGCAAACTGACAAACATTATGGGCAACCTTTTCTTCTGCTTAACCTCAATAAATCTATGATTAGTGTTCCACTGAGCAATCACTTGAGGAGGACGTCATGGTGGGAAGAAAAAGAAGGAACTAGGCGAAGAAGAAGACCAGCAACTCGATGGCTTGACACTATCAAGATAATGTTGGAGAAGACCCTGGTGGACCTAGGCTTGTACAAGGTCGATCTTCCTAACGAGCGTTCATCTGTCAAGTCGCCAAGGCTCGACGCTGAGCCCCAGGCCAATAAAAAAAGTGTTCCATTAACTGGTCATTTATTTTGTGAATAGAGACAAAGACGTACAAAAACCTACATGTATGAAAGCGTACAGATTATTGGGTTTTGCTATGTAGCACAACGCAGATTGACAATAATACGTGTTCTTGATACTGAACAATGAGGTGAATACTCTGAAAACAATGCATCATCTCCCTGCTTCTGCAATAAACACAAATGAAGGTTCAAGAGTAGGGATGAGCAGACCCGTGGAAGTGCCTGTTCCTGTACTGGTTTGGTTTAGGTACCAGGACTATAGCCAAAACTTAAACCAGAACCCAAACCCCATAGAAAATAATGGAAACCCGAACTTTGGATCTGGAAAAAAATTCTCTATTTCTCTTTCGGAACTCCGAACGATGCAGCAGAATTCCGGGAGAAGGCCTTGTTGGGCGTTTCACACCGGACAGTGGTCCGAACTCTCTATTCAAGAGTAGATAATGTATCTGCTGGTGGTCCAACATGTGAAGATGATTTATACATTACAGTTATGACAGGTACAACTTGGATCCTTTTTCTGATACCTTTTTTTATTTTCAACAAAAACTGACTTGGATTCATGTCCAGTAAGATTCATGGACGTCCTACGTCCGGTGGGGATGTATGAAGCGGTGGCAGAAGCTGAACCTTCTCCACATAGGACTTAATTTTAGATCTCCATACATCGGGTTAGTTCATTTAGATTTCCATCAATCTGACTTTTATGGATGCACCCATAGAAAATATGCTTATTTTTAGTTATTTCTTTATTTTTGAACTGGAAGTTGAGCAGGGGGAGGAGACGACAAAAAGTCACTGTTCTCAATATGAAAAATAAAGAAATAATAATACGGTACTGCCATTGTACCGGTGCCGATACCTGCAGGAGCCTGATATACACATTCAGGCTCTTAGTGTAACTACTAGGATTGATGTTCTCACAGATCCCAGCAGTTTAACCCCTCATATGCCACTGTTAGTAGTGACAACAGCATGAAGTTTGACAGAGGGAGAATGCTCCCTCTGTCAGCCTATAGGTGCCAGCAGTGTGAATAGGGTTTACTGTATTAGGTGAAGAGAATAAAGATGATTAAAAATTGTAAAAATAGAAAAAACATTATAGGGGATAGCAGAGAAGATATATAATATGATATGGATATATGAAGATGACAGTGTATATAATGTACAATCATATCATGCAATGAATAAGTGGATATCAAGAAGTAAATGAAAACCAGAAAGATGATATGCAGGACTAAACTTCCTGTCGAATGGGATAAATGGAAAGTGCGGCTTGCTAATGCTGCTCCTGATAACTGATAGAAGGAAATAATAATATGCAAACTAATATATTACAATCTGTACGGTAAAAAAATTCCATATACATGGAGAGAGTCTCATAGAGTCATATATGATAAAATAACCGAAGACTGAATTTTGCTTTCCTCGTTCCGTTGAAATTATTTTTATATATGACATTTTTTTTTCAATGAGTATGGGGCAAGAGATAGTAATTCAGACTGGCAATGTCTCTTATTTTTTAGGTTTTATTTATTTTTTTATTTCTGCTTTTTTATTTTATTTTTGCGGGGTTTTTTTAATTAATTTTATTGTTTCATTCATTTTACACACTGTTCTACCTCAAGATTTCTTAAAAGACCATTGGAGGACATTTAAACTTATTAATACCTCCTCTTTATAGCTGATTTTCTCTATAACTGGCGCTGATATATTATCCCCAGCTACAGGGAATTTTGTAGCCTCCCGTCTGAGTTGCAGAGCTGACTGAGTCTGAGTGTTCACTGGGTCCTGAAAAGGAAGCACAGTCAGTGCACGGGTTCAGTGCTGTGTATAGAGATCAAGAAGGTAAATATGGTAATAAGCTATGTATATCTTCTCTCTGGGGAGTCTGGTTGTGTCTGACATCCGGCTTCCCACCCCCCACATCTGCAGGATTTTATGTAAGCTGCTTAGACTGCATTGATGCTTTAGAACGTAGCGGTAAAGTGTGGACTGCAGGGAAAATTATTGTCTATACTCAGTCCAGAAGTAGTTAAACAGGCTGTTATATGAAACGAAATGAATCACAAGATAATACAGGCTGAATGCACAGGTGGTAAAGTCCAAAATGTGACAGGAGCACAAAACAGGTGAAAACTGAATCCTGAGCTGAGAAATCGTGATAAGACCTAGGTTACTTCTCAGTTACCATTAGCACATAATCCATGATGCAGTTCTTTGTGTATGTGCAGATGGTGCTCAGGCGGAATCAGCCTTAAAAAGGGCAAATAAAAACACCCATAAACTGAACATATGCACAGCAATGTCTAAACGACTTGCTGTACACGTTCCATATTTTGTAACTTCTTTTAAATGCTTCGAAAGTTGCAAAGTGGTTAAAAGAAGTGACAGGAACATTTCTCTCACAGCTTCTTCTTAGAAGCCGCTCACTATAAGTACATACACATTTCTGAAAAAATACGGCGGCTGCAGCAAAGCATGTATGTAAAAAAAAAAGATGCTTCAGGAAAAACACTCGATGATTACCTAAAATTTATTTTGCAAGAAAAACTACACCAGTGTCTAAAAGGCACCGTATGCACATACCCTTAAAGGGGTTATCACAGAATCTATTTTTTCCAAACTCTCTATAGCCTAATATAACCACTAAACTAATGCTAAGGAGATGGACATGATGCCCAAGTTCCCCCTTGACAAGTTTGTTATTGCAATATGTTATGTGATGTAATCTGGAATGTGATATGCATCAGCGGTGTTAATAGTATTGATAAAGTGTGTAGTATGACAGTAGGGATAATGAGAGTTAATGTTTGGGCCTAGCCCAGAATGAAAAGTGATAAACTGAAGATAATGTGACCAATTTTATGTTAGTAAGTTAGAAAGAGCCCAGTGTGCATAGAGAAAGGACCTAAGGTCCAAAGTGAGCAGTGCCGCATTGTAGGGTGTCCCTAAGTGAGGGGAGACCAAAAGGAAAGGAATAGAGAGACCTGCAGCTGAGCCAACTAAGAGACAGAGTGATCTACCAGAAGACAGGTCCTGGCACAGGATGCCTAGCCACAAGGCCCAGAGTTTATAACTCCTGAAGTTAATAGAACTAAACAGGACTGGGCACAAGTAAAGTATCTCGGGCGAGTGTTCCAGAGCGTCAGCATTAAAGGAGATAAGTACCGGGGCCATACTGGCATCCACAGGGGAGAGAAGATGCAAAATCGGAGGACGAGTACATGACTCTTGCTGCACAGGACTGTAGTGGCAAACTGGATTGTAGTGAAGTAGTGCGAAACAGAGGACCAGTAGAAAGAGTAAAGCGGAAAAGTGAAGGTAGAGAACAATATAGAAAAGAAGGAAACTGTGTGGAAAATGCTTAGATTTATAAAGGAAACGTCCATAAAACTGTGTACCTGCAATGCTTATATACAGTATATTCCCTACCAAGTTCCCGTTCAGTAAAAAGTTTATTTTTGACTGGTGGTCTCCATCATTGAACTGTAAAACATCTGGACATGGCAAACCAGGAACATCGGGTATATGGGGCCTGCACGAGTGTACCGCCCGCACAGCACAAGACTGCACACCCAGCCAGGACCCCCACTTTCATGTAATGTGCCAAAACGCAACTGACAAAGGCTTTGCCCACTGCTAACGCCCCGCACCACGTTACAAAATGATTCTTTCAAATATTCACTGATGTGAATACTTTTCTGCCCAATGATGACAGAAGTATTCTAGGAGTGATACCTTTATTGGCTAACCAGAAAATAATATGTTTGCAAGCTTTCAGAGCGCAGTGGCTCCTTCTTCAGGCAAGATTTTTGTGCTTGCAGACCTCAAATAATGCAAGAAAATAAGTTCATAATCATTTAGAAACAGCAATACTAATGTTTAACTCAGGAAGAGTTCAGAAATCAATATTTTGTGGAATAACCATGATTTTTAATCCCAGCTTTCATGCGTCTTGGCATGCTTTCCACCAGTCTTTCACACTGCTTCTTTAAGCAGTTCCTCTTTGTTTGATGGCTTGTGACTATCTATCATCCTCTTGATTACATCTCAGAGGTTTGCAGTGGGGTTCATGTCTGGAGATTGGGCTGGCCATGACAGGGTCTTGATAAGGTGGTCTCTTAATTTTTGCCAGAGCTGTATGTGTCAGTATAATCTGCCTGTTGGGTCAAAGCCATCAGTGCTGCTTCAAGAATAAAAATTCCTCCGGTACCTGTCAGTGTAGGCTGTCGTTCATCCCTTTAGATTTTGCCAGCAATAATGTCGGTTGTGGGTTCAATTCTCAGGGAGACTTGCACAAAAGTGATATTGACATGTCACGGACCCATAGATACGGTCTTAATGGGCAAACAGTTGGCAATGAGGTGTAACCCCTTAGTTACAAAGCTAATTTTTATCTTAATGACCACACCAAATTTTTGAAATCTGACCAGTGTCAATTGATGTGGTAATAACTCTGGAACGCTTTAACAGATCCCGCTGATTCTGAAACCATTTTTTCATGACATATTGTACTTCATGTTAGTGGTAAATTTTAGTTGATATTATTTGCAAATATTTATGAAAATATCACAAATGTTACAAAAAAATTGAACATTTTGCAATTTTCAAACTTTAAATTTGTATGCCCTTAAATTAGATTAGTTATACCACAAAAAAAATTAATAATTAACATTTCCCACATGTCTACTTTACATCAGAACAATTTTTGTAAAAATATTTTTTTTAGTTGTTAGGCAGTTATATGGGTATGTTTCCACGTTCAGAAAACGCTGCGTAGAGCTGCAGCGTCAAACACGCAGCGTCCAGATGTTACAGCATAGTGGAGGGGATTTCCAGAAATCCTGTCTCCACTATGCGGTAAAACACGCAGGCGGCAGACCCACGTAAACGGACATGCGGCACGTCTTTTCAGAACGCAGCATGTCTGTTTACAGTGCAGCGACGCTCCTTCGCCGCTCCGTACATTTCCCATAGACTATCATTAGATGCGGTAAAACCTCATCTAATGATTAGTGAAATGCGTAGAAACTGCGATAATGCAGCTTACTACGCATGTCTGCCGGCTCACCTGTCCCGCCGCCGTGAGAACTGCCGTGCACGTGACCGGCGGTTATCTCCGGTCACACTAGGCTGGTTCTCACGATCAGCTGACTGTGAGTGCTAGAATGTAGGTGATCGCTGGGGAGTTATCTCCAGAGATCATCTACAAGCTCTGCTATGTCTGCATGTCAGGCATCCAGATGTAGCAGAGCTGGACTTGTCGTGGGACACTTGTGATGGGATATCTGCGGACAGGGAGTATGAATTTGTTTTTGTTTGTTTTTTTGCTTTTTTGCAGGAGGAGGGTCTTCAAGAGGATTGAGCATACAATAAAGATATGGTCAAAAAGTGTGTGTAATCATTTCATTAAAATACTTTTTTCTAGTGCCTGTGTTTTATTTACACTTTACTAGGATTAATAATGGATAGGCGTCTTATTGACGCCTCTCCATTATTAACCCGGCTTAATGTCGCCTTACAATAGCAAGGTGACATTAACCCCTTATTACCCCATATCCCACCGCTACTCAGGAGTGGGAAGAGAGGGGCTAAGTGCCGGAATTGCCGCATCTTATAGATGCGCCATTTCTGGGGCGGCTGCGGACTGGTATTTGTAGCCGGAGGGTGGGGGGCAATATCCATGGTCCCTCTCTAGGCTAAGAATATCAGCCCGCAGCTGTCTGCGTAGCCTTTCTGGCTATAAATTATAGGGGGACCCCACATCATTTTTTTTTTTAGGTCCCCCTATTTTTATAGCCAGTAAAGGCTACGCAGACAGCTGCGGGCTGATATTCATAGCCTGGGAAGCTCCATGGGTATTAACCCCTTCCCAGGCAACAAATATCAGTCCCCCAGTTGCTGGCTTTCCCTCTCTGGCGCAGAAAATTGCGCGGGAGCCCACACCATTTTTTTTATTTTTTTTTAAATTAAACATTGCATTTAAGGCCGGGGTAATTACCCGACATTGCCGTGGGCACTCAGGACCGGAGCGTTCAGCTGCATAGAAATACATGCAGCCGCACACTCCGGTCCCGTGTGCCGGCAGCAGTGCCGGGTATTGAAGCGAGAGACTTGTGTGAGTTTCTCGCAAGTGTGACCCCGGCCTAACGCAGATTTCGTGTGTGTGTCTTTATTTAAGGCCGGGATCACACACGCGAGAAACTCGGACGAGTCTTGCATCTTAATACCCGGCACTGCCACCGGCACTCGGGACCGGAGCGTGCAGCTGCATAGAAATACATGCAACAGCACTCTCCGCTTCCGAGTGCCGGCGGTATTAAGATGCGAGACTCGTCCGAGTTTCTCGCTTGTGTGATCATCTATCGTATCTATCTATCTATCTATTGTATCTACAGTATCTATTATCTATTTATCTATTATCTATCTATTATCTATCAATATATCTATCTATCATATCTATCTATCTATCGTATCTATCTATTATCTATTTATCTATTATTTATCTATCAATATATCTATCGTATCTATCTATCTCGTATCTATCTATCTATCGTATCTATCTATCGTATCTATCTATTATCTATTTATCTATTATCTATCTATCAATATATCTATCAATATATCTATATATAAATACAGTTAGGTCCATATATATTTGGACAGAGACAACATTTTTCTAATTTTGGTTATAGACTTTACCACAATGAATTTTAAACAAAACAATTCATATGCAGTTGAAGTTCAGACTTTCAGCTTTCATTTGAGGGTATCCACATTAAAATTGGATGAAGGGTTTAGGAGTTTCAGCTCCTTAACATGTGCCACCCTGTTTTTAAAGGGACCAAAAGTAATTGGACAGATTCAATAATTTTAAATAAAATGTTCATTTTTAGTACTTGGTTGAAAACCCTTTGTTGGCAATGACTGCCTGAAGTCTTGAACTCATGGACATCACCAGACGCTGTGTTTCCTCCTTTTTCATGGTCTGCCAGGCCTTCACTGCGGTGGTTTTCAGTTGCTGTTTGTTTGTGGGCCTTTCTGTCTGAAGTTTAGTCTTTAACAAGTGAAATACATGCTCAATTGGGTTGAGATCAGGTGACTGACCTGGCGATTCAAGAATATTCCACTTCTTTGCTTTAATAAACTCCTGAGTTGCTTTGGGTCATTGTCCATCTGTAGTATGAAACGATGACCAATCAGTTTGGCTGCATTTGGCTGGATCTGAGCACACAGTATGTCGGCTCTGAATACCTCAGAATTCATTCGGCTGCTTCTGTCCCGTGTCACATCATCAATAAACACTAGTGACCCAGTGCCACTGGCAGCCATGCATACCCAAGCCATCACACTGCCTCCGCCGTGTTTTACAGATGATGTGGTATACTTTGGATCATGAGCTGTACCACGCCTTCGCCATACTTTTCTCTTTCCATCATTCTGGTAGAGGTTGATCTTGGTTTCATCTGTCCAAAGAATGTTCTTCCAGAACTGTGCTGGCTTTTTTAGATGTTTTTTAGCAAAGTCCAGTCTAGCCTTTTTATTCTTGATGCTTATGAGTGGCTTGCACCGTGCAGTGAACCCTCTGCATTTACTTTCATGCAGTTTTCTCTTTATGGTAGATTTGGATATTGATACGCCTACCTCCTGGAGAGTGTTGGTCTCTTGGTTGGCTGTTGTGAAGGGGTTTCTCTTCACCATGGAGATTATTCTGCGATCCTCCACCACTGTTGTCTTCCTTGGGCGCCCAGGTCTTTTTGCATGGATGAGTTCACCAGTGCTTTCTTTCTTTCTCAGGATGTACCAAACTCTAGATTTTGCCACTCCTAATATTGTAGCAATTTCTCGGATGGGTTTTTTCTGTTTTCGTAGCTTGAGGATGGCTTGTTTCACCTGCATGGAGAGCTCCTTTGACCGCATGTTTACTTCACAGCAAAACCTTCAAAATGCAAGCACCACACCTCAAATCAACTCCAGGCCTTTTATCTGCTTAATTGAGAATGACATAACGAAGGGATTGCCCACACCTGTCCATGAAATAGCCTTGGAGTCAATTGTCCAATTACTTTTGGTCCCTTTAAAAACAGGGTGGCACATGCTAAGGAGCTGAAACTCCTAAACCATTCATCCAATTTTAATAAGGATACCCTCAAATGAAAGCTGAAAGTCTGAACTTCAACTGCATCTGAATTGTTTTGTTTAAAATTCATTGTGGTAATGTCTATAACCAAAACTAGAAAAATGTTGTCTCTGTCCAAATATATACGGACCTAACTGTATATCGATAGATAAATATATCGGTAGATAATAGATAGATATATTGATAGGTAGATATGATAGATACGATAGATAGATACGAAACACATGTATAATATCTATCTATTGTATCCATCTAACGTATCTATCTATTATATCTATCTATGGATCTATCTTTTGTATTTATCTATGATATCTATCTATCGATATATCTATCTATTATCTACCGATATATCTATCTATCTATCTATTGTATCTACAGTATCTATTATCTATTTATCTATCTATTATCTATCAATATATCTATCTATCTGTCATATCTATCTATCGTATCTATCTATTATCTAGTTATCTATTATTTATCTATCAATATATCTATCTATTGTATCTATCTATCGTATCTATCTATCTATCGTATCTAGCTATCGTATCTATCTATTATCTATCTATTATCTATCTATCAATATATCTATCGATATATCTATATATAGATATATCGATAGACAGATATATTGGTAGATAATAGATAGATATATTGATAGATAGATATGATAGATACGATAGATAGATACAATACATATGTATAATATCCATCTAATGTATCTATCTATTATATCTATCTATGGATCTATCTATCTATCTATCTATCTACTGTATCTATCTATCTATCTATCTATCTATCTGTCTAGCTGTGTGTGTATATTCTTCAATGGAGTATGTAAATAAAGAGGTTGGACAAGAAATTACATCACAATTCTTTTTTTTTTGCATATCTTTATTGAGCTTACAAAAACACACACAAATCCGCATGAAAAAACGCATAAAAAAACGCATGAAATGCGAGTCAAAAATGCATGAAAAACGCAGGTGACCTGCCAGCGACCTCAGGTGCAGATTTGGTGCAGATTTTACCTGCGTCAAATCCTGATCAAATCCTGATGCAATCCTGAACGTGGACACATACCCTAAGGGTTCAAAGTTGACCAGCAATTTCTAATTTTTCCAACAAAATTTACAAGACTATTTTTTTAGGGACCACCTTATATTTGAAGTGACTTTAAGGGGTCAATAAGACAGAAAGTATCCAAAAGTGACAAGATTATAAAAACTGCCCCTCTCAAAGTCCTCAAAACCCCATTTAAGAAGTTTATTAACCCTTCAGGTACTTAGTAGGAATTAACATTTAACTTTTTGGCACAAAAATTTTACTTTAGCCTCCAATTTTTTACTTTCACAAGGGCAACAGGAGAAATGAACCGCAAAATTTGTTTTCCAATTTCACATGAGTACACTGATACCCCATAAGTGAGGGAAAACTACTGTCATGGGTTCCTTCTCCGGTATCACACAATCAACAGAGCAAGAGAATAGTGAACAATTCCAAGACCTTTATTTAGGCAAAACACGAAAGGTCCATATATACGATCCATCACACAAAGGATAAAATATTCCAGAGCACGAATGCATTTCGGTAACAGGATAAAAGTCCAACAATCCAGCACAGAGGATAACAGTCCATATTCCCTTCTTTCTCTCTGATATGCTCTTCACATCATGGTTCCACATCAGACAGATCTCTGTGTCTCACCTCCCTGATATTTACAAGTCTCCCCCCTTGTTCACAGGCCAGGAGGGGGAAGGTCTTAGGGGCTCATTGTTTCAACAAGCTAGGTCAACATGTCATTAGCATACAATACAGAACTGTGGGGAGAATATCAGATGGCAAATAACAACTCCTCCTACAAGATACAGTAACACCATCATAATCAGTAAAATAGAAATATACAGAAAAATGATACCCACAAAGCATATCACCCCATCACAACTACTATTTAGGCACACAGCAGGACTCGGAAGAGTAGCAGCACTGCTTGACTTTTTGAACTCCAAAATATCTGGAGTTGAGAGCGGACACCATGTTGCATTTGCAGAGCTCCTAATGTGCCACAACATAGGAAAATCACCACAAGTGACCCCATTTTGGAAACTAGACTCCTCAAGGAATGTATCTAGATGTGTGGTGAGCACCTTGAACCCCTAGGAATTTCACAGAAGTTTAAAACGTAGAGCAATGAAAGTAAACAATAAAATTTTTGGCACAAAAATGTTTCAATTTTTTTTATTTTCACAAGGGAAAAAGGAAAAAATGGACCCCTAAATATGTTGTGAAATTACTCCTGAGTACGCCAATACAACATATGTGGGAGAAAACAACTGTTTGTGTGCATAGCAGGGATCAGAAAGGATGAAGCACCTTTTGACTTTTTGAATGCAAAAATACCATATATACTCGAGTATAAGCCGACCCGAGTATAAGCCGACCCCCCTAATTTTGCCACAAAAAACTGGGAAAACTTACTGACTCGAGTATAAGCCTAGGGTGGAAAATGCAGCAGCTACCGGTGAATTTCAAAAATAAAAATAGATGCTCCATACCGTTCATTATGGCCCTATAGCTGTGCCATATAGTGCTCTGCACCGTTCATTATTGCCCCATAGCTGTACCATAGAAAGCTGTGCCATATAGTGCTCTGCACCGTTCATTATTGCCCCATAGCTGTGCCATATAGTGCTCTGCACCGTTCATTATTGCCCCATAGCTGTACCATAGAAAGCTGTGCCAAATAGTACTCTGCACCATTCATTATTGCCCCATAGCTGTACCATAGAAAGCTGTGCCATATAGTGCTCTGCACCGTTCATTATTGCCCCATAGCTGTGCCATATAGTGCTCTGCACCGTTCATTATTGCCCCATAGCTGTGCCATATAGTGCTCTGCACCGTTCATTATTGCCCCATAGCTGTGCCATATAGTGCTCTGCACCGTTCATTATTGCCCCATAGCTGTGCCATATAGTGCTCTGCACCGTTCACTATTGCCCCATAGCTGTACCATAGAAAGCTGTGCCATATAGTGCTCTGCACCGTTCATTATTGCCCCATAGCTGTGCCATATAGTGCTCTGCACCATTCATTATTGCCCCATAGCTGTGCCATATAGTGCTCTGCACCGTTCATTATTGCCCCATAGCTGTGCCATATAGTGCTCTGCACCGTTCATTATTGCCCCATAGCTGTGCCATATAGTGCTCTGCACCGTTCATTGCCCCATAGCTGTGCCATATAGTGCTCTGCACCGTTCATTATTGCCCCATAGCTGTGCCATATAGTGCTCTGCACCGTTCATTATTGCCCCATAGCTGTGCCATATAGTGCTCTGCACCGTTCATTATTGCCCCATAGCTGTGCCATATAGTGCTCTGCACTGTTCATTATTGCCCCATAGCTGTACCATAGAAAGCTGTGCCATATAGTGCTCTGCACCATTCATTATTGCCCCATAGATGTACCATAGAAAGCTGTGCCATTGCTGCTGCTGCTGCTGCAATAAAAAAAAATGACATACTCACCTCTCTTGCTTGCAGCTCCTCAGCGTCCCGTCCCGGCGTATCTCTGCACTGACTGATCAGGCAGAGGGCGGCGCACACACTATATGCGTCATCGCGCCCTCTGACCTGCACAGTCAGTGCGGAGAGACGCCGGGAAGATGGAGCGGCGCCCGGCGTGTGGAACGCGGACAGGTGAATATGTAATACTTACCTGCTCCCTGCATCCCGCTCCTTCCCCCGGACAGCTGGTCTTCGGTGCCGCAGCCTCTTCCTCTATCAGCGGTCACCGTTACCGCTCATTAGAGAAATGAATATGCGGCTCCACCCCTATGGGAGTGGAGTCCATATTCATTTCTCTAATGAGCGGTCCCACGTGACCGCTGAACAGGGGAAGAGCTGCGGCACCCGGAGACCGTGGGACTGCAGGGACAGCGCCAGGAGCCCCGGAAGCAGGTAAGTATGCCTCAGCGCCCTCTCCCCCTCACCCGCCGACCCTGCCGCCGACCGTGACTCGAGTATAAGCCGAGAGGGGCACTTTCAGCCCAAAAATTTGGGCTGAAAATCTCGGCTTATACTCGAGTATATACGGTAGCTAGAATTGAGAGAGTATGCCATGTCGCATTTACAGAGCCCCTGCTGTGCCTAGACAGTGGAAACCCCACAAAAGTTACCCCTTTTTGGAACTAGAACCCTCATGGAATGTATCCGATGTTTGTTGAGCACCTTAAACCTCAAAGTGCTTCACAGAAGTTTATAATATAGAGCCGTGAAAATAAACAAATCACGTTTTTCCCACAAAAATGTTCTTTTAGCCCCAAATTTTGCATTTTCACAAGGATAACAGGAGAAAATGGACCATATAATTTGTTGCACAATTTCTCCGGAGAATGCCGATATCCGATATATTTAGAAAAACTACTGTTTGGGTGCACGGCAGGGTTTGGAAGGGAAGGAGCGCCATTTGATTTTTTGAAGGCAACATTTGCTGGATTCCTTAGAAGATGCCATTTCACATATGGAGACCCACTGATGTGTCTAAACAATGGGAACCCCCCACAAGTTACCTAATTTTGGAAACTAGACTCCTCAAGGTAGGTATCTAGATGTGTGGTTAGCAATTTCAGAGAAGTTTATAACGTTGAACTGTGAAAATGAAACAATACATTTTACCAGCAAAAAAGTTGGTTTTGCATAAAATTTTTAATTTTCGCAAGGGTAACGGAGCAAAATGGACCCTACAATTAGTTGTGCAATTTCTCCTGAAAACACCGATACCCCATATGTGCAAAGCTCAGAAGGGAAGAAGCACCATGGAGTTCAGATTTTGATGTAATGGTTGAGGGTGCAAAGTCACATTGGCAGAGCCCCTGAGGTGCCAGAACAGCAGAAACCCCCCCAAATGTGTTGTCATTTACAAACTACATCTCTCAAGGAATTCATGTCAGTGTGCAGTTAGCACCTGGACACCACTGTGCCTCAAAAGAAATTCAGTGGGTGTTGCCGGACCAAGAAGAGCAACACCCCTCGGACCGGACCGCCCTGCAGGTGAGTATAGTAAAAAGTTATTTTTCAGTTCTTCTAGGTCAGATTGGGAGTCAATATATAGCATTATAGAATGCTCTATATCGGCCCTGAAAGGCAGTGGCCTTATCTCATATCGGCCAAACATAGTGACAGGTTCCCTTTAATATGTGGCTCAGAAACCTTTGTTTGCAATTACAGAGGTCAGACATTTGCTCTAGTTCTTGACCACGTTTGTACACACTGCAGCATGGATTTTGGTCAACTCCTCCATACAGATCTTCTCCACATCTTTCAGGTTTTGGAGTTATCGCTAGGCAACATTGAGTTTCAGCTCCCTCAAAAGATTTTCTATTGGGTTCAGGTGTGGAGACTGGCTAGGCCACTCCAGGACCTTGAAATGCTTCTTACAGAACCACTCCTTAACTGCCCTGGCTGTGTGTGTCGAGTCATTGTGATGCTGGAAGACCCAGACACAACTCATCTTCAAAGCTCTTACTAAGGGAAAGCCAAAGTTTTGCAGCATATAACGCCATCCATCGTCCCTTCAATATGGTGCAGTTGTCACGTCTCCTTTGCTGAAAAGCACCCCCAAAGTATGAATTTCCCACTAACATGCTTCATGGTTGGGACAGTAGAAGTAGAAAATCTGGAGAGCAAAAGAAACTCAAATAGGGTTTTAACTGATTAAAAACATGGGGTGCACCAGGGAAATGTACGCTATTTTGTTGCAACTAAGCAACATGTAAAAAGCATAGATCAGCTGCTGCAGAACACGGGTCAAAAGACCGAGGATAATGGTGAAACTGGGTGTATGTGTCCAAATCTGCGCTGCTGATAAAGATGGATGCCATACAATATTCTTCAAAGCTTTATTTCAAAACAGGTTAATAGTCAGCGCATTTGGCGGTCATGCAGGACCTCTTCCTCAGTTTATAAGGTTTTGTCCTGAGGAAGAGGTCCTGCATGACCTCGAATTGCATTGACTATTAACCTGTTTTGAAATAAAGCTTTGAAAAATAGTGTTTGCCATCCATCTTTATCAGCAGCGCAGATTTGGACACATATACCTGCTTTCACCATGGTTGGGACAGTGTGATTTGAGTGTACTAATCTTTCTTCTTCCTCCAAACTTGGCGAGTAGAGTTGATACCACCTGATTGCCCTTAACTGGGGATATATTCACATGCAGGCGTCTGCTACAGACGCAGTCTGCTGCATTTCATCTTTTAACTTCCATCTTTTAAATTACATCTTTTTAATTATGAATTTGAATTAGACTGAATTCTAGAATGCATTTGGCTACTCATCACTACTACAATATTATCATCATCTGTATCATCTAATCAAGCTGTTCTCCTCTTCCCACAGGTATGCATTGACTTTCCCCAGCTCTCGCTGGCTCCTGAATGTGTCTGTATATTGCATTGAATTTCCATGGTATGCATTGACTTTCCCCAGCTCCCCCTGGCTCCTGAATGTCTCTGTATATTGCATTGAATTTCCATGGTACGTATTGACTTTCCCCAGCTCTCCCTGGCTCTTGAATGTCTCTGTTTATTGCATTGAATTTCCATGGTATGCATTGACTTTCCCCAGCTCTCCCTGGCTCCTGAATGTCTCTGTATATTGCATTGAATTTCCATGGTATGCATTGACTTTCCCCAGCTCTCCCTGGCTCCTGAATGTCTCTGTATATTGCATTGAATTTCCATGGTATGCATTGACTTTCCCCAGCTCTCCCTGGCTCCTGAATGTCTCTGTATATTGCATTGAATTTTCTATGCCTTCCCTGGATCTGAGTGTCTTGGTGCAGCACATATAGTCCTTTTTAGTATGCTTTCTTACCTATCAGCCTGTTTCCATGACCTGTTTCATGTATCTCATTGTGTTATTCTGGCATCTCTCTGAGTGGTCACTCCAACCCCTCCCTCTCTTTATGACCTCTGCCTAACTCTCTACATCTGGTCTCCCACACCCAGCCACCTCCTCATTCACACCTGATTGCCTTTAACTGGGGATATATTCACATGCAGGCATCTGCTACAGACGCAGTCTGCTGCATTTCATCTTTTAACTTCCATCTTTTAAATTACATCTTTTTAATTATGAATTTGAATTAGACTGAATTGGACTGGAATTGACTGGAAGGTAACAGAACACCAAACCACTACAATGTTTCGGTTTCTTTTATCATTCAACCCCATACTACTTTCCTTCTTACAATCTCCTGCAATCCCTCCACCTTGTAAGGAACTACTCATTTCTCCCTCAATACTCCCCAGCCACCTCACCTCCTCCTCAGAACTGTTCCTCCACATACAATCCTTTTTCTCCAGACACACACGGCCGCATCATGTCCTATCCTGCACCCACCTTCTAACGCTCTGTCTGCTACTCCTCATTGCTGGTGATGTATCCCCAAATCCTGGCCCACCTCAACACATCCCCACACTCATTTCTAACCCCCTACCTAGATCCTCCGCACGTTTTCCCAACCATGACAACCTCATACCCATTCATCCAGCCCCCACTCCCCCGGTCCCCTTACCTGGAGCACTATGGAACGCACGTTCCGTCTGCAACAAACTTCCATTTATCCATGACCTCTTCATCACCAACAAACTCTCCTTCCTTGGCATCACGGAAACCTGGCTCATCCCCTCTGACTCAGCCTCTCCAGCTGCGCTTTCCTACGGCGGTCTCCACCTCTCTCACACCTCTCGCTCCACCAACAAACGTGGTGGAGGAGTTGGCTTGCTCCTGTCCGACACCTGCTCCTTCACTCCAATTCCGCTACCACCCTCCGCTACTCTTCCCTCATTTGAGGTGCACTCCATCCGCATCTATTCCCCCTCCAACCTCCAGCTGGCTGTCATCTACCGCCCCCCAGAACTAGCCATCTCCACCTTTCTCGACCACTTCACCACATGGCTACTTCATTTCCTCTCTGTTGACATCCCCACTATCATCATGGGTGATTTCAACATCCCGATTGACACTTCCACCTCAGCTGCCTCTAAACTTTTATCACTGACTGCCTCCTTTGGCCTCACTCAATGGTCCTCTGAGGCTACTCACAAAGATGGCCACACGCTGGACCTCATCTTCACCTGCCTCTGCTCCCTTACTAATCTAACTCACCCCTCCCCCTGTCTGACCACAACCTACTGACATTCTCTTCCCTCTCCTCTCCTAGTGTGCAACCCCCACTCCACGAACTCCCTCGCAGAAATCTCAAACATCTCAACTTACAATCACTCTCTGAGTCCCTTCTCCCTCTTACAGACATAGCCTCCCTTCATGACACAGATGCTGATGCTGCTTTTTATAATGCCACAATAACAGCAACACTCAATTCGGCCGCCCCGCTCATGCATAGCAAAACTCGTACAATCAACAGGCAGCCCTGGCTGACCAGCCTGACTAAAGAACTGAGACGGGCTTCCAGGATCGCTGAGCGGAGATGGAAGCGATCCCACTCTGCTGACCACTTCACCGCATACAAGCAGTTCCTCGCCAGCTTCAAGTCTGCGCTCACTGCCGCAAAACAAACTTACTTCTCATCTCTCATATCCTCCCTGTCTCACAACCCTAAACAGCTTTTCAACACTTTCAGTTCTCTACTCCGTCCCCCTGCACCCCCTCCCTCCCCTCTCATTTCTGCTGAAGACTTTGCCTCTTTCTTTAAACAGAAGATCGATACGATCAGAGAAAGCGTTGGCCCACAGCGCCCACTGCCCCTCTTAGCTGCTCACCCCTGCTCCTCCAAAACCAGCTTCTCCACCATGACAGAAGATCAGCTCTCCACCCTCCTGTCAAGATCACACCTCACCACCTGCACGCTCGACCCGCTCCCATCCCACCTCATCCCTAACCTTTCCACGGTCTTCATCCCAACCCTAACGCACCTCTTCAACCTCTCACTCACAACAGGTGTCTTTCCCTCATCCTTCAAGCATGCCAAGATCACACCCATCCTCAAAAAGCCCTCCCTCAACCCATCCTCTGTGTCTAGCTATCGCCCGATATCTCTTCTTCCTTATGCCTCCAAATTGCTGGAGCAACACATCCATCTTGAACTGTCCTCTCACCTCTCCTCCTGCTCCCTCTTTGATCGATTACAATCTGGCTTCCGTTCCCATCACTCAACTGAAACTGCCCTAACTAAAGTCACCAATGACCTACTAACTGCCAGGAGCAAGCGACACTACTCTGTCCTCCTTCTCCTGGACCTGTCTTCTGCCTTTGACACTGTGGACCACTCCCTTCTGCTACAAATCCTCTCATCTCTTGGCATCACAGACTTGGCCCTTTCCTGGATCTCATCATATCTGACAGATCGGACATTCAGTGTCTCCCTCCGCCACACCACCTCCTCACCTCGCCCCTTGTCAGTCGGTGTTCCTCAAGGCTCTGTTCTAGGACCCCTACTCTTCTCCATCTACACCTTCGGTCTGGGACAGCTCATAGAATCCCACGCTATGCAGTACCATCTCTATGCTGATGACATGCAGATCTACCTATCCGGACCTGACCTCACCTCCTTACCAAAATCCTGCACTGTCTGTCTGCTATTTCAGCCTTCTTTTCTGCTCGCTTTCTACAACTGAACATGGACAAAACAGAATTCATCATCTTTCCCCCATCTCACTCTACCCCTCCACCAGACCTATCCATCAATGTCAATGGCTGCTCACTTTCCCCAGTCCCACACGCCCGGTGCCTCGGGGTGATCCTCGACTCTGCCCTCTCTTTCAAGCCACATATCCAAGCCCTTGCCTCCTCCTGCCGCCTCAAACTCAAAAACATTTCCCGGATCCGCGCATTCCTTGACCGCGACACCGCAAAAACACTAGTGCATGCCCTTATCATCTCCCGCCTCGACTACTGCAACCTCCTACTCTCTGGACTCCCCTCTAGCACTCTGGCACCACTCCAATCCATCCTACACTCTGCTGCTCGACTAATCTACCTGTCTCCCCGCTATTCCCCAGCCTCTCCCCTATGCCAAGCCCTTCACTGGCTTCCTATCGCCCAGAGGCTCCAGTTCAAAACCCTCACAATGTCCTACAAAGCCATCCACAACCTATCTCCTCCATACATCTGTGACATGATCTCCCGTTACCTACCAATACGCAACCTCCGATCCCCTCAAGACCTCCTTCTCTACTCCCCTCTCATCTCTTCTTCCCACAACCGCATCCAAGACTTCTCCCGTGCTTCCCCCACACTCTGGAACTCTCTACCCCAGCACATCAGACTCTCGCCTACCATAGAAACTTTCAAAAAGAACCTGAACTCACCTCTTCCGACAAGCCTACAGCCTGCAGTGATCCTGAACCTACTGAACTGCCGCAGTGTATCATCACCCATCCCCTGCAAACTGTGAGCCCTCGCGGGCAGGGTTCTCCCTCCTTATGTACCCGTGTGCCTTGTTTTTGCTCATGTTTAATGTATTTGTCTATATTTGCCCCATATTTCACATGTAAAGCGCCATGGAATAAATGGCGCTATAAAAATGAATAATAATAATAATACCAAAACGTTCTGTTTTGGTCTCATCTGACCACATGATCTTCTCCCATGCCTCCTCTGGAACATCCAAATGGTCATTGGAGAACTTGAAATGGGCCTGGACATGTACTGGCGTGAGCAGGGCGACCTTGGTGCTCTGCAGGATTTTAATTCATGATGGCGTAGTCTGTTACTAACGGTAATATTTGAGACTCTGGTCCTAACTCTCTTCAGGTCAGTGACCAGGTCCTCCTGTGCAGTTCTAGGCTTATTCCTGACATTTCTCAGAATCATCCTTTCCCCTCCGAGGCGAGATCTTGCATGAAGCCCCAGACTGAGGGAGATTGACAGTCATCTTGGGTTTCTTCCATTTTCAGATAATTGTGCCAAGCTGCTTGCCTGTTGACCTGTAGTCTATCCTAGCCTTGTGCAGGTCTAAAATTTTGTCCTTGGTGTTCTTCCACAATTTTTTGACTTGGCCATGGTGGAGAGGTTGGTGTGTGATTGATTGACTTTGTGGACAGGACTTCAAACAGGTGCAATTAATCCAGGTTAAGAGTGCAGAGTAGGAGGCTTCTTAAAGGGAATCCGTCACCCCCAAAATCGAGGGTGAGGTAAGCCCACCGGCATCAGGGGCTTATCTACAGCATTCTGTAATGCTGTAGATAAGCCCCCAATGTATCCTAAAAGATAAGAGAAAGAGGTTAGATTATATGCACCCAGGGGCGTTCCCGCTGCTGGTCTGGGTCCGGCGCCTCCTATCTTCATTCCATGACGTCCTCTTCTGGTCTTCAGGCTGCGGCTCCGGCGCAGGCGTACTTTGTCTGTCCTGTTGAGGGCCTCTCTGACCTTTCCCGGTGCCTGTGCACTACAGTACTTTGCTCTGCCCTCAACAGGGCAGACAAAGTACGCCTGCGGAGGAGCCGCAGTCTGAAGACAAGAAGAGGAGGCGCCGGACCCGGACCAGCAGTGCTGGTTGGTCGGTAATCAAATACTTATTTCATGCAAAAAATGAAATTTTATTATGTAAAAATAATACAATGTGGTTTTCTTTTTTTAGATTTTGTCTCTCACAGGTGAAGTGTACCTACGATAAAAATTACAGACCTCTCCATTCTTTGTAGGCAGGAAAACTTGCAAAATCGGCAGTGTATCAAATACTTATTACCCCCACAGTATGCCAATTTTTCTGAGCTAGAAAAGCCACAGCTTTTGGAGAAACAAACCACATTTATTCAAAAATTTGACACTTTTTAGATGTTGCATTTTCCTTGCCACTTTTCATAGGTGAAGAGAAACATGGCCAGATTTGCACCTTTAAATATTATGCATACACTGGCCTTGGTTGGAGTGATTTGCTGACTAAGGCATGGGGATATCAGTAATGCATAAGGCACCAGTAACAGCTCAAATTGATTTTTCTTACTGGTATGCAACAAATTTGATGGTTTCAAAATCTCTTTAAGAGGTAAAAGGTTTGAATAGGGGAAAACAGTATCGGTTGGTATACAGCAGCGAGATAGCACTAATGACACTTTGCTCGCACTTGGACAGTCTGTTGGCAAAGATTTCAGCAGGCACATTCACAGATACACAATGTCTTTATCTTCTTCACAGTGCAGCACAGCGCACATAGAAGGTGCAGGTCATGGCCCCGTCTTACGTTCACCTCTCTCGGCAGCAGCATGCTGCAGTAGTTCGTATCTGAATAGATTGCACACTCTTGCAACTTACACACCCAGTCACCATTTCACAGTTGCTCACAGACATTTGTCTCTGATGTCGTTCTCTTTGCTTCTTTCGAGCAATGATCATAATTGAAGTTAATGAGAAATGCAAGCATTTTTCCGCCAAAAGGTACCAGGAAATTTGGGGAGGGCGGAATCACTGAAATGGATGGAAACACCACTAAATTGGCATGGGAACAGCATGGGGGAAGACCTCTTGACACATTTCTGACTCCAAGGTCGCTGCTGGGAACAATGTTGTCAGAGTTTTATGCCACTTTTGCAGACTGTCACTAAAACATACAAAACCAAAGAGAAAATAGATTGCATAGGAAAAAAATGTTAAGAAACATTCATTCCTGTATAATTACTTGAATAAAAAGCAAAATAAAAATAAAAAAGAGAAGAAAAACGTCATCTTTCACCACATTTCCAAGTTGCTTTTAGCAATAAACACATAAATAATTTTAAAAATGATGTGGGGTCCACCCTATTTTTAACAACCAGCTAAGGCAAAGCCACAGATGGAGGCTGATATTATCAGGATGGTAAGATCCATGGTTATTGGCCCCTTTCCAGCCTAAAAATACCAATCTGCAGCCGCCACAGAACTGGCACATCACAATAGATGTGCCAATCTGGCACCCTGTGTCAGTTCTTCCGGATTGCCCTGATGCTGTGGAAATTGTGGTATTGGGATTTGGGTTGGATATCAGTATCTGACCCTGACACCAAGCCCTGGATTTAGTAGTGGAGAAGTGTCAGTCAGACACCCCCATTACTAACCCTTTAATTAAATATCAATACACACACAGGCAATCCTTCATGTTGATTGGCCGTAAAAGATGGAGGACAGGGACTCCATACCCGAGCACCCTAATGCTCAATCAAGTAACGAGCAGTGCCCAGCACCCTAATGCTTGAGCGTTTAACAAGCACTGATTAGCACCCTAATGCTCGATCGAGTAATGAGCAGTGCCGAGCACCCTAATTCTTGAGCGCGTAATGAGCAGTGCCGAGCACCTTAATTCTTGAGCGAGTAATGAGCAGTCCCGAGCACCCTAATCCTCTATCGAGTAATGAGCAGTGCCGAGCACCCTAACGCTCGAGCGAGTAAGGAGCAGTGCCGAGCACCCTAACGCTCAAGCGAGTAACGAGCAGTGCCAAGCACCCTAACGCTCGAGCGAGTAGATTATGTTTGTGTCTCCACAGCTGCATGATTTACGGCTGCTAGACAGCCTGAATACATGCAGGGATTCTGGCTCTAGTCCTGGAATATGATAGGACTGGAGGATAATGGGCTCCTGGTCCCTTCACGTTTGATTTTCCTCACATCTTTGGCAGATAATAAATATGTGGGGTTATTTTCAACACATTTCTTGCTCCATGGTAACTATTTCCAAAAAACATTTGATGGTTCTGTTATCACACCTCAATTCCAGGAGCTACATCCTCTGTAAGACTTAAAGGGAACCTGTCACCCCCAAATTCGAAGATGAGCTAAGCCCACCGGCATCAGGGGCTTATCTACAGCATTCTGTAATGCTGTAGATAAGCCCCCAATGTAACCTGAAAGATGAGAAAAAGAGGTTAGATTATACTCACCTGGGGGGCCACCCATCTTCTTATGATGACGTCCTGTTCTGGTCTCCACGCTGCGGCTCCGGCGCAGGCGTACTTTGTCTCTCCTGTTGAGGGCAGAACAAAGTACTGCAGTGCGCAGGTGCTGGGCCTCTCTGACCTTTCCCGGCGCCTTCTCACTGCAGTATTTTGCTCTGCCCTCAACAGGGAGTATAAAATATGCCTGCGCCGGAGCCACAGCGTGACTACAAGAAGAGGATGTCATCGTAAGAAGATGGGAGGCCCCGCACCGGACCGAGACACCCATCGGACCGGGACCGCCCCTGGGTGAGTATAATCTAACCTCTTTTTCTCAACTTGCAGGATACATCTGGGGCTTATCTCCAGCATTACAGAATGCTGTAGATAATTCCCTGATGCTGGTGGGCTTAGCTCATCTCGAATTTGGGGGTGACAGGTTCCCTTTAATAATTTTTTTACATTTCAGTGTCAGGTAAGGCCCCTTTCACACATCAGTTTTTTGCAGTCAGTCACAATCCGTTGGCTCAACGGATCGACGGATCCGTTGCAGATTGTGAAAAACTGATGCGACAGATTCGTTTTTTCAATGGATCCAACTAGCGGATCTGGCTAATTGGATCCTAAATAAATCGGAGCATGCTCAGTTAAAAAAAAAGGAATCTGTCGCCAGATTCCGTCATTTGACGGATTTGGCACCCATAGGCTTCCATTTGAGCAAACAATTTTTAGACATACACAAAAAAAGTTACTTTATCAGTCATCTCCGGCCGCCGGACAAACAATTTTCGACGGATCCCATGATCCCGCGAACGATGGATGAAACGTGAGGCCATCTGTTGCAATCCGTCGCTAATACAAGTCTATGACAAAAAAACAGATCAGGCAGCATCAGTCGCCGGATTTTATTATTTTTTTTAAATCGACAGATTGCGACTGATAGCAAAAAACTGATGTGTGAAAGGGGCCTAAATCTTTTTTTTGGCCCATTTTGCCTCAGGAAAACTACTACAGTGGGGCAAAAAAGTATTTAGTCAGTCAGCAATAGTGCAAGTTCCACCACTTAAAAAGATGAGAGGCGTCTGTAATTTACATCATAGGTAGACCTCAACTATGGGAGACAAACTGAGAAAAAAAAATCCAGAAAATCACATTGTCTGTTTTTTTATCATTTTATTTGCATATTATGGTGGAAAATAAGTATTTGGTCAGAAACAAAATTTCAAGATTTCTGGCTCTCACAGACCTGTAACTTCTTTAAGAGTCTCCTCTTTCCTCCACTCATTACCTGTAGTAATGGCACGTGTTTAAACTTGTTATCAGTATAAAAAGACACCTGTGCACACCCTCAAACAGTCTGACTCCAAACTCCACTATGGTGAAGACCAAAGAGCTGTCAAAGGACACCAGAAACAAAATTGTAGCCCTGCACCAGGCTGGGAAGACTGAATCTGCAATAGCCAACCAGCTTGGAGTTAAGAAATCAACAGTGGGAGCAATAATTAGAAAATGGAAGACATACAAGACCACTGATAATCTCCCTCGATCTGGGGCTCCACGCAAAATCCCACCCCGTGGGGTCAGAATGATCACAAGAACGGTGAGAAAAAATCCCAGAACCACGCGGGGGGACCTAGTGAATGAACTGCAGAGAGCTGGGACCAATGTAACAAGGCCTACCATAATAAGTAACACACTACGCCACAATGGACTCAGATCCTGCAGTGCCAGACGTGTCCCACTGCTTAAGCCAGTACATGTCCGGGCCCGTCTGAAGTTTGCTAGAGAGCATTTGGATGCTCCAGAGGAGTTTTGGGAGAATGTCCTATGGTCTGATGAAACCAAACTGGAACTGTTTGGTAGAAACACAACTTGTCGTGTTTGGAGGAAAAAGAATACTGAGTTGCATCCATCAAACACCATACCTACTGTAAAGCATGGTGGTGGAAACATCATGCTTTGGGGCTGTTTCTCTGCAAAGGGGCCAGGACGACTGATCGGGGTACATGAAAGAATGAATGGGGCCATGTATCGTGAGATTTTGAGTGCAAACCTCCTTCCATCAGCAAGGGCATTGAAGATGAAACGTGGCTGGGTCTTTCAACATGACAATGATCCAAAGCACACCGCCAGGGCAACGAAGGAGTGGCTTCGTAAGAAGCATTTCAAGGTCCTGGAGTGGCCTAGCCAGTCTCCAGATCTCCACCCTATAGAAAACCTTTGGAGGGAGTTGAAAGTCCGTGTTGCCAAGCGAAAAGCCAAAAACATCACTGCTCTAGAGGAGATCTGCATGGAGGAATGGGCCAACATACCAACAACAGTGTGTGGCAACCTTGTGAAGACTTACAGAAAACGTTTGACCTCTGTCATTGCCAACAAAGGATATATTACAAAGTATTGAGATGAAATTTTGTTTCTGACCAAATACTTATTTTCCACCATAATATGCAAATAAAATGATAAAAAAACAGACAATGTGATTTTCTGGATTTTTTTTTCTCAGTTTGTCTCCCATAGTTGAGGTCTACCTATGATGTAAATTACAGACGCCTCTCATCTTTTTAAGTGGTGGAACTTGCACTATTGCTGACTGACTAAATACTTTTTTGCCCCACTGTATCTCCTAATACTTCTGACCATGATAAAGGACGTTGTATCCTTAGTCTGCACACACAATACGCGAACACACATCACATGATCTGCTTCATTCCATCAGCATTAAAGTTCATAACATAAAAATGCATAAAAACGATGATGTGGTGAAAACACTCACTTGCGTAATGATCATGCACATAATCATGTGTAAAACATTTTTAGGTGTTGTCGTGGCTGATGCTGGCTTCAGACTCAACATGATTCGGCACTTCATACACAACCTGTGTGTTAACTCTTTTTGCTCCGAATCCATCACTTTAGACATCAGTCCCGCTGCTCAGGGCTGTCTGGGCATGTTAGTCGTGGGTCATGTCTCCTATAAATGCTCCGACAGCAGAGATCTCTCACACACTGCACTGGATCTGTCGCACATACATGTAGCACATAGACTAGTATAACACATACAACAAATATTACCATACTGTAACTGTAACACCAAGAAGGAAAAGTTGTGGAATCATGGAAATCACAGAATGGAAACATCTATAATATAACGCTGGGAGCGTCACTCTGTCCGAAGCCTTTATAGACTGCGCAAGCGCAAGCGCCGGCGCAGTCTGGACCCCACAGAGTGACGCTCCCAGGAGATCGCGGTATGCGTAAGCACTGAACGCACACCGCGATCTCCAACGGAGAAGCGGGGACGAGCCACGGAGCCAGGAGGGTGAGTATATTTACCTGTCCTCCGTTCCACCGCTGCGCGCGAGCCTCCGTCCTCCACATCCTCTGCCTGAGACGTTCAGTTCAGAGGGCACGATGACGCGCTTAATGCGCGCCGCCCTCTGACTGAACAGTCACAGCCAGAGGACAGGACCCGGAAGACAGACCGGCGCGCAGCAGTGGAACGGGAGGACAGGTAAATATAGCAAGTGCCGGGGGCCTGAGCTAGCGGCGACCCCGGCACCTGACCCCCACAGCGCGCCGGTGTCCCCGCCTGCTCAGGCCCCCAGCACAGCCACGCACAGCCGCCCGCAGTCAGCAGAGCCACGCACAGCCCCCCCGCAGTCAGCAGAGCCACGCACAGCCCCCCGCAGTCAGCAGAGCCACGCACAGCCCCCCGCAGTCAGCAGAGCCACGCACAGCCCCCCGCAGTCAGCAGAGCCACGCACAGCCGCCCGCAGTCAGCAGAGCCACGCACAGCCCCCCGCAGTCAGCAGAGCCACGCACAGCCGCCCGCAGTCAGCAGAGCCACGCACAGCCGCCCGCAGTCAGCAGAGCCACGCACAGCCGCCCGCAGTCAGCAGAGCCACGCACAGCCGCCCGCAGTCAGCAGAGCCACGCACAGCCGCCCGCAGTCAGCAGAGCCACGCACAGCCGCCCGCAGTCAGCAGAGCCACGCACAGCCGCCCGCAGTCAGCAGAGCCACGCACAGCCGCCCGCAGTCAGCAGAGCCACGCACAGCCGCCCGCAGTCAGCAGAGCCACGCACAGCCGCCCGCAGTCAGCAGAGCCACGCACAGCCGCCCGCAGTCAGCAGAGCCACGCACAGCCGCCCGCAGTCAGCAGAGCCACGCACAGCCGCCCGCAGTCAGCAGAGCCACGCACAGCCGCCCGCAGTCAGCAGAGCCACGCACAGCCGCCCGCAGTCAGCAGAGCCACGCACAGCCGCCCGCAGTCAGCAGAGCCACGCACAGCCGCCCGCAGTCAGCAGAGCCACGCACAGCCGCCCGCAGTCAGCAGAGCCACGCACAGCCGCCCGCAGTCAGCAGAGCCACGCACAGCCGCCCGCACTCAGCAGAGCCACGCACAGCCGCCCGCACTCAGCAGAGCCACGCACAGCCGCCCGCACTCAGCAGAGCCACGCACAGCCGCCCGCACTCAGCAGAGCCACGCACAGCCGCCCGCACTCAGCAGAGCCACGCACAGCCGCCCGCAGTCAGCAGAGCCACGCACAGCCGCCCGCAGTCAGCAGAGCCACGCACAGCCGCCCGCAGTCAGCAGAGCCACGCACAGCCGCCCGCACTCAGCAGAGCCACGCACAGCCGCCCGCACTCAGCAGAGCCACGCACAGCCGCCCGCACTCAGCAGAGCCACGCACAGCCGCCCGCACTCAGCAGAGCCACGCACAGCCGCCCGCACTCAGCAGAGCCACGCACAGCCGCCCGCACTCAGCAGAGCCACGCACAGCCGCCCGCACTCAGCAGAGCCACGCACAGCCGCCCGCACTCAGCAGAGCCACGCACAGCCGCCCGCACTCAGCAGAGCCACGCACAGCCGCCCGCACTCAGCAGAGCCACGCACAGCCGCCCGCACTCAGCAGAGCCACGCACAGCCGCCCGCACTCAGCAGAGCCACGCACAGCCGCCCGCACTCAGCAGAGCCACGCACAGCCGCCCGCACTCAGCAGAGCCACGCACAGCCGCCCGCACTCAGCAGAGCCACGCACAGCCGCCCGCACTCAGCAGAGCCACGCACAGCCGCCCGCACTCAGCAGAGCCACGCACAGCCGCCCGCACTCAGCAGAGCCACGCACAGCCGCCCGCACTCAGCAGAGCCACGCACAGCCGCCCGCACTCAGCAGAGCCACGCACAGCCGCCCGCACTCAGCAGAGCCACGCACAGCCGCCCGCAGTCAGCAGAGCCACGCACAGCCGCCCGCACTCAGCAGAGCCACGCACAGCCGCCCGCACTCAGCAGAGCCACGCACAGCCGCCCGCACTCAGCAGAGCCACGCACAGCCGCCCGCACTCAGCAGAGCCACGCACAGCCGCCCGCACTCAGCAGAGCCACGCACAGCCGCCCGCACTCAGCAGAGCCACGCACAGCCGCCCGCACTCAGCAGAGCCACGCACAGCCGCCCGCACTCAGCAGAGCCACGCACAGCCGCCCGCACTCAGCAGAGCCACGCACAGCCGCCCGCACTCAGCAGAGCCACGCACAGCCGCCCGCACTCAGCAGAGCCACGCACAGCCGCCCGCACTCAGCAGAGCCACGCACAGCCGCCCGCACTCAGCAGAGCCACGCACAGCCGCCCGCACTCAGCAGAGCCACGCACAGCCGCCCGCACTCAGCAGAGCCACGCACAGCCGCCCGCACTCAGCAGAGCCACGCACAGCCGCCCGCACTCAGCAGAGCCACGCACAGCCGCCCGCACTCAGCAGAGCCACGCACAGCCGCCCGCAGTCAGCAGAGCCACGCACAGCCGCCCGCAGTCAGCAGAGCCACGCACAGCCGCCCGCACTCAGCAGAGCCACGCACAGCCGCCCGCACTCAGCACAGCCGCCCGCACTCAGCACAGCCGCCCGCACTCAGCACAGCTGCACTCGGGCAGTAGAGCCGGAGAGAGAAAGATGGGAGCAACATATGGCAGAATGGAAACAGGAACAGGCAGAATGGGGGCGCGGGATGGGAGCAGCACATGACAGAATGATTGCGCACGATGGGAGCAGCACATGACAGGATGGGGGTGCAGGATGGGAGCACATGACAGGATGGGGCGCAGGATGGGAGCAGCACATGACAGGATGGGAGCAGCACATGACAGAATGGGGGCACACACATGACAGGATGGGGGTGTAGGATGGAGCAGCATATGACAGGATGGGGGCGCAGGATGGGAGCACATGACAGGATGGGGACGAAGGATTGAGCAGCACATGACAGGATGGGGGCGCAGGATGGAGGAGCACATGACAGGATGGGGGCGCAGGATGGAGGAGCACATGACAGGATGGGGGCGCAGGATGGAGCAGCACATGACAGGATGGGGACGCAGGATGGAGCAGCACATGACAGGATGGGGACGCAGGATGGAGCAGCACATGACAGGATGGTGACCATATACCAATATAAATGCTCGCCACCCGGGCGTAGAACGAGTTCAATAGCTAGTGTTATTTATATTCAAAGGATAAAAAAGTAGAAACAAAATGCTCAAGACATCTTGATTTATTCAGTAAGGGTTATGAGTGCCACGTGTAGAACTACATGCACCTAGATGCTTTGTTTGGCATGTTGTCAATGAGGTTATTAATCAATGTCTGAGGAATGTTCTGCCATGCTAAATGCACTCAAGCAAATCATCAAAATCCACTGCTGGCAACTTCTTTTGCACTTGAAGATCAACGATATCCCAGATGTTCTCAATGGGAGACAAGTCCCAAGATGCTCCATGCCATGGTGGCACATTTAGGCCATGCAGGAGGCTCACAGTAGTAACATGCCTGTTCTTGTCATGTTAAATATTTTTCTTGTGGGACTGTTAGATAAATGGACATACCACTAGTTGAACGACCAAAACAATGTAATGTAATGCTGAGCTATTCATTTTCCTGAAATGAAGATTAAAGGGGTCCTGCTGGAGTTGGACCGATATGTTATTCCCTCATAAAGGCCTCCTCATGTTATTCTAATTTACTGAGATAATGACTTTTGGGTTTTCATTGGCCGTAAGCCATAATCATCAACATTAACAGAAATAAACACTTGAAATAGATCACTGTGTGTAATGACTCTATATAATATATGAGTTTCACTTTTTATAATAAAGAACTGAACTAAATTAACTTTCTGATTGTATTCTAATTTTGTGAGAAGCACCTGTATTTATTGATACCATTTTCAGGTATATATCAGATTTTGATCGCTTTTTATTGTAGTTTTTGATGGAAGTGCGGCAACTGAAAAATTGCAATTCTGAAGCTTCAATTTGCTTTTCCTTTTCAGCATTTAAAGTATGGTTTAAATCATTTTAGGTTTTGGAAGATCAAATATGATTCTTTTTTTCCTTTTTTTCCCCTTTATTTTTGACGAGGGAAAGTAGGGTGATTTCAACTTTTAAATATTTATTTTTTATATAGCTTTTAAATATATTTTTTTAATTCTTACTTTATTTTTTAGTCCCCATAGGGCAAATTTGATCATTTATGAGTATTTGATCATTTACTTTATGTACGATCAAATACTCATCATCAATAAGTATTTGATCATTTACTTTATGAACTCCAATACAGCAGTATTGCTGTACAGAGTGAAATCATGCTTCTCCAATGTACCCTAGCCGGTAGCTGAGCTTCAGAGAAGGACTAACATGACAGTTACAATGGCCTTAAGTAGACCCACAGCTGCCATTGTAATCCATCGGTTCCCCGAGATTGCATTGCAGGGGGCCAATGGAAGCCAATGCTCGTGCGCAAAGGCAATGACGTCATAAAAATGCCACCGGCAGCGATTGACAGTGTCATTTAAATAGTTAAACTGTAGCAATTGGATCGAGTTTAGATTACTGCAGTTGCAGGCAGATGCTGACTATGTAATATAGCCAGCACCTGCATAGCATGAAGGGTTTCAGCTGCTGAGCTGGATTCATATTTTTTAAAAACAAATTTATATACTGTAATTTATACAATGTGATTTTCTGGATTTTGTTTTTGATATTCTATCTCTCAATGTTAAAATTAACCGACCCTTAAAATTATATACTGTTCATGTCTTTGTCAGTGGGCAAACTTACAAAATCAGCAAGGGGTCAGATACTTATTTCCCCCACTGTATATATACAGTTGAAACCAGAAGTTTACATACACTTTATAAAAAGACACAGCTGCAGGTTTTTCTCAATATCTGACATGAAATCAGAATAACCTTTCCCAGTTTTAGGTCAATTAGGATTACCATAATTATTAATATTTGCCAAATGCCAGAATAATGAGAGAGAGAATGTTTTAAGGCATTGTTATTATTTACTGCAAAGTCAAATGTTTACATTTGAATGTATAGTTTCGACTGTATTGTTGTGTGAAAGTGTTTCCCCCTTCCTGATTTCCTATTCATTTGCATGTTTGTCACACTTAAATGTTTCAGATCACCAAATAAATGTAAATATTAGACAAAAAATAACACAAGTAAACACAAAATGCAGCTTTTAAATGAAGATCTTTATTTTTAAGGGAAAAGGAAAGCTAAACCTTAAGGGCCTTGTGTGAAAAAGTGATTCCCGCCAACCTTAAAATATAAATTAACTGTGGTTTATCACATCTTTTGGAAGCGGAGTTCAAATTCCCTAGCCACACCCCTGCATGGTTACCGACACACCTTTTCTCAATCAAGAAATCAATTAAATAGGACCTGCCTGCCTAAGTAAAGTAGACAAAAGATCCTCACAAGCTAGACATCATGCCACGATCCAAAGAAATTCGGAAACAAATGAGAAAAAATGTAATTGACATTTATCAGTCTGGAAAATGTTTTAAAGCCATTACTCAAGCTTTGGTTCTCCAGTGAACCACAGTGAGAGCAATATCCAGAAATTGTGAAAACATGGAACAGTGTTGAACCTTCCCAGGAGTGGCCAGGCAAAAAAAAATTACCCGAAGAGTGCAGCAATGATTCATCCAAGAGGTCAGAAGAAACTCCACAAAAACATCCAAAGAACTGCAGGCCTCACTTGCCTCAGTTAAGGTCAATGTTCATGACTCCACCATAAGAAAGACACTGGGCAAAAATGGCCTGCATGACAGAGTTCCAAGATGAAAACCACTGTTGAGCAATAAGAACATAAAGGTTTGTCTCAGTTTTGCCAGAAAACATCTTGATGATCCCCAAGAGTTTTGGGAAAATACTCTGTGGACTGACGAGACAAAAGTTAAATTTTTTTGGAAGGAGTATGTCCCATTACATCTGGAGTAGAAGTAACACAGCATTTCAG
The DNA here is from genome assembly GCF_051348905.1 of Ranitomeya variabilis. Taxonomy (NCBI): domain Eukaryota; kingdom Metazoa; phylum Chordata; class Amphibia; order Anura; family Dendrobatidae; genus Ranitomeya; species Ranitomeya variabilis. Next base: position 192,847,408 of record NC_135233.1, read on the forward strand.
AAAAGGAACATCATACCAACAGTAAAATATGGTAGTGACAGTGTGATGGTCTGGGGCTATTTTGCTGCTTCAGGACCTGGAAAACTTGCTGTGGTAAATGGAACCATAAATTCTGCTGTCTACCAAAAAAATCCTGAAGGAGAATATCCATCCATCTTAAGCTGAAGCGCACTTGGGTTATGCAGCAGGACAATGATCCAAAATACACCAGCAAGTCCACCTCTGAACGGCTTAAGAAAAATAAAATTAAGACTTTGGAGTAGCCTATCCAAAAACCTGACCTTAATCTGACTGAGATGTTGTGGCATGACCTTAGAAATGCGGTTCATGCTCAGAAACCTTCCAATGTGACTGAATTACAATCATTCTGCAAAAATTAGTGGACAAAATTCCTCCCGAGCGTTATAAAAGACTCATTGCGAGTTATCGCAAATGCTTGATTGCAGTTGTTGCTGCTAATGGTGACCCAACCAGTTATTAGGTTTAGGGGGCAATCACTTTGTCACACAGGATCCTGTAGGTTTGGATTTCTTTTTTCCTTAATGATAAAGACCTACTTTTATAAACAGCATTTTGTGATTACGTGTGTTATCTGAAACATTTAAGTGTGACAATCATGCAAAAGAATAGGAAATCAGGAGGGGCAAACACCTTTTCACACAACTGTAAAAATATATCCTTTTTTTCATTTTACTATGGACACTTTAAGGAAGTTTGCATCTTTAAAATGTTTTAAATTTAATTATGTAAGTATTATTTCATTATTTTTGGCTTGGTTAACAATCTTTCATAATTGATGCACAAACGTTGTGCCATCTCTACAGAAATAGAAATGACAGGGTGAAGAGAAATATGTTTTTAAAAACCTCTAAATGATGACTGGATAATTGTCTATGGGATTCTTGAGTATAGTACCCCGAATGGAGAGGGGATCGAACTTGGGCACCTCCAGTCTAATCAGGACTGGACTGCAGAGCCCCATGACAGGAGAATGGGATAGGGGGTAACTTGATTTTCTGGGAATAACTCTTACCATTATGATTTCATGAGAACAACATTTTCCCATAACTTGTCTTGTCCTGCCCCACAACTTGGGAATCATACAGTTTTGTATTATTGCGTTGCGTTGCTATGCATTAAGGGTTACCTTCCAGACGTTTGTCCTCCCTCTCTCCTTATCTGCCTCCCTAGCTCTGATGTCAGTAACCCCTCCCTTCTTCTTCCTCATTCTGAGTATGTCAGCCATCTTAAGAAGGTCATGTCTTGCAGCGCTGGTTCAGAGTAGTCTTTTTTACCTACTGCAGCTGTTATAGCTTCTGCTACTGTAATTGTGCATAACTACAAGAATTCAGCTTGAAAATAAACCTTCTTCTGTAATCTTCACATGTGCCTCTGAAGCCAAGTCGATCTATCTGATGATATTACTTTGTGTGAGTACTGGTACATAGAGACAGCTATAGAAATGGTGTATCCAGAGCCCCACACTAACAGACAAGTCAGAATATATCTTACTGCATATCTGTGTTTATAAACATAGCTGATCGGATATATGTTTTACATTGTATATGTTGTAGCCAAAGTATTGAAAGAATAGGATAAAAGGTAGCCAGAGCAAGTGATGGGTTAGTACTGGCACCAGCTCTATGCCCTGACCTCCTCCTGCCTTATAAGACCTGTGTCTTGTACATGTCCATGTCACAGGTCCTGCCAGACACCACAGTGAGCCTTTACGTTTTATCTACTATATAATTGTCTAAGGGTCACTTCCGTCTTTCTGTCTGTCTGTCTGTCATGGAAATCCCAAGTCGCTGATTGGTCACGGCCAGGTGGCCGCGACCAACCAGCAACGGGCACAGTCCGGCAGCGAAATGGCCGCTCCCTACTCCCCTGCACTCAGTGCCCCCTCCATACTCCCCCCAGTCAGCGCCTGCCACCCACATAGCGTTGTAGCAGTCCTTTTATCCAACTGCGTTACACCGCGGCATAACGTGGTATAACTCAGTCTGATAACGCTGCTATTAACACTGTGTGACGAACTTTTTACTATTGATGCTGCCTATGCAGCATCAATAGTAAAAATATCTAATGTTAAAAATAATAATTAAAAAAATCGTGATATACTCACCTTCCGGGGCCTTTCCCGCTCCTCACGATGCTCCGGGCCATGCATTGCGGTCTCGCGAGATGATGGCGTAGCGATCTCGCGAGACCACTACATCATCATCTCGCGAGACCACAATGCATTTTTGGAACCGGTGCGTCGCGATGAGCATTGCTAAACGCCTCGCCTGGATCCAGGGGTCGCCGGAGGGTGAGTATATAACTATTTTTTATTTTATTTTTTTTTTTTAACGGGGATATTGTGCCCACACTGCTATATAGTACTTGGACTGTGTTATATACTGCGTGGCTGCTACATACTACGTGGGCAGTGTTATATCCTATGTGGGCTGTGCTATATATTACGTGGGGTGTTATATACTACGTGGGCAGTGTTATATACTGCATGGGCTGTGTTATATACTATGTGGGCAGTGTTATATACTGCGTGGGCTGTGTTATATACTACATGGGCAGTGTTATATACTATGTGGGCAGTGTTATATACTGCGTGGGCTGTGTTATATACTACATGGGCAGTGTTATATACTATGTGGGCAGTGTTATATACTGCGTGGTCTGTGTTATATACTACATGGGCAGTGTTATATACTACGTGGGCTGTGTTATATACCATGTAGGCAGTGTTATATACTGCGTGGGCTGTGTTATATACTACATGCCTGTGTTATATACTACGTGGGCTGTGTTATATACTAGGTGGGCTGTGTTATATACTAAGTGGCTGTGTTATATACTGCATGGGCTGTGCTATATACTGCGTGGGCTGTTATATACTGCATGGGCAGTGTTATATACTGCATGGGCTGTGTTATATACTACGTGGGCAGTGTTATATACTACATGGGCAGTGTTATATACTGCATGGGCTGTGTTATATACTATGGGGGCAGTGTTATATACTACGTGGGCTGTGTTATATACTACGTGGGCTGTGTTTTATACTACGAGCCTGTGTTATATACTACGTGGGCTGTGTTATATACTAGGTGGGCTGTGTTATATACTAAGTGGCTGTGTTATATACTGCATGGGCTGTGCTATATACTGCGTGGGCTGTTATATACTGCATGGGCAGTGTTATATACTGCATGGGCTGTGTTATATACTATGTGGGCAGTGTTATATACTACATGGGCAGTGTTATATACTGCGTGGGCTGTGTTATATACTACGGGGGCAGTGTTATATACTACGTGGGCTGTGTTATATACTACGTGGGCTGTGTTTTATACTACGAGCCTGTGTTATATACTACGTGGGCTGTGTTATATACTACCTGGGCTGTGTTATATACTGCGTGGGCTGTGCTATATACTGCATGGGCAGTGTTATATTCTGTGTGGGCAGTGTTATATACTGTGTGGGCTGTGTTATATACTACATGGGCAGTGTTATATACTATGTGGGCAGTGTTATATACTGCGTGGGCTGTTATATACTACGTGCCTGTGTTATATACTACGTGGGCTGTTATACACTACGTGGGCTGTGTTATATATTACGTGGGCTGTGCTATAAATTACGTGGGCTGTGTTATATACTACGCAGCTGTGCTATATACTACGTGGGCAGTGTTATATACTAAGTGGCTGCTATATACTAAGTGGCTGCTATATTCTATGTGGTTATGCTATATACTACGTGGCTGTGCTATATACTACGTGGCTGTCTGTGTTACATGGGCTGTGTTATATACTGCGTGGGCTGTGCTATATACTGTGTGGGCTGTGTTATATACTACGTGGCTGTGGTATATACTACATGGCTCCTATATACTACATGGCTGTTATATACACTCACCGGCCACTTTATTAGGTACACCATGCTAGTAACGGGTTGGACCCCCTTTTGCCTTCAGAACTGCCTCAATTCTTCGTGGCATAGATTCAACAAGGTGCTGGAAGCATTCCTCAGAGATTTTGGTCCGTATTGACATGATGGCATCACACAGTTGCCGCAGATTTGTCGGCTGCACATCCCAAAGATGCTCCATACAAGGCAGGATGGATCCATGCTTTCATGTTGTTTACGCCAAATTCTGACCCTACCATCCGAATGTCGCAGCAGAAATCGAGACTCATCAGACCAAGCAACGTTTTTCCAATCTTCTACTGTCCAATTTCGATGAGCTTGTACAAATTGTAGCCTCAGTTTCCTGTTCTTAGCTGAAAGGAGTGGTACCCGGTGTGGTCTTCTGCTGCTGTAGCCCATCTGCCTCAAAGTTCGACGCACTGTGCGTTCAGAGATGCTCTTAGGCCTACCTTGGTTGTAACGGGTGGCGATTTGAGTCACTGTTGCCTTTCTATCAGCTCGAACCAGTCTGCCCATTCTCCTCTGACCTCTGGCATCAACAAGGCATTTCCGCCCACAGAACTGCCGCTCACTGGATTTTTTTTCTTTTTCGGACCATTCTCTGTAAACCCTAGAGATGGTTGTGCGTGAAAATCCCAATAGATCAGCAGTTTCTGAAATACTCAGACCAGCCCTTCTGGCACCAACAACCATGCCACGTTCAAAGGCACTCAAATCACCTTTCTTCCCCATACTGATGCTCGGTTTGAACTGCAGGAGATTGTCTTGACCATGTCTACATGCCTAAATGCACTGAGTTGCCGCCATGTGATTGGCTGATTAGAAATTAAGTGTTAACAAGAAGTTGGACAGGTGTACCTAATAAAGTGGCCAGTGAGTGTACTATGAGGCTGCTATATATTACGTGGGCTGTGTTATATACTACGTGGCTGTGTTATATGCTACGTGGCTGCTATATACTACGTGGCTGCTATATACTACGTGGCTGTGCTATATACTATGTGGCTGTGCTATATACTACGTGGCTGTGCTATATACTACGTGGGCTGTGTTATATACTACATGACTGATATATACTACGTGGCTCCTATATACTACGTGGCTGTGCTATATACTACGTGGCTGTCTGTTACATGGGCTGTGCTATATACTATGTCGCTGCTATATACATACAGACATACATATTCTAGAATACCCAATGCGTTAGAATCGGGCCACCATCTAATATTTTATATCTCTGTTTGAAGTCTTATTTTTGCATTATAAGTTGTAGCTTTCATTGATACAATTTTGTGGTACATAAGACTTTTTTATCACTTTTGATCACACTTTTTTGGAAGTTGGAATTGATAAAAATAGCAATTCTAGATTTTACATTCTAGGTTTTAAACATGATTGCTCATTCAATATAACTGACCCTTAACTATAGTCTGTGAGTTGATAAATTTTGATGATGACAATTGTATACGGTTATTCAAGTTTTATTACTTTTGCACACAAAACACAAAAATATATGTATTTTTAATTTATTTTTCCTGTTTGAGGGCATGTATATGGCAGAATAAATTAATTCAGTAAAATCATTTGGTTGAACAGGAATTTTCTGTTTCATATATTTCCTTATTTTTCTTTTCTGGTATTTAGCTTAGAATTTTCTTGTGCATCAGCAGTTTCTCTCTTAACATTTGAGATATATTTTTCACGCATTTTTCTACATTTTCACTATGTGAGATCTTTCATTCAATATGCACGATCATTTGTCTTTTCGACTACTATTTGCTAGTTAGGTGATTTTTTTTGCCCATGTATTGATCCATGTTATCCATGTTATTCCCTAACAAACATGCAACCACCACATGTATTCAAGCTGTCTAGCAGCCACAAATCATGCAGCTGCGTCGACATTAACTAAATCTACGAGCACGCCGAAATACTCGGAGACCACCCGAGCATGCTCGGAGAAACTTGAGTAACGAGCACACTCGCTCATTACTACTAATTAGTACTGTACAGCCACATATGGGGTATTTCTACATTCAGCAGAAATGGGACAAATGTTGGTGCCATTTTTCCTGTATGAAAATGTATAATTTGGGGCTAACACACAATTTTGCTGGTAAAATTGTAAATTATTTTTTCATCAATGCCCAATGGTATAAAATTCTGTGGCACATCTGTGGTGTCAAGATGATCACTCCACCCCTAGATAAATTCATTGAGATGTTTAGCTTGTAAAATGGGGTCACTTAGGGGGCTTCTTCTGTTCTGCACATCAGGGGCTCTGCCAATGTAGCATGGCCCCCTCAAACCAGTGCAGCAATATCTGCACTGTAATATGGCGCTACTTCCCTTCTGAGCTTTGCACTGTGCCCCAAAAGTAATTTTTGACCACATAAGAAGTGTCGGTGAACTCAGGAGAAATTGCACAACAAATTTTGGGGTCTATTTTCTCTTGTCACCCTTGTGAAAATATAAAATGTTGGGCTAAAAATTTTTTTTGTGGGAAAAATGGGATTGTTTTTTATTTTCACAGCTCAACATCATAAGCTTCTGTGAAACACCTGGGGGTTTAAGGTGCTCCCCACACAGCTACATATATTCCTTGAGGGGGCTAGTTTCCAAAATGGTGTCACTTGTTTGGGGTTTCCACTCTTTAGGCACATCAAGGGCTCTCCAAACATGACATGACATTCAAAAAGTAAAATGGCGCTCCTTCCCTTCCGAGCCCTGTCATGTGCCCAAACAGTGGTTTTCCTCCACATATGGGGTATTGGCATGCTCGGTAGAATTTTCACAAAAAATTGTATTGTGCAATTTCTCCAGTTAATCTTATAAAAATAAAAAAAGTTGGGTTTAAGGGAAAATTTTTGTGAAGAAAATTATATGCTTAGTTTTTCCTTCCACATTCCATAAATTCCTGTGAAGCACCTAAAGGGTTAATAAACTTCTTGAATGTGGTTTTGAGCACCTCGAGGGGAGCAGTTTTTAGAAAGGTGTCAATTTGGGGTATTTTCTGTCATATAGACCCGTCAAAGTGACTTCAAATGTGATATGGTCCCTAAAAAATGTTTTTTTAAATTTTGTTGTAAAAATTAGAAATCGTAGGGTCAACTTTTAACTCTTATAACTTCCTAATGAAAAAAATTATGTTTAAAAAATTGTGCTGATGTAAAGTAGACATGTGCGAAATGTTATTTATTAACTATTTTGTGTGACATGACTCTCTGATTTAAGGGCATAAAAATTAAGTTTGAAATTTGCAAAATTTTAAAAATTTTCGCCAAGTTTCCGATGCCAATTACTTTACCTCATTACTAATCTGACTTTCCAAAATTTGCTGTCTCTAAATGAAACAACCAGTGGCTCATGATTCTGTCACTTCAAAACATCCATGCGTTCCCGCTGTAGGTGTTATGCTGAGTGATGGTGTAATGACATACTGCTAGCCAGCAAGAGCAGTGTGTCGGTTACACTTGGCACTAGCCGTTACACTGCTGTGCACCCTTGAGGGCCACGTATACTCTGTCTTCACCTTCCTTCCAATACAGGTAAGGAGGAACTTTAGCAGAGCCCTTCCCAGGCCACAAGCAACACTGCGGCTGGTGCCTGGACACACGAACAGCAGACAGGACAAACACACCAGAACCAAGAAACCACAGTGCGACTACAGGAACTAAGGTGAACAATGATAAACTGAGCACAGGCACCAAAGCATGAACCTCCTGAGAAGCACAGAACACTGACCGTAACCACCCACCAGAACTGAAATAGTCAGCAACAAAAGGAGGAAATGGCAGGTTTAAATCTGTCTCCCAGCAGTCACCTGACCATGCTGGTACAACACCCAATCTTCGCCCCTGGACCACAGCGACACAGGACGAAGGGAGAGAAGACTGGAGGGAACCTCCCACCATCTGACTGCCCCAGCAGGTACGAAGTCCTGCACTTGCTGGCAGCAGCTAACATAGGGGGCCTGGCATCCCAGGTTCCCCGCACAGCATAATCGCTGGGAGCAGCGGCGCCCCACCTCCCAGCGATGGTAGGAGTGCATCTCCTTGAACACGATATCAAGACAGAAAGCACCCCCACAAGCTTCACCTCCCAGATATGACACCTCAATGGACAGTGAAGGGTGACAGGTAACCTGCCGGAGAGCCAGAGCCTGCCCAGGAGCGTGAGGGGCCCGCTCAGGTACGGAGCTACCATTCCTGGCAGCAGGAGTCAGAGTATGTGCATACAGTTCTTTCAGGAGTTTTTTGGAGAGCGTTAGCTTAAGAAAAAACCTGAAAAATGTCTTCATATGTTCAGTCTTTTGAGCATTATTTCGGCTTCAGGTTTTGAAAAACAACTGGTGAGAAAAAGATAGTGCATGTCGCTTCTTTAAAACGGCTTCTGATGGAATCCGCTCCAAACTAAGCACTATCCAATTAAAATGCTGCACAAAAAAATGTATTGGGGAAAAAAACTTTTCCAAAACTCTTCAAAACCATCTCTGGAAATAAAAAAGTTCACAGTTGAGTGCATGTCATACTGTTAGCGGCTGCTCTCTGGTACTGCTGATCAGCTCCTATTCACATGTACAGAAGAAGCTGACTGCAGAACTCGGCAGCAGCCACGACACAGTATACAGGCCAAGGAGGTCCACTCCGTGCACTCTCTACCTTCTTCCCAAATAATAACAGCAGATCGGGTGTTGGAGCTTCACTGATCTTATTTTGATGACCTGCACTGTAGAAGTGTAAAACCCCTTTAAATGCATCACTCTCACCCACAAAGCTAGTACTGATGCACCTCTCTACATTTCTTCCCTCCTGTCTACCACCCTACCTGTGCTAATAGTTTGGCCAAGAAGTTAAGACTAATCTCCTCCATAATCCGGACCCCCTTTCCAATCTCCAAGACAGTTCTATAGAATGTACTTTCTGGAGGATCTGGTTGATTCCAATCATCCACAATTTTAAATGTGCCCTAAATCTTTTAAGGCAAATCTGTTAGATTTCTGAACCTGACTCCCTTTCATTTATCCTCCACCTCCTGTAAACATGCAGTGGGTCAATGGATCACCTTTAGTAGGGATGCTCTTCTTAGAACAAGATAATACTGCAGGATGCAAAGCAATTATATTTTATTAGGTATAAAAATATGTCTACAATGCATTTTCACGTTTATCATCCTTCGGTATGCTAAAAATAATTACATGACTACTTGTAAAAAAAAAAAAAGACACTCCATTTACAGACACATGTTTCTGAGTGTTTGTCTTTCATCAGTGCCAAGTAGGAGGTCTGATATAGTTGGGAGAGAGGCCTCTGACATCTAGAGTGGAGGGTGACAAGTTGGTGTAAGGAGACTTATAGGCCATGCAATGCTCTAGAACCGTTTATTAGGGGTAGGAATCTAAAAAATCAATATCAACACTATAATGAACCTTGGGGGTAAGGTAGGTGGCATATTTTGCATATTTAAATTCCCAGAGGAGAATCGCATTGCCTAAAAGTCTTCTTACAGTCATGGCCGAAAGTGTTGACACCCTTGAAATTGTTCCAGAAGATGAAGTATTTCTCCTAGAAAATTATTGAAGTTGCACAAGTTTTGCTATACACATGCTTATTTCCATTGTGTGTATTGGAGCAACACAAAAAAATAGCGAATAAAGACAAATTAGACATAATTTCCCAAAAAGGCTTTAAAAATTGATAAAATTGTTGCACCTTTCCAAAATAGTTTCAAGCATGTGATGCTTGTTCAAAATCACCTGTGACAAGTAAATCGATGAAAGGATAGACCAGACAGTGGATTAGCAGCCCCATTCAAGTTCCAAAGAAATTCAAGCTGTCCTACAGGCTCAGGGTGCATCAGTGTCAGCGCAAACTATCCGTCAACATTTAAATGAAATGAAACGCTATGGCAGGAGACCCAGGAGGATCTCACTCCTGACACAGAGACATAAAAAAGCCAGACTGCAGTTTGCCAAAATGTACGTGAGTAAGCTAAAATCCATCTGGGAAAGTGTCTTGTGGACAGATGAGATCAAGATAGAGCAGTTTGATAAATCATATAATTCTTTAGTTTATTGAAAATGAAACACAGTACCTCCAGTCAAATATGATGGAGGTTCAAAGATACTTTGGGGTTATTTTGCTCTTCTGGCACTGGGTGTCTTGACTCTGTGCAAGGCATCATGAAATCTGAAGATTACCACAGGATTTTGGGTGGCAATGTAGTGACCATTGTCAGAAAGCTGGGTTTGAATCCTAGATCATGGCTCTTCCAGCAGGACAATGACCCCAAACATACTTCAAGATGCACCCAGAAATGGATGGAAACAAAGCGCTGAAAAGTTCAAAAGTGGCAGAAATGAGTCCGGGTCTAAATCTCATTGATCAATTGTGGAGAGATCTTAACATTCATATTGGGAGAACGTGCTTTCACATATCAGAGAACTGGAGCAGTTTGCAATAATAGAGTGGTCCAAAACTCCAGGTGAGTTTTTTTCGCGTTTTTTGCGATAAAAACAAATAAAAAACGCATACATATGCATCCTATCATTTAGAATGCATTCTGCAATTTTTGTGCACATAATGCGTTTTTTTCCGCGAAAAAAAACGCATCGCGGTAAAAAAAAGCAGCATGTTCATTAATTTTGTGGATTTTTCGCGTTTTTCCCGCTATTTAATGCATTGGGAAAAAAAGCGAAAAAAACGCACAAAAAAAGCGTCAAAAACGCATAAAAAACGCGGAAAAAAACGCATGTGGATTTCTGGCAGAAATACCCAGTTTTTGTCAGGAAATTTCTGCAAGAAAAGGGTGCAATCAAATATTAAGTTAAGCATACCAATAGTTTTGTCTTGCCCATTTTGGGGGTTTTGTATGAAATTATATCCAATTTGTCGTTTGTTCTGTGTTTTATTTTGTTCCAATACAAACAAAGGAAATAATTATGTGTGTCACAAAATATGCTTAATTGCAACAATTTTCTGGGTGGAATACTTCATTTTCAGGAACACTTTCAAGGGTGTCAACACTTATGACCATGACTGTATGCCGGTTTGGCGCTCTCTGTAAGGAGAAACTTTACTCCTTAGGCTGCCGTCACACTAGCAGTATTTGGTCAGTATTTTACATCAGTATTTGTAAGCCAAAACCAGGAGTGGGTGATAATACAGAAGTGATGCATATGTTTCTATTATACTTTTCCTCTAATTGTTCCACTCCTGGTTTTGGCTACAAATACTGATGTAAAATATTGACCAAATACTGCTAGTGTGACGGCAGCCTTAGACTCCACAATAATCAATTAAATACCTATATATATATATATATACATAAATATAGATATATATAGATATCTAATATATAAAGCTGAATGTGTGTGTGTGTGTATGTATGTATGTATGTATGTATGTCCGGGATTGGCATCTGAACCGTAGCAGCTACAGCCACAAAATTTTGCACAGTCACACGTCTGGACCCCGAGAGCGTCATAGGCTATGTTGTGAGGTGAAATTTTAACCCCGCGCTTTCCAATTCACCAAACAATTTTGCCCCTATCTACATAATGGGGAAAAAGTGAAAGGAAAAGTGTTGGAGGCGTCGCAGCTACAGGCACAAAATTTTGCACAGTCACACGTCTGGACCCTGAGAGCGTCAAAGCTATATTGTGAGGTGAAATTTTAACCCCGCGCTTTCCAAGTCACCAAACAATTTTGCCCCTATCTACATAATGGGGAAAAAATGAAAGGAAAAGTGTTGGAGGCAAATTAACAGCTGCCAGATGTGAACAAGGGGGACTTAAAGAATGACAGCGATGGCACCAAAGAGTATATACTGTACAGTTGCTAAGGTGGGGCCCCAACATGGGATAATCACACCACCACGGGGATATGAACACACACACAAAATGCGCCACACACTACCACGTGCTCGAACACATATACCACCCTCAGTGCACATTTCACCACACATACACCAACCTCGCCACATAAAAGTAGAAACACAAAAGTCGCCGCTCAAAACTCGCCACGCGCAAAACTCTCCACATGCAAAACTCGCCACACGTGCAAAACTCGCCACACGCAAAACTTGCACACGCAGAAAAATTGCCACACGCAGAAAAATTGCCACATGCACAAAAGTTGCAACACATGCAAAAGTTGCCTCACACAAAACTTGCACATACTCAAAAGGCACCACACATAAAACTCGCCACGCGCAAAACTCGCCATGCGCAAAACTTGCTGCACACAACTTGCTACACTAACCTGTCACATGCAACTCGACACACAAAAAGTTGCTACACGCATGTCGCCACACAAAACTCATCTCACAAAAGTCCCTACATGCATGTCGCCACACGCAACTCAACACACACAACTTGACACACGAAACTCGCCCTAAAACACACACAAGTCTGGTATCCTTCAAAAATAAAAATCTGATTAATAAGCAGACAAACTACAAGAGCAACAAATGTACCATATAGGAATCCGGCAGCTGTCAGTCACATGACCAGTCTATTATGTGTATGTGTGAGCTAATATATACTGCCAGGGGGTGGGCTTACTGTTGGCTGGGGATTTATCAGGCTGCCATTTTAGCTTACAAATACTGAGGTAAAAATACTGACCAAATAACGTGTGAACGAGGGCTAATACAGGAGGAGATGGCATACAGCTATATACTATATACAGGAGATGACACACAGGTATATACTATTTACAGGGGAGATGACACACAGGTATATACTATATACAGGAGGAGATGACACACAGATATATACTATATACAGGAGAGATGACACACAGGTATATACTATATAGAGGAGGAGATGACATACAGGTACATACTACATACAGGAGGAGATGACATACAGGTATATACTATATACAGGAGGAGATGACACACAGGTATATACTATATACAGGAGCAGATTACCTACAGGTATATAGTATATACAGGAGGAGATGACACAGGTATATGCTATGTATAGGAGGAGATGACATACAGGTATATACTATATACAGGAGATGACACACAGATATATACTATATATAGGTGAGATGACACACAGGTATATACTATATACAGGAGATTACATACAGGTATATCTAATATATAAAGCTGAATGTGTGTATGTATGTATGTGTGTATGTCCGGGATTGGCATCTGTACCGTCGCAGCTACAGCCACAAAATTTTGCACAGTCACACGTCTGGACCCCGAGAGCGTCATAGGCTATGTTGTGAGGTGAAATTTTAACCCCGCGCGTTCCAATTCACCAAACAATTTTGCTCCTATCTACATAATGGGGAAAAAGTGAAGGGAAAAGTGTTGGAGGAAAATTGACAGCTGCCAGATGTGAACAATGAGGACTTAAAGAATGAGAGCGATGGCGACAAAGAGTATATACCGTACAGTTGCTAAGGTGGGGCCCCGACATGGGATACTCACCACACACGGGGATATGAACACAAACACAAAATGCGCCACACACTACCACGTGCTTGAACACATATACCACCCTCAGCACACATTTCACCACACACACACACCAACCTCGCCACATAAAAGTCGAAACACAAAAGTCACCACTCAAAACTCGCTACATGTAAAACTCGCCATATGCAAAACTAGGCTCACGCAAAACTCGCCACACGTGCAAAACTCACCTCATGGAAAACTCACCTCATGCAAAACTTGCACACACAGAAAAATTGCCACATGTACAAAAGTTGCACCACATGCAAAAGTTGCCTCACACAAAACTTGCACATACTCAAAATGCACCACACATAAAACTCGCCACGCGCAAAACTCGCCATGCACAAATCTTGCTGCACACAACTTGCTACACTAACCTGTCACATGCAACTCAACACACAAAATGTTGCTACACGCATGTCGCCACACAAAACTCATCTCACAAAAGTCGCTACATGCATGTCGCCACACGCAACTCAACACACACAACTTGACACATAAAACTCGCCCTAAAACACACACAAGTCTGGTATTGTCCTTCAAAAATAAAAATCTGATTAATAAGCAAACTACAAGAGCAACAAATGTACCATATAGGAAATACGGCAGCTGTCAGTCACATGACCTGTCTATTATGTGTATGTGTGAGCTAATATATACTGCCAGGGGGGAGGGCTTCCTGTTGGCTGGGGATTTATCAGGCTGCCAATAGCAACCAATCACAGCTCAGCTTCTATTTTGCTACAGTTAATTAACCTGAGCTCTGATTGGTTAATATAGGCAACAAAGACATTCTCAGTATAACAAAGCTAATATATGTTGTGAAATGCTTCTATTTGCTTAGTTTTTGCCTTTTAATAATTACATTTCTATCTATTTGTTTTGTGGTTTTTGTGTGCAGAATAAATTTTTGTTAACACATTCTATTTTGCTAACAGCAGTCATTAACCCGGGCGAAGCCGGGTAGTACAGCTAGTCTAATATATAAAGCTGAATGTGTGTGTGTGTGTATGTATGTATGTATGTATGTATGTCCGGGATTGGCATCTGAACCGTAGCAGCTACAGCCACAAAATTTTGCACAGTCACACGTCTGGACCCCGAGAGCGTCATAGGCTATGTTGTGAGGTGAAATTTTAACCCCGCGCTTTCCAATTCACCAAACAATTTTGCCCCTATCTACATAATGGGGAAAAAGTGAAAGGAAAAGTGTTGGAGGCGTCGCAGCTACAGGCACAAAATTTTGCACAGTCACACGTCTGGACCCTGAGAGCGTCAAAGCTATATTGTGAGGTGAAATTTTAACCCCGCGCTTTCCAAGTCACCAAACAATTTTGCCCCTATCTACATAATGGGGAAAAAATGAAAGGAAAAGTGTTGGAGGCAAATTAACAGCTGCCAGATGTGAACAAGGGGGACTTAAAGAATGACAGCGATGGCACCAAAGAGTATATACTGTACAGTTGCTAAGGTGGGGCCCCAACATGGGATAATCACACCACCACGGGGATATGAACACACACACAAAATGCGCCACACACTACCACGTGCTCGAACACATATACCACCCTCAGTGCACATTTCACCACACATACACCAACCTCGCCACATAAAAGTAGAAACACAAAAGTCGCCGCTCAAAACTCGCCACGCGCAAAACTCTCCACATGCAAAACTCGCCACACGTGCAAAACTCGCCACACGCAAAACTTGCACACGCAGAAAAATTGCCACACGCAGAAAAATTGCCACATGCACAAAAGTTGCAACACATGCAAAAGTTGCCTCACACAAAACTTGCACATACTCAAAAGGCACCACACATAAAACTCGCCACGCGCAAAACTCGCCATGCGCAAAACTTGCTGCACACAACTTGCTACACTAACCTGTCACATGCAACTCGACACACAAAAAGTTGCTACACGCATGTCGCCACACAAAACTCATCTCACAAAAGTCCCTACATGCATGTCGCCACACGCAACTCAACACACACAACTTGACACACGAAACTCGCCCTAAAACACACACAAGTCTGGTATCCTTCAAAAATAAAAATCTGATTAATAAGCAGACAAACTACAAGAGCAACAAATGTACCATATAGGAATCCGGCAGCTGTCAGTCACATGACCAGTCTATTATGTGTATGTGTGAGCTAATATATACTGCCAGGGGGTGGGCTTACTGTTGGCTGGGGATTTATCAGGCTGCCATTTTAGCTTACAAATACTGAGGTAAAAATACTGACCAAATAACGTGTGAACGAGGGCTAATACAGGAGGAGATGGCATACAGCTATATACTATATACAGGAGATGACACACAGGTATATACTATTTACAGGGGAGATGACACACAGGTATATACTATATACAGGAGGAGATGACACACAGATATATACTATATACAGGAGAGATGACACACAGGTATATACTATATAGAGGAGGAGATGACATACAGGTACATACTACATACAGGAGGAGATGACATACAGGTATATACTATATACAGGAGGAGATGACACACAGGTATATACTATATACAGGAGCAGATTACCTACAGGTATATAGTATATACAGGAGGAGATGACACAGGTATATGCTATGTATAGGAGGAGATGACATACAGGTATATACTATATACAGGAGATGACACACAGATATATACTATATATAGGTGAGATGACACACAGGTATATACTATATACAGGAGATTACATACAGGTATATCTAATATATAAAGCTGAATGTGTGTATGTATGTATGTGTGTATGTCCGGGATTGGCATCTGTACCGTCGCAGCTACAGCCACAAAATTTTGCACAGTCACACGTCTGGACCCCGAGAGCGTCATAGGCTATGTTGTGAGGTGAAATTTTAACCCCGCGCGTTCCAATTCACCAAACAATTTTGCTCCTATCTACATAATGGGGAAAAAGTGAAGGGAAAAGTGTTGGAGGAAAATTGACAGCTGCCAGATGTGAACAATGAGGACTTAAAGAATGAGAGCGATGGCGACAAAGAGTATATACCGTACAGTTGCTAAGGTGGGGCCCCGACATGGGATACTCACCACACACGGGGATATGAACACAAACACAAAATGCGCCACACACTACCACGTGCTTGAACACATATACCACCCTCAGCACACATTTCACCACACACACACACCAACCTCGCCACATAAAAGTCGAAACACAAAAGTCACCACTCAAAACTCGCTACATGCAAAACTCGCCATATGCAAAACTAGGCTCACGCAAAACTCGCCACACGTGCAAAACTCACCTCATGGAAAACTCACCTCATGCAAAACTTGCACACACAGAAAAATTGCCACATGTACAAAAGTTGCACCACATGCAAAAGTTGCCTCACACAAAACTTGCACATACTCAAAATGCACCACACATAAAACTCGCCACGCGCAAAACTCGCCATGCACAAATCTTGCTGCACACAACTTGCTACACTAACCTGTCACATGCAACTCAACACACAAAATGTTGCTACACGCATGTCGCCACACAAAACTCATCTCACAAAAGTCGCTACATGCATGTCGCCACACGCAACTCAACACACACAACTTGACACATAAAACTCGCCCTAAAACACACACAAGTCTGGTATTGTCCTTCAAAAATAAAAATCTGATTAATAAGCAAACTACAAGAGCAACAAATGTACCATATAGGAAATACGGCAGCTGTCAGTCACATGACCTGTCTATTATGTGTATGTGTGAGCTAATATATACTGCCAGGGGGGAGGGCTTCCTGTTGGCTGGGGATTTATCAGGCTGCCAATAGCAACCAATCACAGCTCAGCTTCTATTTTGCTACAGTTAATTAACCTGAGCTCTGATTGGTTAATATAGGCAACAAAGACATTCTCAGTATAACAAAGCTAATATATGTTGTGAAATGCTTCTATTTGCTTAGTTTTTGCCTTTTAATAATTACATTTCTATCTATTTGTTTTGTGGTTTTTGTGTGCAGAATAAATTTTTGTTAACACATTCTATTTTGCTAACAGCAGTCATTAACCCGGGCGAAGCCGGGTAGTACAGCTAGTATATATATATTTATACACTGCTCAAAAAACTGAAGGGGACACTAAAATCCCACATCCTAGATATCACTGAATGAAATATTTCAGTTGCAAATCTTTATTCATAACATGGTGGAATGTGTTGAGAACAATAAAACATAAAAAATGATCAATGTAAATCAAAATTAATATCCCATGGAGGTCTGGAGTTGGAATGATGCTCAAAATCAAAGTGTAAAATCAAATTACAGGCTGATCCAACTTCAGTGGAAATGCCTCAAGACAAGGAAATGATGCTCAGTTGTGTAAGTGTTGCCTCCATGTGTCTGTATGACCTCCCTACAATGCCTGGGCATGCTCCTGATGAGGCGGCAGATGGTCTCCTGAGGGATCTCCTCCAAGACCTGGACTAAAGCATCTGCCAACTCTTGGACAGTCTGTGGTGCAACGTGACATTGGTGGATGGTGTGAAACATGATGTCCCAGATGTGTTCAATCGGATTCAGGTCTGGGGAACGGGCGAGCCTGTCCATAGCTTCAATGCCTTCATCTTGCAGGAACTGCTGACACAATCCAGCCACATGAGGTCTGGTATTGTCCTGCATTAGGAGGAACCCAGGGCCAACTGCACCAGCATATGGTCTCACAAGGGGTCTGAGGATCTCATCTCGGTACCTAATGGCAGTCAGGCTACCTCTGGCGAGCACATGGAGGGCTGTGCGGCCCTCCAAAGAAATGCCACCCCTCACCATTACTGACCCACTGCCAAACTGGTCATGCTGAAAGATGTTGCAGGCAGCAGATCGCTCTCCACGGCGTCTCCACACTCTGTCCCGGCTATCACATGTGCTCAGTGTGAACCTGCTTTAATAATAATAATAATAATCTTTATTTTTACATAGCGCTAACATATTACGCAGCGCTTTACAGTTTGCACACATTATCATTGCTGTCCCCGATGGGGCTCACAATCTAAATTCCCTATCAGTATGTCTTTGGAATGTGGGAGGAAACCGGAGTGCCCGGAGGAAACCCACGCAAACACGGAGAGAACATCTTTCATCTGTGAAGAGCACAGGGCGCCAGTGGCGAATTTGCCCATCCTGGTGTTCTGTGGCAAATACCAATCATCCTGCATGGTGTTTGGCTGTGAGCACAACCCCCATCTGTGGACGTCGGGCACTCAGACCATCCTCATGGAGTTGGTTTCTAACTGTGCAGACATATGCACATTTGTGGACTGCTGGAGGTCATTTTGCAGGGCTCTGGCAGTGCTCCTCCTGTTCCTCCTTGCACAAAGGCTGAGGTAGCGGCCCTGCTGCTGGGTTGTTGCCCTCCTACGGCCCCCTCCACATCTCCTGGTGTACTGGCCTGTCTCCTGTTAGTGCCTCCAGCCTCTGGACACTACGCTGACAAACACAGTAAACCTTCTTGCCACAGCTCGCATTGATGTGCCATGCTGGATGAGCTGCACTACCTGAGCCACTTGTGTGGGTTGTAGAGTCCGTCTCATGCTACTACGAGTGTGAAAGCACAACCAACATTCAAAAGTGACAAAAACATCAGCAGAAAGCATTGGTACTGAGATGTGGTCTGTGGTCCCCACCTGCAGAACCATTCCTTCATTGAGTGTGTCTTGATAATTGCCAATAATTTCCATCTGTTGTCTATTCCATTTGCAGAACAGCATGTGAAACTGATTCTCAAACAGTGTTGCTTCCTAAGTGCACAGTTTGATTTCACCGAAGTTTGATTTACTTGGAGTTACTTTATATTCTGTTGTTTATGTGTTCCCTTTATTTTTTGAGCAGTGTATATAAATATATATATAAATATATATATATATATATATATATATATATATATATATATATAAAGATATGTGAATATCTATCTATATACATATATAGATAAATATACAATATATATAAACCACTGCATTGTAACATATAGAAGAAACAAAATGTGCAACATGACGCAAAAGTGATTGGGAGTGGTAGCTCGGAAGCGCATGGAAGTAGAAATTGCTAGCATAGCAAAATACCGATTGCATTTTGTGACATAGTTGTATAATTTTCTGAGTCATATTGATAAGGAAAGGAGGTGTCTCCACTTTGTATAATGTTCCAAATGTCACTGTCGCCAAGTGTCCAACAAGCTACAGCCGCCGTGTGGGTTCAAGGAGGAGGGAAAAGTATTTCTGAAGGAGAAAGAATTGTCACAGTTGTATATGATGTTTCCAGTATCCCCATTACGTAGCAATCAGTGTTCTTCTGAAACCGTGATGGACCAAATAGGAAAGGAAAACAATGTGTAAATGTGACAGTGCAATAGGTGTGTTATATGGCAAGTGTTACATGCTTTTTTTTTAAATGAGATTGTGAAAACTAATCATGTTCCATACCTGTGTATTTGCAGATGACTGCTCTATATCACTTTTCTATTGCGTATTAAATTTGTATTCTCTATTTTTTGCAATGCAGGTTTTAATAAATATATATGTGATAAAAGCTTATGAATGCTGAAATGCATCTGCTATATAATTGTGTAAGGGTCACTTCCGTCTTTCTGTCTGTCTGTCTTTCTGTCTGTCTGTAACGGAAATCCCAAGTCGCTGATTGGTCAGCACTCACACAGGGTTAATGGCAGCGTTAACGGACTGTGTTATGCAGCGTTGTAACGCACTCCGTTAACGCTGCTATTAACCCTGTGTGACCAACTTTTTACTATTGATGCTGCCTATTCAGCATCAATAGTAAAAAGATCTAATGTTAAAAATAATTTAAAAAAATAAAAAATCATTATATACTCACCTTCCGGATCCAGCCCAGGCCTTTCCCGCTCCTCGCGACGCTCCGGTGACCGGTCCATGAATTGCGGTCTTGCGAGATGATGACGTAGCGGTCTCGCGAGACCGCTACGTCATCATCTCGCGAGACCGCAATGCACTCTTGGGACCGGAGCATCGCGAGGAGCATCGGTAAATGCCTCGGCTGGATCCGAGGGGCCGACGGAGGGTGAGTATATAACTATTTTTTATTTTAATTATTTTTTTAACAGGGATATGGTGCCCACATTGCTATGTACTACATGGGCTGTGTTATATACTACGTGGGCTGTGTTAGATACTGCGTGGGCTGTGTTATATACTACATCTTTGTGCTATATACTATGTGGGCTGTGTTAGATACTGCGGTGGCTGTGTTATATACTACATCTCTGTGCTATATACTATGTGGGATGTGCTATATACTACGTGGCTGTGGTATATATTACGGGGCTGGGCAATATACTACATCATTGTGCTCTATACTACATGGCCTGTGTTATATACTGCATGGGCAGTGTTATATACTACATCTCTGTGCTATATACTTCGTCTCTGTGCTATATACTATGTGGCTGTGCTATATTCTATGTGGCTGTGCAATATATTACGTGGCTGTGCAATATAAAATGTGGCTGTGCAATATATTGCGTGACTGGGCAATATACTACGTGGCTGTGCAATATATTACATGGCTGGGCAATATACTACGTGTCTGTGCTATATACTACATGTCTGTGCTATATACTACATGGCTGGGCAATATACTACGTGGCTGAGCAATATACTACGTGGCTGGGCAATATACTACGTGGCTGGGCAATATACTATGTGTCTGTGCTATATACTACGTATCTGTGCTATATACTACGTGGCTGTGCAATATATTACATGGCTGGGCAATATATTACGTGGCTGGGCAATATGCTACGTGTTGTGAATTCCGTTCTCGGGCTCCCTCCTGTGGTCGTGAATGGTACTTTGGTGAGTTCTGTCCTTGGACACCCTCTGGTGGCTTTAAGTGGAACTGCTGATCTTTAAGGTTGGCTTTCTCAGCTGCCCTCGTTTATTGCTGCTGATGGCTTCCCTATTTAACTCTGCCCAGGTCGTTAGTTCATGCCAGCTGTCAATGTCTCAGTACTGGTTCAGATCTCTTTTGGATTTCTCAAATGACCTGTCTACTCCAGCAGAAGCTAAGTCCTCGCTAGTCCATTTGCTGTTTATTGGTTTTTGAATATATTTCTCAGTACATGCTATGTTTCAGTCCAGCCTGCTATTATGATATTTCCTTGCTAGCTGGAAGCTCTGGGGGTGCAGAGCTGCACCTCCACACCGTGAGTCGGTGTGGAGGTCTTTTTGCTCACTCTGCGTGGTTTTTGTAGTTTTTAATACTGACCGCATAGTTCCCTTTCCTATCCTCTGTCTGTCTAGAGAAGATTCGGCCTCCTTTGCTAAAATCTGTTTCATTCCTGTGTTTGTTACTTCCTCTTAACTCACAGTCAATATTTGTGGGGGGCTGCCTTACTTTGGGGTATTTCTCTGAGGCAAGGTAGGCTGCTATTTCTATCTTTAGGGGTAGTTAGCTCTTAGGCTGTGAAGAGGCGTCTAGGGAGAGTTAGGTACGCTCCACGGCTATTTCTAGTGTGTGTGATAGGATTAGGGATTGCGGTCATTAGAGTTACCACTTCCTCAGAGCTTGTCCCAGGTTTTTCCATTTTAACCATCAGGTCATTTCGGGTGCTCCTAACCACCAGGTCTATAACAGTACAGCTGGCCAGTAAAGTGTTAATGCATCTCAAAAGAGGGATAAGAGAAGTTCTGAGTCAATTTTTTTCTTCTTTGCAGCTTGTTTTGTCTTTCTTTTCCCCTAAACCTCTGAGTGGTTCAGGACTCAGGTGTAGATATGGATATTCAAGGTTTGTCCTCTTGTGTGGATCAACTCACTGCTAGGGTACAGAGTATTCAAGATTATGTAGTTCAGAATCCGATGTTAGAGCCTAGAATTCCAATTCCTGATTTGTTTTCTGGGGATAGATCTAAATTTTTGAATTTCAAAAATAATTGCAGACTGTTTCTTGCTCTGAAACCCCGCTCCTCTGGTGATCCCATTCAGCAAGTAAAGATTATTATTTCTTTGTTGCGTGGTGACCCGCAAGACTGGGCATTCTCCATTGAGCCAGGAAATCCTGCATTGCTTAATGTGGATGCATTTTTTCTAGCGCTTGGATTGCTTTATGACGAACCTAATTCTGTGGATCAGGCAGAAAAGATCTTGCTGACTCTATGTCAGGGTCAAGATGAGGCAGAAGTTTAGAAAGTGGTCTGTGCTTACTCAATGGAATGAGTGTGCCCTGGCAGCAATTTTCAGAAAGGGTCTTTCTGAAGCCCTTAAGGATGTTATGGTGGGGTTCCCCATGCCTGCTGGTCTGAATGAGTCAATGTCTTTGGCCATTCAGATTGATCGGTGTTTGCGATCAATGTCTGTGTCTAGTTGGGGTTGTCAAGGGATACATACTGATGTTCCTTTGATGTCAATTTCTTCTTCCACTCCTTCTGAAATTCCTGAGTTTTTGTCGGATTACCAGGATGTATTTGATGAGCCCAAGTCCAGTGCCCTACCTCCTCATAGGGACTGTGATTGCGCTATTAATTTGATTCCTGGTAGTAAGTTTCCTAAGGGCCGACTGTTTAATTTATCTGTGCCAGAGCATGCCGCTATGCGGAGTTATGTAAAGGAGTCCTTGGAGAAAGGACATATTCCCCGTCTTCGTCACCGTTGGGAGCAGGGTTCTTTTTTGTGGCCAAGAAGGATGGCTCTCTGAGACCCTGTATAGATTACCGCCTTCTCAATAAAATCACGGTCAAATTTCAGTATCCTTTGCCTCTGTTGTCTGATTTGTTTGCTCGGATTAAGGGGGCTAGTTGGTTTACCAAGATTGACCTTCGAGGGGCGTATAATCTTGTGAGTATTAAACAGGGCGATGAATGGAAAACAGCATTTAATACGCCCGAGGGCCATTTTGAGTACCTGGTGGTGCCGTTCGGGCTTTCTAATGCCCCATCTGTGTTTCAGTCCTTTATGCACGACATGTTCCGGAAGTATCTGGATAGGTTCATGATTGTATATTTGGATGATATTTTGGTCTTTTCGGATGATTGGGAGTCTCATGTAAGGCAGGTCAGGATGGTGTTCCAGGTCCTTTGTGCTAATGCGTTGTTTGTGAAGGGGTCTAAATGCCTCTTTGGAGTTCAGAAGGTTTCCTTTTTGGGCTTCATTTTTTCCCCTTCTACTATCGAGATGGACCCTGTTAAAGTTCAGGCCATTTATGATTGGACTCAACCTACATCTGTGAAGAGTCTTCAGAAGTTCCTGGGCTTTGCTAATTTTTACCGTCGCTTCATCGCTAATTTTTCTAGTGTGGTTAAGCCTTTGACTGATTTGACGAAGAAAGGCGCTGATGTGGTGAACTGGTCCCCTGCGGCCGTTGAGGCTTTTCAGGAACTTAAATGTCGTTTTACTTCGGCCCCTGTGTTGCGTCAGCCAGATGTTTTGCTCCCTTTTCAGGTCGAGGTTGATGCTTCTGAGATTGGGGCAGGGGCTGTTTTGTCTCAGAGAAGTTCTGATGGCTCTTTGATGAAGCCGTGTGCTTTCTTTTCTAGAAAGTTTTCGCCTGCTGAGCGTAATTATGATGTTGGCAATCGGGAGTTGTTGGCTATGAAGTGGGCATTCGAGGAGTGGCGACATTGGCTTGAGGGAGCCAAACATCGCGTGGTGGTCTTGACTGATCACAAGAATCTGACTTACCTCGAGTCCGCCATGAGGTTGAATCCTAGACAGGCTCGATGGTCACTGTTTTTCTCCCGTTTCGATTTTGTGGTCTCATACCTTCCGGGATCTAAGAATGTGAAGGCTGATGCCCTTTCTAGGAGTTTTTTGCCTGATTCTCCGGGAGTCTCTGAGCCGGCTGGTATTCTCAAAGAGGGGGAGATTTTGTCTGCCATCTCCCCTGATTTGCGGCGGGTGCTGCAGGAGTTTCAGGCTGATAGACCTGACCGCTGTCCAGTGGAGAAACTGTTTGTCCCTGATAGATGGACTAGTAGGGTCATTTCTGAGATTCATTGTTCAGTATTGGCTGGTCATCCTGGGATTTTTGGTACCAGAGATTTGGTTGCTGGGTCCTTTTGGTGGCCTTCCTTGTCACGGGATGTGCGTTCTTTTGTGCAGTCCTGTGGGACTTGTGCTCGGGCCAAACCTTGCTGTTCTCGTGCCAGTGGGTTGCTTTTGCCTTTGCCTGTCCCGAAGAGGCCCTGGACGGATATTTCCATGGATTTCATTTCTGATCTTCCTGTCTCTCAAAGGATGTCTGTCATCTGGGTGGTTTGTGATCGGTTTTCTAAGATGGTCCATTTGGTACCCTTGCCTAAATTGCCTTCCTCCTCTGATTTGGTTCCATTATTTTTTCAGCATGTGGTTCATTTGCATGGCATTCCGGAGAACATTGTGTCGGACAGAGGTTCCCAGTTTGTTTCTAGGTTTTGGCGGTCCTTTTGTGCTAAGATGGGCATTGATTTGTCTTTTTCGTCAGCGTTCCATCCTCAGACAAATGGCCAAACCGAACGAACTAATCAGACCTTGGAGACCTATCTGAGATGCTTTGTCTTTGCTGATCAGGATGGGATGATTGGGTGACCTTCTTGCCATTGGCCGAGTTCGCCCTTAATAATCGGGCTAGTTCTGCTACTTTGGTTTCGCCTTTTTTTTGTAATTCTGGTTTTTATCCTCGTTTTTCTTCAGGGCAGGTTGAGCCTTCTGACTGTCCTGGTGTGGATTCTGTAGTGGACAGGTTGCAGCAAATTTGGACTCACGTGGTGGACAATTTGACGTTGTCTCAGGAGAAGGCGCAACGTTTTGCTAACCGCCGTCGCTGTGTTGGTTCCCGACTTCGTGTTGGGGATTTGGTTTGGTTGTCTTCTCGTTTTGTTCCTATGAAGGTTTCTTCTCCTAAGTTCAAGCCTCGTTTCATTGGTCCTTATAAGATTTCTGAAATTATCAATCCTGTGTCGTTTCGTTTCGCCCTTCCAGCTTCTTTTGCCATCCATAATGTGTTCCATAGGTCGTTGTTGCGGAGATATGTGGCGCCTATGGTTCCTTCCGTTGATCCTCCTGCTCCGGTGTTGGTTGAGGGGGAGTTGGAGTATGTGGTGGAGAAGATTTTAGATTCTCGTATTTCGAGACGGAAGCTTCAGTACCTGGTTAAATGGAAGGGCTATGGTCAGGAGGATAATTCCTGGGTTGTTGCCTCCGATGTCCATGCTGCCGATTTGGTTCGTGCCTTTCATTTGGCTCGTCCTGATCGGCCTGGGGGCTCTGGTGAGGGTTCGTGACCCCTCCTCAAGGGGGGGGGGTACTGTTGTGAATTCCGTTCTCGGGCTCCCTCCTGTGGTCGTGAATGGTACTTTGGTGAGTTCTGTCCTTGGACACCCTCTGGTGGCTTTAAGTGGAACTGCTGATCTTTAAGGTTGGCTTTCTCAGCTGCCCTCGTTTATTGCTGCTGATGGCTTCCCTATTTAACTCTGCCCAGGTCGTTAGTTCATGCCAGCTGTCAATGTCTCAGTACTGGTTCAGATCTCTTTTGGATTTCTCAAATGACCTGTCTACTCCAGCAGAAGCTAAGTCCTCGCTAGTCCATTTGCTGTTTATTGGTTTTTGAATATATTTCTCAGTACATGCTATGTTTCAGTCCAGCCTGCTATTATGATATTTCCTTGCTAGCTGGAAGCTCTGGGGGTGCAGAGCTGCACCTCCACACCGTGAGTCGGTGTGGAGGTCTTTTTGCTCACTCTGCGTGGTTTTTGTAGTTTTTAATACTGACCGCATAGTTCCCTTTCCTATCCTCTGTCTGTCTAGAGAAGATTCGGCCTCCTTTGCTAAAATCTGTTTCATTCCTGTGTTTGTTACTTCCTCTTAACTCACAGTCAATATTTGTGGGGGGCTGCCTTACTTTGGGGTATTTCTCTGAGGCAAGGTAGGCTGCTATTTCTATCTTTAGGGGTAGTTAGCTCTTAGGCTGTGAAGAGGCGTCTAGGGAGAGTTAGGTACGCTCCACGGCTATTTCTAGTGTGTGTGATAGGATTAGGGATTGCGGTCATTAGAGTTACCACTTCCTCAGAGCTTGTCCCAGGTTTTTCCATTTTAACCATCAGGTCATTTCGGGTGCTCCTAACCACCAGGTCCATAACAGCTACGTGGCTGGGCAATATACTACTTGGCTGGGCAATATACTACGTGTCTGGGCAATATACTACTTGTCTGTGCTATTTACTATGTGGGCTGTGCTATATACTATGTGGCTGGGCAATATACTACGTGGCTGTGTTATATACTACGTGGCTGTGCTATATAGTACGTGGCTGTGCTCTATACTACATGGGCTGTGTTATATACTACGTGGGCTGTGTTATATACTACTTGGATGTGCTATATACTATGTGGCTGTGCTATATACTACATGGGCTGTGTTATATACTACGTGGGCTGTGCTATGTACTACGTGGCTAGGCAATATACTACGTGGCTGTGTTATATACTATGTGGCTGTGCTATATACTACGTGGCTGTGCTTTATAGTACATGGGCTGTGCTATATACTGCATGCGCTGTTATATAATACGTGGGCTGTGTTATATACTACTTGGGCTGTGTTATACGCTACTTGGCTGTGCTATATTTCTCTGCAGTATCTGTGCATCATGAATCGTGGTATGTGTTAAAGAGGGGGGCCCACTGAGACTCTTTCGCCCAGGGCCCTTAAAAACCTGGAGCCGGCCCTGGCTTCACTGATTGGTCACGCCCAGCTACGAACAATCAGCGACAGGCGCAGTCCGCCCGCGAATTGGCGCGGAATTTGATCCACGCTTCGCTAATTGGTCGCAGCCGGCCGGCCGAATCCTGTGTATAAATTGCATTATTCTGAAAACTTCATAAATAAATTATATACATATTCTAGAATACTTGATGCATTAGAATCGGGCCACAACCTAGTGTTATATATACAGTGTATATACAGTACTGTGTAAATGTTTTAGGCAGGTTTTGAGAAAAAAATGGAAAGAATGAATGATTTTACAAGAGAAGTGTTCATAGTTTATTTTAATCAATAAAATGTAAAGTGAATGAACAAAACAGAAATCTAAATCAGATCAATATTTGGTGACCGCCCTTTGTCTTCAAAATAGCATCATTTGATCTAGTTACACTTTCCAATTTTTAATAGAATTTGGTAGGGAGGTTGTTCCAATCATCTTGGAGATCTACTGTGAATGTAGGCTTTTGCCATTCCTTCTATCTCTTCATGTATTGTCCATACAGACTTCCTGTTAAGATCATTAGAGTCCATATCATCACTTCCAGGACTCCTCCTTCTTTACACTGAAGATCGTTCTTAATGACATTGGCTGGATGTTTGGGGTTGCTGTTCTGCTGCAGAAGAAATTTTGAGCCATTCAGACGCCTGCCTGATGGTCTTGCATGATGGTTCACTATCTGCCTATTTTTCTCAGCATGAAGAACCCTTTATTCCTGACCAAATTCCCAACTCCATTTTCAGAAATGCAGCTACCAACTTACAAAGAACATCCATCGTTCTTCAGTATTGCCCGCAGACACTGATTATTGTACCGCTCATCGAGCAAGCTGACTTCTGTTAAAGCCAAATATTTCACATTTTGCCTCATCAGTCCAGAGCACCTTCTGCCATTTATCTGCACCCCAGTTTCAATGTTTTTGTTCATAGTTGTGTCACTTGGCCTAATTTCCATGTCAAATGTATGGCTTTTTGTCCGTAATTCTTCCATGAAGACCCATTCTGGCCAGAATTCTCCAAGTAGTAGATGGGAGTAATTGGATAACACCGATTGCTGTCCTTTTTTGACATGATGGCACTGCTGCACATCTTCTGATTTCACAGGGAATTAAAGATGATGTGTCTTTCATTTGCTGCATTAAATTTCTGTTATGACTGCACTGGAGCCCCCAATCAACGTCTGCTGACCCCAAGTGTCATTAACTGTACCGTCAACTAAACAAAGAGTATAACCGAAAACTACAACAACAGGACATAGTGCACACAGACAGAGAGCAAGAGACAGGGCTCAGGACGTCTTCACATAGTCATACAAGACAGACATAAGAAAAAGAAAGGAGCCCATAAAGACATTTGGTATATGTGGAACCCCCTTCCCCCCCCCCCCCCCCCAGTCCTAAATGCCTAAATGCCTAAATGCAACAAAATGAGAAGAGTGCAGAGAAGGGGAGCATGCAAACAAACTGCAAGAGAAACAATAGAGAAAACCTCACCAAGATAATCCTTGACTAGGGTGCTGGGACTCCAAACATCCATCTAACTTGGAATATAGCCGTCAAACACTGCATATGCCAGAAGAGTATAAATAGATGTGATAGGATAAACAAAGGAGGAAGTGGAAATACCTGCACAGAAGCAAAACAGCAAATCAAAAGAAAGACGAGCATTATCAGCAGTTGGACAAGAACAATACAGGCTGTGGTCCAACAGAGAGGGAAACTGACCACATAACCAGAAGTCACGAGATCAATCCCTGGAGTTGAGCCATGACAATTTCCTTGGCTGACCACTGCGACTATGGTCCTCAATGTTGTCCTTTTCTTGATGCGTCTTCAAAAGAGCTTGAACAGCACATTTTGGATCCCCAGTCTGCTTCATTTTCACTTCCTGGGAGACACCTTGTGCCTTGTGTGTTCAGTCTTGCCATGGTGTATCATACCTTTCAGAATCAGCATTTTCTCCAGTTTCAGTTCATCATTGTGTTTTAACATACGTATAAAAATGATGAGAATCATCACCTGTTTGGTAGAGTTTGTGCAAGTGTACCTGCAATAATCAATGCTGTTTTGAAGGCAACGGGTGGTTATTTCAAATATTGATGGGATTTCTTTTTTGTTTTGTTCATTCACTTTGCATTTTGCTAATTTATAACAATATACTATTATCAATTCTATATTTGGTAGCATTCTTACTTTGTAGCATTTTTATTCACATACCTTAAACCTCTGTGCTGTATTGTATATGTTTATTACAATATATAGTATATTATATGCTGCTATTGTAAAAGGTTAGTATTTTATTATTATTCTACACATAAAATTAGATACGTAAATATGTCCCTGCCTAGTAAACATGACAATGTGCAGAATGAATTATCCAGTAGCAGTAAGGTAGGTATTTGTTAGGGGTCAAGTTCCTGCCTCTGCACAGGGGGAATCTCGAGCCATCTCCGCTGCGGTCTCCCATTCTTCTCCTGCCACAGTGGAGCCTACTCAGCGGAGGCATCGGTCCCAGTGTCATGCTCAGTCTGACACTGTGTGAAAGGTTACTGCTGACTTTCCAGCTTCTCCCATTATAGCCAGTACTGGTCAGTGGCGAGCAGATGTCTTTGGGACTAAGTCCTACTTTTCCCCTTCTGAGCATGCCCAGGGTAAGATCTCTCATTGGAGATCAAGGGTCACATGCTCAGGTACTGCAGCTATTCCCATTGCTACTCTAGGAAGCTCCTGAGGTTGCTCAAGTTCTGTGGCAGCTTCCCATTGGTCCTTTTTTGGAAGGTCCTGTAGTTGCTGCAGCTATAAAAGGTGCTCATGTCCGCACGACCATGCGCTAGTATCTTTCTGAGTTATGTGCTGTGCGCCAGTGTGGTCATGTGAGATTGTATTCAGGGACCCGGCTTAAATAAGCCCTTAGAATACCGGCACCTCCGGTGAGGAGATTGTGTGCATGCATGACCACTGACTGCTCTCTGTTGGGCAGGTAGCCTGTGCTCCTGTGAAGTCTAAAGGCCCCGTCTCACATAGCGAGATCGCTAGCGAGATCGCTGCTGAGTCACAAGTTTTGTGACGCAACAGCGACCTCCATAGCGATCTCGCTATGTGTGACACGTACCAGCGATCAGGCCCCTGCTGCGAGATCGCTGGTCGTGTCGGAATGGCCTGGACCTTTTTTTGGTCGTTGAGGCCCCGCTGACATCGCTGAATCGGTGTGTGTGACACCGATCCAGCGATGTCTTCACTGGTAACCAGGGTAAACATCGGGTTACTAAGCGCAGGGCCGCGCTTAGTAACCCGATGTTTACCCTGGTTACCAGCGTAAATGTAAAAAAAAACAAACACTACATACTCGCCTTCTGATGTCCGTCAGGTCCCTTGGCGTCTGCTTCCTGCTCTCACTGACTGCCGGCCGTACAGTGAGAAGTGAGAGCACAGCAGTGACGTCACAGCTGCGCTCTGCTCTCACTGTACGGCGGCTCAGTCAGAGCAGGAAGCAGACGGCAAGGGACCTGACGGACATCAGATCGTGAGTATGTAGTGTTTGTTTTTTTTTACATTTATGCTGGTAACCAGGGTAAACATCGGGTTACTAAGCGCGGCCCTGCGCTTAGTAACCCGATGTTTACCCTGGTTACCCGGGTGCCGCAGGGGGACTTCGGCATCGTTGAAGACAGTTTCAACGATGCCGAAGTCGTTCCCCTGATCGTTGGTCGCTGGAGAGAGCTGTCTGTGTGACAGCTCCCCAGCGACCACACAACGACTTACCAACGATCACGGCCAGGTCATATCGCTGGTCGTGATCGTTGGTAAATCGCTTAGTGAGACGGGGCCTTAACAGGGTGCAGAGCTTTCCTTTCACGGCTACTCTGTGAAGTTACAGAGCTAGTCTATACCGCCAAATAGTGCCACCATTTACTAGCAGCAGGTTTCCCTGCACGGTGGACCCCGGGCTGCGAACGCATCAATAATAATAAACATCTATATTTTCTTGGTGCGTTCCGCTAGCCCTAACAGTATTTTGATGCAAAGTTTAGATATGCACATGTGCTATTATGATTTAGGCTTTGCCCGCAATAGAACAGAGCATAGTGCACAGGCAATAGCCCTGCGCAAGCACGAGATTTCGCCCTGCTATGTGGATGATGCAGAAGGCTCCATCTATGTCAATTACAGGACAAGGAAGGCTATCAGCAGCCAGAAGGTGGCCTAGAGAAACCGGGAGGAGGGATAAAGAAGCCGGGAGGAGGAATAGAGAAGCCGGGAGAAGGGATGGAGAAACTGGGAGGAGGACTAGAGAAGTCGGGAGGAGGGATAAAGAAGCCGGGAGAAGGGATAGAGAAGTCAGGAGGAGGGATACAGAAGCCGGGAGGAGGGATGGAGAAGTCGGGAGGAGGGATAGCAAAGCCTGGAGAATGGTTAGAGAAGCCGGGAGAAGGAATAGAGAAGCCAAGGGAGGGATAGAAAAGCTGGGAGGAGTTATAGAGAAGCTGGGAGGAGGGATGGAGAAGCCGGGAGGAGGGATAGAGAAGCCGGGAGGAGGATTGAAGAAGCCTGGAGGAGATATGGAGAAGCCGGGAGGAGGTATAGAGAAGCCAGGAGGAGGGATGGAGAAGCCGGGAGGAGGGATGGAGAAGCCAGGAGGAGATATGGAGAAGCCGGGAGGAGGGATAGAGAAGCTGGGAGGAAGGATAGAGAAGCCCGGAAGAGGGATAGAGAAGCTGGGAGGAGGGATGGACAAACCAGTAGGAGGGATGTAGAAACTGGGACGAGGGATGGAGAAGCCAGGAGGGAAAGAGAAGCCAGGAGATGGGATGGAGAAGCAGGGAGGGGGGATAGAGATGCCAGGAAGAGAGATGGAGAATCTGAGAGGAGAGCTAGAGAAGCTGGGAGATGAGATAGAGAAAAAAGGAGGAGGGATGGTGAAGCCAGGAGGAGGGCTAGAGAAGCCAAGATGAGGAATAGAGAAGCTGGTAGGAGGGATAGAGAAGCCGGGAGGAGGGATGGAGAAGCCGGGAGGAGGGATGGAGAAGCCAGGAGGAGGGACAGGGAAGCCAGAAAGAGGGATAGAGAAGCCGGGAGGAGGGATAGAGAAGCTGGGAGGAGGGTTGGAGAAGCCAGGAGGAGGGATAGAGAAGCTGAGAGGAGGAATGGAGAAGCCAGGAGGAGGGTTAGAGAAGCTGGGAGGATGAATAGAGATGCCGGGAGGAGGGATAGAGAAGCCGGGAGGAGGGATAGAGAAGCTAGGAGGAGGGATGGAGAAGCCAGGAGGAGGGTTAGAGAACCTGGGAAGAGGAATAGAGAAGCCGCGAGGAGGGATAGAGAAGCCAGGAGGAGGGATGGAGAAATTGGGAGGGAGGATGTAGAAGCCAGGAGGAGGGATAGAGAAGCCTGGAAAAGGGATGGAGAAGCCGGGAGGAGGGATGGCCGAGCCAGGAGGAGGGATAGAGAAGCCAGGAGTAGCGATGGAGAAGCCGGGAGGAGGGATAGAGAAGCCAGGAGGAGCGATGGAGAAGCCGGGAGGAGGGATGGTGAAGCCGGGAGGAGGGATGGAGAAGCCGGGAGGAGATATGGAGAAGCCGGGAAGAGGGATAGAGAAGCCGGGAGGAAGGATAGAGAAGCCGGGAAGAGGGATAGAGAAGCTGGGAGGAGGGATGGAGAAACCAGGAGGAGGGATGTAGAAGCCGGGAGGAGGGATGGAGTAGCCAGGAGGAGGGAAAGAGAAGCCAGGAGATGGGATGGAGAAGCATGGAGGGGGGATAGAGATGCCAGGAAGAGAGATGGAGAATCTGAGAGGAGAGCTAGAGAAGCTGGGAGATGAGATAGAGAAAAAAGGAGGAGGGATGGAGATGCCAGGAGGAGGGCTAGAGAAGCCAAGATGAGGAATAGAGAAGCCGGTAGGAGGGATAGAGAAGCCGGGAGGAGGGATGGAGAAGCCGGGAGGAGGGATAGAGAAGCCAGGAGGAGGGACAGGGAAGCCAGAAAGAGGGGTAGAGAAGCCGGGAGGAGGGATAGAGAAGCTGGGAGGAGGGTTGGAGAAGCCAGGAGGAGGGATAGAGAAGCTGAGAGGAGGAATGGAGAAGCCAGGAGGAGGGTTAGAGAAGCTGGGAGGAGGAATAGAGATGCCGGGAGGAGGGATAGAGAAGCCGGAAGGAGGAATAGAGAAGCCGGGAGGAGGGATAGAGAAGCTGGAAGGACGGATGGAGAAGCCGGGAGGACGGATGGAGAAGCCGGGAGGAGGGATAGAGAAGCTGGGAGGAGGGATAGAGAAGCTGGGAGGAGGGATGGAGAAGCCAGGAGGAGGGTTAGAGAACCTGGGAAGAGGAATAGAGAAGCCGCGAGGAGGGATAGAGAAGCCAGGAGGAGGGATGGAGAAATTGGGAGGAGGGATGTAGAAGCCAGGAGGAGGGATAGAGAAGCCTGGAAAAGGGATGGAGAACCCGGGAGGAGGGATGGCGGAGCCAGAAGGAGGGATAGAGAAGCCAGGAGGAGCGATGGAGAAGCCGGGAGGAGGGATGGAGAAGCCGGGAGGAGGGATGGAGAAGCCGGGAGGAGATATGGAGAAGCCGGGAGGAGGGATAGAGAAGCCCGGAAGAGGGATAGAGAAGCTGGGAGGAGGGATGGAGAAACCAGGAGGAGGGATGTAGAAGCTGGGAGGAGGGATGGAGAAGCCAGGAGGAGGGAAAGAGAAGCCAGGAGATGGGATGGAGAAGCAGGGAGGGGGGATAGAGATGCCAGGAAGAGAGATGGAGAATCTGAGAGGAGAGCTAGAGAAGCTGGGAGATGAGATAGAGAAAAAAGGAGGAGGGATGGAGAAGCCAGGAGGAGGGCTAGAGAAGCCAAGATGAGGAATAGAGAAGCCGGTAGGAGGGATAGAGAAGCCGGGAGGAGGGATGGAGAAGCCGGGAGGAGGGATAGAGAAGCCAGGAGGAGGGACAGGGAAGCCAGAAAGAGGGATAGAGAAGCCGGGAGGAGGGATAGAGAAGCTGGGAGGAGGGTTGGAGAAGCCAGGAGGAGGGATAGAGAAGCTGAGAGGAGGAATGGAGAAGCCAGGAGGAGGGTTAGAGAAGCTGGGAGGAGGAATAGAGATGCAGGGAGGAGGGATAGAGAAGCCGGAAGGAGGAATAGAGAAGCCGGGAGGAGGGATAGAGAAGCCAAGAGGACGGATGGAGAAGCCGGGAGGATGGATGGAGAAGCCGAGAGGAGGGATAGAGAAGCTGGGAGGAGGGATGGAGAAGCCAGGAGGAGGGTTAGAGAACCTGGGAAGAGGAATAGAGAAGCCGCGAGGAGGGATAGAGAAGCCAGGAGGAGGGATGGAGAAATTGGGAGGAGGGATGTAGAAGCCAGGAGGAGGGATAGAGAAGCCTGGAAAAGGGATGGAGAAGCCGGGAGGAGGGATGGCGGAGCCAGGAGGAGGGATAGAGAAGCCCGGAGGAGCGATGGAGAAGCCGGGAGGAGGGATGGAGAAGCCAGGAGGAGGGATGGAGAAGCAGGGAGGTGGGATAGAGATGCCGGGAAGAGGGATGGAGAAGTCGGGAGGAGGGATAGAGATGCCGGGAAGAGAGATGGAGAAGCTGATAGGGATGGAGAAGTCGGGAGGAGGGATAGAGATGCCGGGAAGAGAGATGGAGAAGCTGATAGGGATAGAGATAAAGGGAGGAGCAATACATAAGCCAGCAGGAGGGCTAGAGAAGCAGGGAGGAGGGATAGAGAAGTCGGGAAGAGGAATGGAGAAGCCGGGAAGAGGGATAGTGTGAAGCCAGGAAAAGAGATGGAGACCACAGAAATGCTGCTCTTCAGACTGGGCCGACAGGATTAATATACAGTGCCGGAGAACTTCAAAACATTTTTAAGGGGTTACATAACCATTGATGGACTGCAGCACAGGCGTGGATTAAGGTCATAGTTTTAGTTGACACAGGGCAAAACAGGTGACAGGTTACCTTTAAAATGTGCTAGCAACATCAACTATTTCCAGAGTTGATGAGCAGCCCTGATTTAGTTGAAGGACCCCAATAAATGAAGTGCTCCACATCCTACACAGCCTGACCTTGGTCGTGAAGCAGACTACGGCTCCCTTTTCATGGTATGCTTTGCTTGGCATGTTGTTAGTTTGCATACATCATAGTTCTGGTATGTTGCCCGAAGCCATTTAACTGCATAATCGAATAACATTTTTTTGCCCTGTAATCAAAAATACTCTCGCTAACAGAATGTATTAAGTATAATCAAGTAATACGTATTTTAATCTATTGCCCAAGGCTAAGTTTCCACCATCTTCACCGTTCGTTGAAAACTTCATGCACATTTGGGATTGAAAAACTCGTTTCTTTTTTAGTTTTTTTTAAATTTCACCACCAGTTTGTTATAGGTGACATATGTTCTGTGTATGCAGTAATGTACTTACTGGTGGCATCCTCAGCCATTTCCATCTGGTCTTATTCTGGACCCCGTGACCCCAGTTATGACCACTGGATCACGCCATTGTTTGCTGTGCAGACCAGAAGTCACTTCTCAGTGTAAGTCATAAACTTACAATGAGAGAGAAAGTAATCGTCATCCATTTACTGTATTTGTATTTTTGTTATTAATTTTCTTTAACAGAACAGAAAAGTTCATGACAAGACAATGACTCTTCCGGTGAGTGACCGTGAGTTACTGGACAGGAGTGGGAAACCGCTGCAGATTGGCTTCTTGGACCGGTTATCTGAATCTTATGGTTTATTTTTTAGTTTCACAACAAATCCTACCTGCCTGAGTGACAGCCCCGGACTTTGATGGCTCACACAGCATGAATCAGCTGTCAGGTTCACTTTAAGAAAACGCAGCAAAAGCGGCAAACGGATCATAGAACTATAAATGGAATGGAGTAATCGATGCGATTGAACATGAACATTTTGCTGAAAATATATTTGTTTCACTGAATTGTTACGGGTCTAAAGAAACATAATGTAAAAGATATTTAATGCTGTTGGGAAATAGAAAAAAACACACATTACATCCAAAGCATCCTATTTGTGGTGTTTGTCATGCCTTCTGCCTAAAAGCATGTGTATAGTGCATAAGGGATGCAAGAAAAAGTGTAAAAAATGTGAAAGAAATGCTTAGAATGTCGCTATTAAAAACGCATGGAATTCAAAGGGAAATGTACACATGAAATGTTAATGCCAGCCTGTGCCCAGGAGCCGCCATGACGTGACTCGGGATTGGTGATAACCGGATGTGGCCAGGAAGGACTTTGCTGACCCCATAGGTGGGATACTCTTCTGTCCCAGCTTCTCATCCAGCTCTGCAGGAATCTTTAGGCCATCATCACATTCTCACATTTGTCTTTTATGGTTTTTCCCATTTTTCTTTGTTCTATTATTCTCCCTTCTTCATTGGGGGAAAATCATCATCCAAACACTACATTCCAAATGTCACTGTGTGGAGAAGATGCCTGATTCAGGAGAAGGGGCTACAGCTTGAGGGGGCACTGACCGAGCGTTGGTTGTGGGGAGCATGATATAAAGGGGACATGGTATTATGGGAAGAAACCACAGGAAGGAAAGAATGGGACTGCCACCCACCAGCAGCAGGAAAAGCCGGGCAGCCCATGCATCTCATCCAATAATAACCAATATAGCAACACTAGGGCTCAGTGGTTAGCACTGTATGTTGGCTCGTGCTTGGTATTGTACAGTGGCTCAGTGGTTAGTACTGTACAGTGGCTCAGTGGTTAGTACTGTACAGTGGCTCAGTGGTTAGCACTGTACAATAACTCAGCGCTTAGCATGGCATGGTGGCTCAGTGGTTAGCACTGTATAGTGGCTCAGTGGTTAGCACTATATGGTGGCTCAGTGGTTAGCACTGTATAGTGTCTCAGTTATTAGCACTGTATGGTGGTTCAGTGGTTAGCACTGTATGATGGCTCAGTAGTTAGCACTGTATGGTTGCTTAGTTGTTAGCACTGTATGATGGCTCAGTGGTTAGCACTGCATTATGGCTCAGTGGTTAGCACTGTATGGTGGCTCAGTGGTCATCACTGTATGGTGGATCAGCACTTAGCACTGAATGGTGGCTCAGTGGTTAGCACAGTATGGTGGCTCAGTGGTTAGCACTGTATGGTGGCTCAATGGTTAGCACTGTATGGTGGCTCAGTTGTCAGAACTGTATGGTGGATCAGTGGTTAGCACTGTTGCTGTGCAATGCTTGGGTCTAAATCCCACCAAGGACAACATCTGCAAGGAGTTTGTATGTTCTCCCCATGCTTGCGTGGGTTTCCTCTGGGTTCTCCAGTTTCCTCCCACTTTCTAAAGACATACTGAAAGAGATTTAGATTGTGAGCCCCAATGGGGACAGCGATGATGATGTCTGCACAGCGCTGCGGAATATGATGGCGCTATAAAAGCAAAAAGTAATGAGTAAGCATAATAATAGTATAGAAATCTGCAGGAAGCTTACTGTGCTGGTAAGAAACCCTTCATACTCCATAAAGACAAAGTGAATTTGTGACCTGTCTATAAGGGTAAAGCAGACAGCGAATTCATGGTGCCACAACCACAGGCCGTAAGAATCAGGCATTGGCTCAGGGGCCACAAGAGACAGACGAGTGCCCTGTGCATGACAGTGTGTGCGACTACTGGAGTCCGATCGTTCATTATTGGAGCCCGTTATACCACTTTGGCCCCTGTACGCCTGCACAGGTTGCACCGATGGTCTCTCCGAGGCTTCTCCCTGACTGACAGTATGTGTGCGTATACGGAGAGACCTGTCAGTCATGGGGAACCAGGCGGGAGAAGCTGCCAGAAGCACGCCTCTAGGACCAGTCATGGAGCATACCCCTGGCATCGTGGAGCGATCATGGCTGCACTACCACCAATGGCAGATGTTCGAGCAGCATGGATCAGTAGTCAGAATCCTATTAAAAGCCCACTAAAAATCTGATTTTCTCTAACCTTTCTCCTCTGATTATTCCTTTAATAAATTAGGATTTTATCTAATAACAGGACAATCAGGGCTCCATGAGACCGGGGGAAGCTCTAAGGGTTGGATGGTGCAGGTCAGCCATCCAGAACCATGGTGTAATCCGGCCACCATTTCATAGGCACGTAGTCAGGCATGTTTCCATTCTTCTACACAGACACGTAACTGCAATAATTCTTATCTTCAATAAGGAATGAGGTAAAATTGTGATATTACAATAGGAAGAGGTTTAATGATTAACCGGCCGCTCCCGCGTGCATGCCCTCTTACACAGCGGGGACGGCAGGCCAGGACGGAGCGTCCGCAGTGTATAGGAATCAATGTATAGACGCTAATTCTATAGATCGCAATGCTGTGTACAGGATGACCCTGCCTACATTTATGTACTTCCTCCATTAAACTATCATGTTTTCCTAGGATTCGTGGAGAGATCTCAGTGATGGATCAGTGTTAGATTTTCTTTTTTCCACTGCACTTGGAGTTTATTGTCCAAAAGATTTAAAATGGCGTAAAAGCGTTTCTTCCGTACATGACCAAATAGATTTATGCTATTGCATGTGCATGAAGAATCTCGCTGAACAGGTAGGGCGGAGGGCGTCCTGTCCAGATGCGGCTTTTGTCTCCACTCCCTGGTAAAAATGCATTATCTTGTCCTCAGGCATTTATTAAAGAAAAGGAATCTGTACATTGTGATACTGGCCGCAGGCACATGGAAAAAGCGACAGTACGTGACGTCACTACAGGCATTACATCGCAGAATTCGGATGAACCGCTCCCTGTACAGTCCCAAAGTCACCATCAAGTGATAGCGGGCAGACCAAATATATCTATATATAAGAGTCAAAGGGTCAAATTCTAGTAAGGAAAGAAACTCCACAGCGGTGGAATTGTTTCAGGATTGGTACCAGCGTCCTACCAGTAACACAACGTGCAAACCATTCAGAAAGTTCTGTGCACATGTATTCCTCTGTATAAATGTATAGCAAATGTGTCAACATATAAGGAAGCGCAAATAGCACAAAGCTTTACCCCCGACCCTGATCAATACATTTCTTACATTATATATAGGTCATATATACATTATAGAGATGCATAAATAGATAGATAGATAATAGGTAGATAATAGATAGAAAATACATAGATAGATAGATAGATAGATAGATAGATAGATAGATAGATAGATAT
Organism: Ranitomeya variabilis; assembly: GCF_051348905.1. NCBI lineage: Eukaryota > Metazoa > Chordata > Amphibia > Anura > Dendrobatidae > Ranitomeya > Ranitomeya variabilis. The sequence continues at coordinate 192,886,718 of NC_135233.1, forward strand.
AATAGATAGAGATAATAGATAATAGATAGATAGATAACAGATAGATAGATAATAGATAGACAGATAATAGACAGATGATAGATAGATAGATAGATAGATAGATAGATAGATAGATAGATAATAGATAGATAGATAATAGATAGATAGATAGATAGATAGATAGATAGATAGATAGATAGATAGATAATAGATAGATAGATAGATAGATAGATAGATAGATAGATAATAGATAGATGATAGATAATAGATAGATAACAGATAGATAGATAATAGATAGATAATAGATATAGATAGACAGATAGATAGATACATAGATAGATAGATAGATAGATAGATAGATAGACGATAGATAGATAGATAGATAGATAGATAGATAATAGATAGATAATAGATAGATAGATAGATAATAGATAGATAATAGATACAGTAGATAGATAGATAATAGATACAATAGATAGATGATAGATAGATAGATAGATAGATAGATAGATAATAGATAGATAGATTGAAAGATAGATAGATAGATAGATAGATAGATAATAGATAGATAGATAATAGATATATGATAGATAGATAGATAGATAGATAGATAGATAGATAGATAATAGATACAGTAGATAGATAGATAATAGATAGATAGATAGATAGATAGATAGATAGATAGATAGAAAGATAGATAGATAGATAGATAGATAGATAATAGATACAGTAGATAGATAGATAGATAGATAGATAGATAGATAGATAGATAATAGATAGATGATAGATAGATAGATAGATAGATAGATAGATAGATAGATAGATAGATAGATAATAGATAGTTTAGAGGACCTGTGTAAGCCAATTGAGGTAGATTTACACTTTTCATTAGACATAATAAACCTGAATTCAAGAGAAATGAAAGTCAGACAATAAAAGGAACGCTGTTAAAGTAATTTCAACAGGAAATAACAGAACCTTAAAGAAACCCGCAGTGTCGGACTTGTGTGCTCAGATTCCTCTCACCTGGCCGATCTCCGGTTGGGTTTCCAGCATCCTTATAGAAGGCTTGATATCCTCGAACACAGCACTGTCCTCCACGCTCTCCCCAGACATGTTCACGGGCTTCAGTTGGGAGTACACAGCACTGTCCCCAGGACTGCTCTGCAGGGTCATACCTGGACCCTCTGTGCACAGATACAAAGAGATTGAGAATCTCTGTATTTTTCCTTGGTTAGATCCTTGGGTGGAAATTCGAGGCTTAGCGTGCTGTGTAGGGTTTCTTTCCTTTACCTGGAGAGGGAGGAGTTGGTGAGGGGTTGGATGAAGACGTAGTGACAGGTATGAGGAGCCAATGGAGAGATCCGGCGAGTCTTGTGTGGCCAATGAGTGTGAAGAATAGTTCAGGTATGTCTTGTAGGTCTACCTGTGTGAGTGCAGAGGCTGTGATGGTAGAAGTCACCTCACCACACAAACCTACAATCCATGTGATGAGCTCTAGAGTGAAGCCTTGACCTTTTGCACATTACTCTAAAGATGCAGGTAAAACATTACTCTGCAGATCATCGCTTACGTTTATGTCTTACGCCCTTTAGGCTATATTCACATGTGCAGACAGAAATGTATGTAGAAAATCCAAATGAAATCTCAGAAGCTAAAAGGGAGATTTACTATTACTCATTGAGGTAACTAGTGTCCAATGGGCCCCAATGCACACTTTGGGCCTGGAATCCCCCCTGCATGTTGGTCAAATGTATGGCCCCTTATAACATTCTACAGGAAATCCTGTAAGGACATATATGTTGCCCCCCTCTCTCCCAATATGTAGCAATGTCTCCAATCTGGCGCCAATGTCCTCCATCCTGGGCCCCTTCCAGGTATATATGTCCCACATTTAGGGTCCATCCTGGTATTTATCTCCCTCATCCTACTCTATATGTTCCCCTTCCTTATATATGTATGTCCCCCATCATAGTATATATGTCCCCCATCCTGGTATAGATGTTCCCCATCCTGGTATATATATCCCCCATCCTGGACCCATCCTGGTATTTATGTCCCCCATCCTGGTATAGATGTACCCCATCCTGGTATATATCTCCCATCTTGTTCCCATCCTAGTACATATGTCCCCCATCCTGATATACACTAACGGGCAAAAGACTAACAATGTTTGACTTTCAGGCTCCATATCTAATTATCTACTTCTGCTTGGAACATGAGACTGCCATCATTTTATAGACAATCATCTTGGATATCTCATACATACATTTGACTTGCAGCTCTTAAGCATATGATTAATTATGCAAATTCTTCTCATGTCACTGCATTGTTACTGTTTAGCTCTTAAAAATGTAAATTTATATTATTTTGTCAATATTTTATAACTCTACCTTTGGCTTTCACCGCTGCCTGAATCCTTCTGCCCTCAATCATATTCAAATATGTGTCGACTGAAATCTGATCTGAGGTCTCTTCGCCATGTTCTCAAAGTTGGTGCATACGCATACTGGTCTCCTCGCTTGGTATGTATACAGTTTTTTGTTCAACTCTAGTCCCAAGTGTTCAATTGGGTTGAGGTCTCGGGACTATGGAGGACATTCCAGCACCTCTACTTCAATGTCATTGAACCATTTCTTCACCAATCTTGACAATGCTTCCGGTCTTCCTGATGGAACACCATTTCGTCCTTTTCATTCCCATAGTACTCGAATGTACAAAGTAATTCATCTTGTAGGATACTCACATATAGCTCCAGCATTGAGACCACCATCTATCCTGGTAAAGTATTCAGCGCCTTTGGCTGTGAAACAATTCCATATCATCAGTTTTCCTCCACTGAACTTGACAGTTCCTTCAATTTCTTGATCTGCTATCCCCTTTTTACTTTGTTTCTTTCAGGTCCATTTCCACCCATCAGAGCCTAGTCTCTTGACATTTGTCTCATTGCTCAAAATCACCCATTTCCAATCTTCTACTGTCCACTTTTCATATTATTTTACAAACTTAAGCCAATGCATCTTATGTTAATATTGAAGTTGTGGCTTCTTCACCTATTTTAAAACCACCATTCCTGACTTGTGTACCATGCATCACATGATGCTTGTGTAAGGCAGCCAGGGTGGTAGTCTTGGCGAGGTGCTATAGTGTTCCCACATCCTGGTGCCCCACAAAGAAAACATAATGTCCCTTCTGCTGTATGTGTAACGTGCACAACAGAACCCTTCTGTTCCTATTATTCCATCTTCAGCTCCATGGGCCTCACAAACATCTCCAGAGACAGAGTCCATTCTTAACAGGTTAACTTTACTTATAAGTAGGGTTTTCAGTACAGATGCAACACAGTGCATATAGTGACATTTCTAGGGCTTTCCCAGCAATCCCTGCTCTTCCTGGACAATCCCTGTCCCATCTTGGCAATCACTGCTCTTCCTGGACAATCCATGTCCTGTTCCAGCAATCACTGCTTTTTCTGGACAATACCTGTCCTGACTGTGCCTTTAGGCCCACCAGCTTCCTCCCATTCCCCTCGCCTGGTTTCAAAAGAAAAAGTAAAAGGCTTGCCGTCTCAGCTTCCCCTAGTCGTGGCTGTAGGCCCTGTACCCTTATCGGAATGGTTACCGTTTAGGCTGATGACCGCCTGCACAACACTCAGCCTGGGACCCCTTCTTGCTGAAGCAAGCTTATCCCCATGGCTGTCAGACTGTCCCTGTTCACTGCTGCATCTCAACTGACTCTAAAACCAGGAAGTCTCTCACTACATCCCTCTACTCTGTACGGCACTACTCTGTGACTCCTTGCAGTCTGGAAAACCCCTATACTAACTACATCTACTCTAAGACTCTTATTCCCTATCACTAGTGTGTCCCACTAATCTAGTCCCCCTATTGGGGTGGCACGGTGGCTCAATGGTTAGCACTGCAGCCTTGCAGCACTGGAGTCCTGGGTTCTAATCCCATCAAGGACAACACCGGGTACTCCGGTTTCCTCCCACATTCCAAAGACATACTGATAGGGAATTTAGATTGTGAGCCCCATCGGGGACAGCAATGTCAATGTGTGCAAACTATGTTAGCGCTATATAAAAATAAAGATTATCCTATGCTAACCCTAATCCTACAAACAACACATATCAAATACATTCACATGGCAGTACATAGACACATAAACACTCTGGAACCACACGCATAAAATGTGAACAATGTCCAAAGAGAGGGAAGCATATGACGGCCTCCGTCAACTCCTTACACAAGCATGGCTGTCTGTGATCTCACTATTACAAAGCATACGAGCCACCTTCAAACTCCATTGCTGTATTTGTCATGTCAGAATAGAACTAACAATGCCGTGACATGACAAGAATCTGCATAACTAATCATATGCTAAATAGTTGCAAGTGAAATTTATATATGAGATATCCAAGATGGTATTCTCATGATCGATGCAGTAGTGGATGGTGAGATATGGAGCATGAAAGTCAAACGTTCCAAACATTGTTACCCTTTTGCTCATCAGTGTACCCCATAATGGAGCTGGGAAAACAGGAATCTTACAACATAATAAAGATCAAAGGCAGCAGTGATATGGGGGTCTGCTGGGGAACATCACCCCAGTGGGATAGAAGAAGATTCTATCGTGTCAGTTTGGATAACTTGCTGTTTAACATGCCTCATGTATGCTGTTTCCTCCATCTGTCTCTAAATGTCGCCCGTCTGAAGAACTTTGTCATCTGCACACATTATGATGTACCATCTAAGGCTGTGATCCTTTTTGGCTGAATTACAAGTAAAAGTTTCATATGTTTTTAAAATTCATCTGGCTCCTGACTCTCCTGTCACCAAACCATGGGAAAAGCGATCATTACCACCACACAAAGAGAGGGAACCATATAAGAACCAGCGTTAACCCCCGCACACCCATAGCTGTGTGTCCTTTTTTTCACTGCAGCACCAGAGCTCTAGACACCGGGCACGGCCACCTAACTCCATGACAGCAAGAAAGGATCCGACCCATGCCTGGTGTACTGGATACCCTGTGCTCAGGGGTGTCACATTTTTGGAGTCACGAATAGAATTGAGCGACTTTTACTTTTTTAGGATCGAGTCGGGTTTCGCGAAACCCGACTTTGTCAAAAGTCGGGTCGGGTGAAATCGGCCGATTATTGCGAAAAGTCGGGGGCCGACTGAAACACGAAACCCAATGCAAGTCAATGGGGAATCAAAGTCGGCAGAGAGTGGAGGACAGGAGAACACCTATTTTTATTTTGCCTATTTTAAAGCCAAAAACATCAATTCTTATTACTGAAGCTTGTCAATCTTAATTTACTTTATAATAATAATTAGGCATTGAAAATTGGGGGTCATTTGGCTAAAGTTGTGGGGGGTAGGGCTGGTTCAAGTTTTTCGTGGGCCCAGGAAACGCAGACTACGTCACTGCGGTGGAGCAGGGAGAGGTAAGTATTTCAACTTTGCAAGTGCTGTGATCCTGAGCAAGCAGAGGGGGCCCACTCGTTCGCATTGGCACTGGCACAGGGCCTCTCAAAGTACGGCGGTGTGTTTGACAGTGGGGGCGCCTCCCACTGGCGGAGACACTTTTGCGTACTATGAGGGGCCCTGTGCCAGTGACGTTGCCAACGTGTATGGCCCCCCCCACCTGATGAAGGAACCTGCACTTTCATCTGCACCTTCCTGTTTGTCCCCGTGTAAGGTGGTATAGTATGTGGGAAGGGGAACCTGACTCTCAGCAGGGTCAGATTCTGGCTGTGTAGAGTGCAAGGGGAATGTAGTGGTCTGGGTCAATGTACCAGCAGACTCATCTAGCAGTGGCTGGGCAATGGGCAGGATGAGAAGGAAACACAGATTTAGGGCCAAATAATAAAGTGGGCTAAGTGCAGTTCAAAATTGGTAACAGGAGTAAACTGGCGGCATAGCTTTGTTCAGCGGAGGACAACTGTAAGGAGTGGCAGACACAGTTAGTAGTCCCAACCAAACAAGTAGGCCAAATGCAGTTCAATATGTGATATAGGCTGAAAATTGAAGCTCAGCTTTGTTCAATGGAGGAGAAAAGCTAGGAGCGGCAGATATTGTTAGCAGGCCCAACCAAACAAGTAGGCCAAATGCAGTTTAATATGTGATATAGGCTGAAAATTGAAGCTCAGCTTTGTTCAGTGGAGGAGAAAAGCAAGGCGCGGCAGACACTGTTAGTAGGCCCAACCAAACAAGTAGGCCAAATGCAGTTTAATATGTGATATAGGCTGAAAATTGAAGCAGCTCAGCTTTGTTCAGAGATTAGTCTAACAATGTGGGCGTTCAAACCCTGTGTGCACGGATGAGAGGATGAGTACTTCCTTTTCCTTACGAGAGTCTCTTGTAGGGTGAGCTGGACTGGAGAGCTGCATATGGTGGAACTAGCGGGGGTGGTGGTGGACATGGCAGATTGAGAGAGGGTTGGTGATGGTATTCTTGATGTTGGCCTACATACAGTGTTTCCTACTAAGAACCTCGTGATTCCCTGACTGCTTTGGCCTTGCGACGATACCTCCACATTTGTTGCAGGTGGTGTCCTAAACGGTGGGCTTACAGTGAGGGAAGCAATGTAGCGTTGCTGACTACCTTCATTCTGAGCGGGTGCACCAACGTTACGGGACGTTTGGTAGTTAGTCCAGGCTTGAAAGTGCATGCTGGTTAAATGTCTACGCATGCATGTTGTATTTAAATTTAGGGGATTCTTCCCTCTGCTAAAGGTCTTTGAGCATTTCTTACAGATAACTTTGCACTGATCATTCGGATCTTGGTTAAAAAATTGCCACACTGCACTCTTCCTACTATCGAATACCTTTTCAGGCATTGCACGCTGTGCTACTTTCACCGGATGCGAACGCTGTCCTAAAACTTCTTTTGTTTTAGACACACGTTTTTGGCCTTGATATGGGCCTGCCAGATGAAAGCAGTTGCGATGTTGATGCCTGCTGCGGATCTTCCTCCTCCGCTTCAGAGCTACTGCCAGCGGCACCCTGTTCCCCCAATGGCTGCCAATCTGGGTCAACAACTGGGTCATCTATCACCTCCTCTTCAATGTCTTGTGCACCTTCCTCTGTGTCACCGTGTAAGGTGCTATAGCATTGGGGATGGGGCACCATAGTCTCATCAGGGTCAGATTCTGGCTCAGTACACTGCGAGGGCAATGTAGTGATCTGAGTCAATGGAACAGCATAATAATCTAGCTGTGGCGGTGCATCTGTGCACTCCATGTCCGATTCATCTTGTAATGGGCTGTTAACTATTTCCCTTTCTAACCCTGGCACGGTATGTGTAAAGAGCTCCATGGAGTAAACTGTTGTGTCGCCTGCCGCATCCTTCACTTTTGCTTTGGGTGAAGGACACAAGCAAGCGACTTGTTCCTGACCGGGAGCATCCACTGACAACTCGCTGCTTTTATATTTCGAACTTTCTGAAGAGGAGGCGAAAGAGCTAGAGGCTGTCAGCAATGAAAGCCATTGTTCCTGCTGCTCCTGCCTTAAAAGCGGTTTTCCCACTCCCAGATAAGGGAGCCTTCGAGGCCTTGTGTAACCAGACGATGACGCTGTCTGAACAACTCGAGCCTTAGGTGCTATTTTGCTTTTCCCACCACCACCAGATGCTCCATCACCACCACCACCATCATTACCAGCTGGCAATGATCGCCCACGGCCTCTTCCACCAGACTTCCTAATTTTTGGGAAAATGTAACCAAACTACATTATATGGTACTGTAAAACAAGGTAGGTGTATATAAACTTGTTGAGAATTTAAATCTCCCTTTTTTGTGTGGGAGACTGCTGCAAAAACCAGGCCCACTGTATTACACTACACAATGTAAGTGGCAGAACGTGGCTGGCAGATATTCGACAAACAGAACTGACGCAGATCCATTTAGTGGCAATTTAAATCTCCCTTTTTTGTGTGGGAGACTGCTGCAAAAACCAGGCCCACTGTATTACACTACACAATGTAAGTGGCAGAACGTGGCTGGAAGATATATGAAAAAAAAGGGACTGTACTACAATAACAATCTCCCTACAATGATCTCAGGACAAGTATGGCAGCCAGCAATAAAAAGGACTGCTGCACACAAAAGTGTGGACAAATAAACAAGATAACTGCAGAAAGGAGCAACAGGATTTTTGCTTTTAAAAAAGCAGTTGGTTTGCACAGCGGCGTACAAACAGCAATGCAGCTATCAGGGAGCCTTATAAGGCAGCCCAATAAGCTACAGAGCTGATGCACAAAAATCTAGGCTCCACTGTCCCTACAAAAAAAAGGTGGTGTTGGACAGTGGAAATCGCTACAACACAAGCGGTTTGGGGGTTTAATCTTCCCTCCCTAAGTATATCCCTGCTTCTGACGAAGCTGCAGCAACCTCTCCCTATGCTCAGATCGGCAGAAGATGGCGGCCGGTGTGCACGCCCCTTTATAGCCCCTGTGACGCCGCAAAAAGCAAGCCAATCACTGTCATGCCCTTCTCTAAGACGGTGGGGACCGAGACCTATGTCATCAAGCTGCCCACACTCTGCGTCCTCCTTCATTGGCTGAGAAATGGCACTGAAAGCGTCATACGAAACACGACTTTGGCGCAAAGATCGCTGACAGCATGGCCGATTCCACACTGGGATCGGGTCGGGTTTCATGAAACCCGACTTTGCCGAAAGTCGGCGATTTTTCAATTTGTCCGATCCGTTTCGCTCAACCCTAGTCACGAACAATCCTATCTCCGCATCTCCTATGCCTTAAGAAAAATAAGTTGATCTATGCTGTATTTATTGAAGAAAACAAATCAGAAAAATCCACCTCAGAAACTTAATTAAAAAGATTTTTTGCCTCAGAAAGTTAATGGAAAAAATTGTTGCCTCAAAGTATTAAAATGGCGGAACAAGTGTTCCAAAATGGAGGGATGTGACAGAAAAAACGGTCCATCGTAGGTGTGTACTTTCAAAAAATCGCCAAAGATAGCCCTGCCCGCTGCACGGAAAATGCATAACAAAGCTGTTACAGCCCATCGGAAACCAGTCTTGAATGGAAACATTGATCACACCTCCTGAAGGGAGGAACCTAGGAAAAGAGACTACATGTGCACCACAAGGAAAACGCCATTGTTCTGAGGAGAAGTGTGGTGCAGACATCAATTCCCTGCAGCGCTGACAATAGCAAAACACGCCATCTACAAAACAGGAGATACAGCCAGGGCCAGACTGGACATCTGGCAATTCTGGCAAATGCCAGAAGTGCCTGTCTGTTCATGGGCCGCCTTGTCTGCTATGTTGTTAACAGAATCGGTGTTCTCAAGACACCCATACTGTTAAGAGTTGTGATGGAGCACAAAGCTGCTGACCCCAGCAGGCCACGAGTATCATTAGAAATATTGGTCTTGAAGAAAATCTTCCTTTCCTCCATCCAGGGTAATATTAGTAATATATCCCATCAGGTTCATGGGGATGGGAACAACATGGGCCTGTGTGATTTCAAATGCCAGGGCTGAATTTCAGCCCCAGTCTGTACCTTGATACAGCAACGCCTTACCAGTAACGGAGGTCACAAGATCGTGACTACCCAGAGTTGAGAAGTCACCCAGCGTAACAGCGCTACCTACAGAAACCTGCCCCAACTTAGGGTGGCAGTTGAAGGTCACACATTTTGTGAGAGGAGTGAGAAGAGGAGGACATTTTATAGGAAGAGGAGCTTCCTCCCTCTGACTACTGGGTCTAGAAGGAACTAATAAAATAAAGGGAGCTGACAACCTTTGGGTTAGGAAAATTCCTATTGCACCTCCAGGAGGAAACTATTTCAGGTCATAAGTATTGCTTAGCGCTAAGGAAGAAAGACTCTGATTTGACTGATGTAGACTGTGAGCCCTCGCGGGCAGGGTCCTCTCTCCTCCTGTACTTGTGTGTGCCTTGTTTTACTCATGTTTATTGTACTTGTCTATATTTGCCCCGTTCACATGTAAAGCACCATGGAATAAATGGTGCTATAAAAATTAATAATAATAATAATAATAATAATAATAATTTGATGAAACAAGACATCTGCTTGTCTGCCGGTATAAGTCATTCTTCAATGGTGAGTGTAAACCTGACACTAATTTTCCACCATTTGTATATAATGTCTTATCATCAGTAAAGAGGCGGTTCTGTTTAAGTTCATATGCCTTCTTCATGACTGGGGCTTAGTTGCACAAACTGCTACCACCACCATTATCCTCTACTTAAAGAGGCAGCTACTGTACAAACATTATATTGTGGAACTTTGTGTGCTTGTAATTTGAGAGGGGAAGAGGCTTACCGTGACAGAAAATTGGTCCACCATGAGGCACCTTATAAACTGCCAGAAGTACATCCCTCTGCCACACACCACATGAGCTTACCACACACAGTGCTGGCAAAAATTAAGAGACCACCACAACAAAACTTTGTCATGGGCAGTCCAATCTCCAGACCTGAATCCCATTGAAAACCTCTGAGATGTAATCAAGAGGATGATGGAAAGTAGCAGGCCATCAAACAAAGAAGAACTGCCTACATTAAACTTTTGGATGATATTATAATTTAGTGAGAACCACCTGTATGTCACACAAAATAGTTAATAAATAACATTTCTCACATGTCTACTTTACATCAGCACAATTTTGGAGCCAACATTTTTTTGTTAGGAAGTTATAAGGGCTAAAAGTTGACCAGCAATTTTTCATTTTTCCAACAAATTTATGCAGCGCCCCAGAGTCCTGGTCGTTGCAGTACTGATGCTCCGCCACTAAGGGGAGTGATGGTACGTCTGATGGCACTGAAGGAGTTCACCTGACCAGGTATCAGAGACACCAATACACTTCATAGTCTGGCCTCCAGGGGGAGCTAAGGGTGCTATGTATTAGGCCACTCCTCACAATCTGGTAAAACTGGGGGTTGGATAGAAAGTTAGACAGAAGCTGACTGGGTTGGAACCAGGCAACATCCTGTGGCAGAGGGTGTTGCAGGGGAAGATTCAGGGGGGTCCCTGTCAGGGGTGGGATCCTGACAGAGGCCTAGCGAAAAGGACAGAACGTTAAGGAACCGCGCCTGCACTACATCGCGGCGGTATCTCAAGAAAGGACAAGAAGCGAGGTTTATTGTGGAGAGTGAGAAACGAGATCAAAGCAAAAAGGAGATAACACCAGTAGGAGTCATGCTGTAAGATCGAGGCAACATCCTACTGTGGCGCGTAGCCGGTGGCCAGAACGCAGAGGAAGTATTGGGCTCCAAGCATTACTTCAAACCAACAGCAGGACAGTTAATTATAGGTTGGCTGTCTCACCTAAATCACCTAAGCAGACATAAGGGGCAACTGTGGGAGAGGGGCGTCACTAGGGTCCCGGAAGAACTCTAGGCCTACCCGTCATACGGGTGCGTCCTATCCATATCATCTGGGGGACAGAGAAGAACATCAGAACAGACATAAGTTGTGGGAAAGAACATCAGAAACAGACACAACAGTTGTGAGGACTATCCCGTGGTGCTCAGCAGGGAAGTACTACAACACACAGGTGCTAGAAGGTAGGCACAGATTTCCACCTGCGAAGGGAACTTTGGAGGTGCCATCGGACCGGCCGGTCTCAGACAGCCCTGTTAACCATACTTTGGATTGAGGATCTTGAAGCCTTCAGTAAAGAGGTAAAGAGACTGCAACCCTGTGTCCTCGTTATTCATCGCGACCTGCACCACGCACCACCTACACCTTTCATTGGACGCCCCTTAGCAGGGTCACGGACCGGGTCTAGCCACCGTGACAACCCCAAAACTGAGACAGAGAGGCCCGGTACCGAGTACCTCGCGGCCCTGCGTCTGGGGGCGCTCCAGATGGATACCATGTTTTGGCATAGGTGGTTTTCATTTATTGGATGCTGCCCTTCCCGTGGTTGTTCCTTCCCGGTGAAAGACCTGGCTATTCATTGCTTGCATTGAGAAACACGTGATGGTGTCTCCGCAGCTTTTCTACATGCATTTGCATATTTCCCATAAGGGATGGGGGCAGTGTTCTGGATCACTGCGTTGAGAAACACGTGATGGTGTCTCCGTAGTGTTGGATGTTTTGATCTCCCCGAGGTCATTCACCCTTATGTTTATAGTCTTTTCACCAGGCACTGCTCCTAATAGCCAGTTTCCTACTCCACACTAATGAGGGGCAAATACCCTGAAACAGCTGTCTGTGGATGGATACCGTGTTTTGGCATAGGTGGTTTTCCTTTATTGGATGCTGCCCTTCCCGTGCTTGTTCCTTCCCGGTGAAAGACCTGGCTATTCATTGCTTGCGTTGAGAAACACGTGATGGTGTCTCCGCAGCTTTTCTACATCCATGGACAGTTTGAGGCCCCGCTTCCTAACCAAAGACCGTTACAGCATAACACCATGGTGTTGATAGCACCCTTCTACAGCACCACATTTCAAAGGCCCTGATTCTTCTTTTGTCTTGTTTCTTTATCATGCAGGTTTTGCATCTTTATGTTACCGCAGAAAAGACCAGATTATGTATGATGTATGTATGTATGATGTACTATCTATGTACAGTAAGCAGCCGATCTTGACGTATGGATAGGTCCAATGTCGGGAAGGGGTTAATTGCATTATACAGAAAAAAAGTTAAGAAACATTCTTTCTTGTATAATGTCTTTCGTATAGGGCAAAATTTTAAAAGGATTTAAAAAAAAATAATAATCTAAGTAAACCAAAATTATAATTTATAGCGAAAAATTGGAAATGTCAATGTAATTTATGAAGGAAGCAAGAACTGCCAAAAATGTTTTGTAAGCGGGACTCAGATACACCTTGTTTTAGATATAACACAGAGCCTCATACGAATTCTATTCAAATTACCATGCAGTGGTACTCATTGACTCATAAAGACTATGCACTGAATGCAAAGCCTTCCAAAAACTACAAGCAGGGTCGTCCATACAACCTTTAAGGCACCAACTATAGTACATCATTCAAATATTGTGAGCAAAGTATATTTGTGGTACTCTTCTACTCATAAAAGTTCTACACAGTGCAAAGCTTGCCAAAAATTACAAGCAGGGTCATCCATACAACCTTGAAGGCACAAACTGTAGTACCTCATTCAAATATTGTGAGCAAAGTATAGTATACTACTATGTGTTCCTCATACTCATGTGGAATCTAAGTTCCCTATATATTATTGTAAACTATTACAATGTGTAAGATATGGCTGGTATTTGAAGCAGATTCTGAACAGTTGATTCCAAGTTTAGTGAAAGACATTTAGCCTTTTTCTAAGGCCAAAATCAGGCGCGAATATGAAACATTGTACAATTTTTAACAATAAAACTCAGATGATTTGCATCTATATTGTCAAAGGTGTCAGTTTCTAACATCCATGTCATGGGCGGATATCTTGCCAAAGCAGCTGGTGCAGCTGTAGAGGGGTCCACAGGTGGAGTGCGGCCCTCCCATCTGAGGATGCACAGTCAGCTGCAATGTATTGCATCACAGAGACCAGCCGACTCTCTGCAGCTGACTGCAGTTTGCCTGTGACTGGGAAAGCATAGCAGTGACAACATGTGCCATGGCAGGGATGACTTAGTCAGCTGCTTGCTCCTGCGCCTGCTATAGAAGAGGGCACTAAGCAGTGTGGGAGCATGAGGGGAGGTAAGTAATATTTTTTTTTAATGTATTGGAGAACAGAACAGGGCAAGAAGAGGACCAGAATGGGACCAATTATCCCAGGAATGGGACCTGGATGGAGCACATTATCCCATGATGGGGACATTGTACCAGGATGAGGTTCATTATATCAGGAAGGGGCCCAGAATAGGGACATTATACCAAGATGGGGTTCATTATACCAGGAAGGAGACCAGCATGCAGGACAGTATTCCAGAATGGGAACATTATCCCAGGAAGAGGAAAAGGATAGTGCACATTATATCACAAAGGGTACCAGAAATGGGGAATATTATACCAGAAAAGGAACCAGTATGAAGCACATTATACCAGGAAGGGGACATTATACCAGGAAGGGGTCCAGGATTTGGGCCATTTTACCAGGAGGAGGACCAGGATGGGGACAATTATCCCAGGAATGGGACCAGGATGGAGCACATTACTGTATCTCAGGAAGGGCTCCAGGATGCAAATATTGCACCAGGATGAGGTTCATTATATCAGGAAGGGGCCCAGAATAGGGACATTATACCAGGTTGGGGTTCATTATACCGGGAAGGAGACCAGGATGTAGGACATTATTTCAGAATAGGGGACATTATCCCAGGAAGAGGAAAAGTATAGTGCACAATATATCATGAAGGGTATCAGAAATGGGGAATATTATACAAGGAAAGGAGCCAGGATGAGGCACATTATACCAGGAAGGGGACATTATACCAGGAATGGGTCCTGGATTTGGGCCATTTTATCAGGTAGGGGTCCAGGATGGGGGACATTATATCAGGAAGGTGACCAGAATGGGGGGGACATTATCCCGGGAAGGGACCAAGTATGGGGGGCATTATTACTGGAAGGCGCATTCCTTATAATGTATCTTCCTCTCTAGTTATGTATGGGGCGGTCCCTTATTATGTAGCGTCCTCTATTGATATATACATTGCTGTCACATTATTACATAGTATTATGTGTTGTTATATATAGCACCATCCCTTACATAGCGTATTCTCATTATTTTTGTAAATCACAGTGACCTCTCCTTCACATGTACTTGTTTTCGGTATGTATGGCATTCGTTTTTTTCACGGGTACCACACACACACATTATAACCTAAACAAATCTTCACATGTCTGTATTTTCACATATCAGGGTGTCTGTCTCTATACTATGCTGGTTCCAGATAAAGTAGCAAAACACTGGTGACAAATTCCCTTTAATAATGACAATATATTAATAAAAAACATTTAAAAATGTTATTAACTTTTATTGTTATAAATATCTGGAATAACTCCTAAATGTGAAACCAATATAGAAATGAGAAATAAGATGATATAACAATGTGTAAAGTTTTACACCAGGAAAGATTAAACATTTCTTTTTTTTATTACATGCATTTCTGTTCGGCCTCCCACAGATGAGTGTTTGGTGCCATTAGTTAGATCTCCATTTTATGGACTTAATTCCAGTGACAGTTTAATAGTGTATTTTGTTCATCTACATTTTATTGGTTGGAGCTAAGTGGAGATTGTTTTTTTCTCCTAGGCATATTATTTTTTATAGCAGATAGAGGATAGTGTAATTTTTTTTATTCTTCATCGACATAACTGTGTACTTTATTTTTGCCGTATGATTTTGAGTTATTGATAGAAATTGAGATGTTGACGAATGAGGTAAAATTTTGAAAAAAGTATTGAGTGGGTCATTATGGACGTGTAGGAAGCTAGCAGGTGCGTAGGATGTAGTGACACACAGGAGGAAGAGCAAGGGTTAATAGGTATTTTTTATGTAAAACAATAGTAGGTCAAGCAGGGGGTACAATAGTAACAACAGTTTAACTTATCAGTCTCTGGCCCCTGGTGGAAGGTGGCTGGAAGATCCCTTGGTGGTGCCGCAGGCGGTGCAAGATGTCTCCGATCTGGTCCCACAGAAAGGCAATGCACTGTCTCCTCGCGGTGATGAATCCTCCGGGTCCTTCGGCACGTGGTATCCTGATATGGGTACGGCATGTTGTAGAGGTGTTGGTCCGCGGCACAGCAGACAAAACAGACAGTTCAGTAGACAAGACCGCAGAAGAACTACACAGTCCAGCGGTCACAGCCTCAGGAGCAGGCTGATTCTCAGTAGGCACCGCAGGGATATGGCTGAGCAGTGCCTATGTGGTGGTCAGCGGAACGATGCAATTCACTCTGTACCGGTCACTGTACAGTGCGGAGGTCTTCCTGAGCTGTGTGTCGTCAGTCGGGATGGACTCGCTAACTGGATATATTGGAACGGATAGCTGGTGTGGGTAAGTTGAGAGGGAGTCAACCGTCTCTGTCCTCACACACTGGTTCCCCGCCAAAAGCCCCGTCTTCCCGCGCACCCAGCTATTTAAGTCAGACCGCCCCAACCAGTCAGGTATCCTGAACTGCTCCGGTCAGAAATCTCTTCCTCCTGGAATAATGGTGACAGCCCCGACAGCTCCAGCCCAGACACACAAGAGGGACCGCTAGCCTGGTCCACCTCCCTACAGATGTATCAATTCCAAATATGTGTGTTTCTTAACTTTTTTTAAAATTTTTAGCACAAAGTAGTTTTAAGTGGGAAAATATTTTTGTGTGTTCTTTAAATGGAAAATGTCAGCTGTTGAGTTATACTCAATGAATCCGAGCCTGGCTACATGATTGAAGCCAGGTATATATATTTCTCAGAAACGCTCCAGTACTTCAAAGACAGCAGAGTTTGGAGATCTGACTGGGGACCATAGAGACTGATGAGACTAGCCTGGCACTGCCCCTAGCCAGCTCCAGCTCTCACTATATTACTGCACTGCCCCTAGGTCTTACTGTAGGAGATACCTGTTAATCACCTGGAACAGTGTTGGGAAAAGCCGGCCAGGGGTAGAGTTGGAATGGGATCCTCTTTTGTTATTGTCCCTGGCCTGATCCTCAAACTCTATGTTCTCTAAAATGGTTGAGCATTTCTGAGAAATATACAGTATATCACAAAAGTGAATACACCCCTCACATTTTTTAAATATTTTATTATATCTTTTCATGGGACAACACTGAAGATCCAACACTTTGATACAATGTACAGTAGTCTGTGAAACTTGTATAACAGTGTAAATTTGTTGTGCCCTCTAAATCACTCAACACACAGCTATAAATGTCTAAACCACTAGCAAAAGAAGTGAGTACACCTCTAAGTGAAAATGGCAAAATTGTGCCCAATTAGCGATTTTTCCTCCCCAGTGTCATGTGACTCATTAGTGTTACATGGTCTCAGGTTGCTCATTTCTCTTCAATTTATATGCACAAGTTATTTTCCAGAAGGCTGGACTTTGTGAAAAATAAGAAGGAATCAGAATTGATGAATGAGTCAAGATTCTTAAATATGCAGTGGATGTGGAGCGCCCCCAGATGCAGGGCCGCGGGGTACTCGGTACCGGGCTTCTATGTCTCGGTTCTGGGGTTGTCACAGTGGCTAGACCCAGTCCGTGACCCTGCTAAGGGGCGTCCAATGAAAGTTGTAAGTGGTGGTGCGAGGTGCAGGTCGTGATGAATAATGAGGACACGGTTGCAGTCTCTTTACCTCTTTACTGAAGGCTTCAAGGTCCTCAATCCAGAGTACGGTTAACAGGGCTGTCTGAGACCGGCCGGTCCGATGGCACCTCCAGAGTTCCCTTTGCAGGTGGAAATCTGTGCCTACCTTCTAGCACCTGTGTGTTGTAGTACTTCCCTGCTGAGCACCACGGGATAGTCCTCACAACTGTTGTGTCTGTTTCTGATGTTATTTCCCACAACTTATGTCTGTTCTGATGTTCTTCTCTGTCCCCCAGATGATATGGATAGGACGCACCCGTATGACGGGAAGGCCTGGAGTTCTTCCGGGACCCTAGCATCGCCCCTCTCCCACAGTTGCCCCCTATGTCTTCTTAGGTGATTTTGGTGAGACAGCCAACCTAAAATTAACTGTCCTGCCTCTGTTTGAAGTATTGCGTGGAGTCTAATACTTCCTCGGCGTTCTGGCCACCGGCTACGCGCCTCAGTAGGATGTTGCCTCGATCTTACAGCATGACTGCTACTGGTGTTATCTCCTTTTTGCTTTGATCTCGTTTCTCACTCTCCACAATAAACCTCGCTTCTTGTCCTTTCTTGAGATACCGCCGCGATATAGTGCAGGCGCGGTTCCTTAACGTTCTTTCCTTTTTCGCTAGGCCTCTGTCAGGATCCCACCCCTGACAGGGACCCCCCTGAATCTTCCCCTGCAACACCCTCTGCCACAGGATGTTGCCTGGTTCCAACCCAGTCAGCTTTCTGTCTAACTTTCTATCTAACCCCCAGTTTTACCAGATTGTGAGGAGTGGCCTAATACATAGCACCCTTAGCTCCCCCTGGAGGCCAGACTATGAAGTGTATTGGTGTCTGTGATACCTGGTTAGGTGAACTCCTTCAGTGCCATCAGACGAACCATCACTCCCCTTAGCGGCGGAGCATCAGTACTGCAACGACCAGGACTCTGGGGCGCTGCACTCCCCCCCGGTTAAATCCAGTACTCCCGGACTGGGAAAAAAACAACAATACATGTCAGCAAAAGACATACAAATTTTGAAATGCAAGAAACAAGTAATAAGTGAAAATAACAGTGTTTCCCTTTATGGGAGGTGAGGACTCTTGAACGTTACAATCATGGTTAAATATTTTAAATAACACACTATAAATAACTTTTATTACCCAACCGGCTATTCTACTGAGTGCAAATGCTGAACAATAATTTAACCTTGCCTCTAAGGACGTGTAAGCTGAATCCACTAAAGGCCTATGATAAAACTCCTAAAATATAAATGAACTTTTCTTCATTTTTCTCTGATTTGTCTTATGCAGGACCGCCTGTCTATCTGCCCAGGCCTACTGCCTCTTTCTTAGTACAGGATCACAGAGCCATCTCTTTATGGCTCCTATGAGGACTCACCCACTAACCCCTATGGGTTCACTTTCCTGTCCTCATTCTCTAGCACATTATTAAACATTTTCTATAATTAACTAACTGGCTACATATAACTTTTCTATGTAAAACATTATTTCTTTTTACTCCTCTTTAAGGCAACATTGTATATTAAATGCAACTGGTGAACATTCCCTTTAAGAGGGAACCAAGTCTCTTTTGAGGTAGTGCAACTACTCATGTTGCAAGTCTGTGTAAGGCAGGAACTCCGATGCTGTTTCTTGGAACAGTTTCTTCGCAAAGAGTCCTCTTTCTTGTAAAACCAGTAGAGGGCACCCTTAAGAGGGTGCAAACTATTTACAGAGCAGTTTGTGAAACATTCACCGTCCATGATTCGGTAGTGTTTAAAACAGTGGTAAACAAAACAAAAAGGCAAAATAGGGATCCCGGGTCAACTAAGGGATCCCTTTAAGAGATAACCCTGGTCGGGTTATAGCAGCAGAAAAACACAAAAGACGAACAATTAACTATTTACATATGCAGAACTTTTAGAACTCATTCTGACTGATCAGGGGGTGGCCTCCTCCTAGGCCTTACCTGGCAAGTGGCCCTCTGTGGTTTGGGAAAGCCCAATCCCCGACCAGGCAATAGTGGCACCCCCTCCTGGGCTACCCGTCTCGGCCGAGAACGGGCGCGACCCACAGGCACACGGTGGGTCGGGACATTCTTGTGGTCCGCAGCGGAGGATCCTGCTACCTGTTCCGCAGTGGGTTCGACCTCCGGAGTCCCAGAAGCAACCTGGAGAGTGGCGCACCGCTGAACGCCCTGGGCCATCCAGCCGGCCTCCCTCCGCCACCGGGTA
Organism: Ranitomeya variabilis; assembly: GCF_051348905.1. Classification (NCBI taxonomy): domain Eukaryota; kingdom Metazoa; phylum Chordata; class Amphibia; order Anura; family Dendrobatidae; genus Ranitomeya; species Ranitomeya variabilis. The sequence continues at coordinate 192,906,170 of NC_135233.1, forward strand.
TAGGTCACAGCGTCTCCGGGTTCCAAGTCGCGGTCCGCATCGTACTTTCCACCGCAAGGCTCCACTTCCTCCCGGTCAACATGGACCTGCAGCGGCTCTCCAATCTCTTGAATAACTCCCCTTCCCGGGAGTTGAAGAAAACCACCACACCCCAGTGCGACGGTGGGACCTCTGTAGCACCTGTCAGATCGACCTGGGCCGCGGGTTGGGGCCTATTCCTCCACGCTGTCATCAAGCGCTGCAGGTGTTCCGCCACGGGCAGGATTCTCAGGCCCTGCGTCTGCAGCTCACACTCCGCCGTGGTCGGGATGGATGGGGCGGGGGACACTGGAGACAGGCAGATCTCCGCAGGCTGGCCCAACCGGGAGACCACACGATCTTCGGCCTCCCTGCGGCGTGCTAACCGCCGGGCCTCAGCTGCAACCACCCACTCCTCAGACGGCGGCCAGTTGAGTCTTCCGAGCGGTGACTCCGTGAGGGCCAGTTCCTGCAGCGATGGCGAATCCGGGGCTGCTACGGGTGGTACAGCATCGTGTTGGGTCGGGTCGTCCCCATGCGGTGCTTCCGAATGTCGCCATCTTTGCCTCCTCCTCGGTGTCTGTTTCCCGCGCTCTCTTTCGGGGGCGGTCCCGTCTCGATTGTCCCCACCCTCCATAGAGGATGAGAAGGTGGACCTCAGCAGCTGACGTACACGTCCTCAGGATGCAGTAATACTTAGACTGGGCGGCCATGATTTCTCGCGCTCTTCAGCTCAGGTACGCCCACTTCCATGCCCTTCTTCTTCTCCTGCGCTCCTCTTGGCGCTATAATGGCGGCTTTGGTGGGAACTTTTGGCGGTGATGGCAATGCACAGTCTTTGCAATAAATCACAGTTCAAGCACAATAAATCACAGTTCCAAGGCACACATGACCTGATTCTTAAGGCTTAAGTAGATCCTGTTCGTGACGCCAAGTTTGGAGCGCCCCCAGACGCAGGGCCGCGGGGTACTCGGTACCGGGCTTCTCTGTCTCGGTTCTGGGGTTGTCACAGTGGCTAGACCCGGTCCGTGACCCTGCTAAGGGGCGTCCAATGAAAGTTGTAAGTGGTGGTGCGTGGTGCAGGTCGCGATGAATAACGAGGACACAGGGTTGCAGTCTCTTCACCTCTTTACTGAAGGCTTCAAGGTCCTCAATCCAGAGTATGGTTAACAGGGCTGTCTGAGACCGGCCGGTCCGATGGCACCTCCAGAGTTCCCTTTGCAGGTGGAAATCTGTGCCTACCTTCTAGCGCCTGTGTGTTGTAGTACTTCCCTGCTGAGCACCACGGGATAGTCCTCACAACTGTTGTGTCTGTTTCTGATGTTATTTCCCACAACTTATGTCTGTTCTGATGTTCTTCTCCGTCCCCCAGATGATATGGATAGGACGCACCCGTATGACGGGAAGGCCTGGAGTTCTTCCGGGACCCTAGCGTCGCCCCTCTCCCACAGTTGCCCCCTATGTCTTCTTAGGTGATTTTGGTGAGACAGCCAACCTAAAATTAACTGTCCTGCCTCTGTTTGAAGTATTGCGTGGAGTCTAATACTTCCTCGGCGTTCTGGCCACCGGCTACGCGCCTCAGTAGGATGTTGCCTCGATCTTACAGCACAACTCCTACTGGTGTTATCTCCTTTTTGCTTTGATCTCGTTTCTCACTCTCCACAATAAACCTCGCTTCTTGTCCTTTCTTGAGATACCGCCGCGATATAGTGCAGGCGAGGTTCCTTAACGTTCTTTCCTTTTTCGCTAGGCCTCTGTCAGGATCCCACCCCTGACAGGGACCCCCCTGAATCTTCCCCTGCAACACCCTCTGCCACAGGATGTTGCCTGGTTCCAACCCAGTCAGCTTTCTGTCTAACTTTCTATCTAACCCCCAGTTTTACCAGATTGTGAGGAGTGGCCTAATACATAGCACCCTTAGCTCCCCCTGGAGGCCAGACTATGAAGTGTATTGGTGTCTGTGATACCTGGTTAGGTGAACTCCTTCAGTGCCATCAGACGTACCATCACTCCCCTTAGCAGCGGAGCATCAGTACTGCAACGACCAGGACTCTGGGGCGCTGCCGATGCAACATTGATAGCAACAAGCATAGATGGAATGAAGGATTTGTTACGGAGTGTCAAGATGGAAAGCTCGAACATGGGACTGCTGCTCACACAAAGAAGACAAAGATATTGATTACTGCCAGGCACGACCGGGACTCATCTGAAATGGATGATGACGAACTGGAAGTTGTAAAGGACGTCAACCTACTTGGATCAATAAAGTTAATAGGAGAATAGCTATGAGCAAATCAACAATGAAGTCACTGGACAAGGTCTTCAAATCAAGGAACATTTCACTAGTGATGAAGACACGAAGATACTAACCTTAAAGTATGGATTTGCATGGGTGATCGCTGCTGGGTGTTAGCTGATTCTGACAGCTGACACCCAGCACTCAGTGCCAGGAGTGGTGCCCGCACCATTCCCGGCACTTTAACCCCCAAATACTGTGATCAATATCGATTTAAGTATTTAGCAGGCAAGCAGAGGGAGGGCGCCCTCTTTGCTGTCCGATCAGCGCCCCTGCAACGTCATCGCAAGGGCCCGATTGTTGCCATGGTGACCCGATGTCGTGATGATGACATCAAGGTCACTTATGCTAGCAAACTTGCTACAAGATGCTTAGCGCATGCTGCAGCAAGTTTGTCTGTCAGTGCAGCGCTGACAGTTTGTGCAGCAAAGCTTCTCCTACTTTAAATCAGACTGCAAAAAGTGAAAGTCACATAGTGGGACCAAGTAAAAAAATAAAAAAGTGAAGAAAAAATTGAAAAAATATAAAAATAAAAAAATAACAAAATAATTTAAATATTTATATATATTGTACTAATAAATAAATATATTTATGAAAAAAAGCACACATATTTGGTATCTCCGCGTCCGGAACAACTCAACCTATACAACTGTCCCACTAGTTAATCCCTTTAGTGAACACCACAGAAAAAAAAAACAAGGAAAAAATGATGCTTTATCATCATATCGGTAAACAAAAAGTGTAAAGAAATGCAATAAAAAAGATGAATTTAAATAAAAATGGTATTGCTGAAAACATCATCTTGCCCTACAAAATAACAAGCCACCGCACAGCTCTATCAGCGGAAAATATAAAAGTTATAGCTCTCAGAACAAAGCGAATCAAAAATAATAATTTTTTCTATAAAATAGTTTTTATTGTGTAAAAGCGCCAAAACGTAAAAAAAAAAAAGTGGTATCGCAGTAATCGTACAGACCTGAATAATAATGGTGCCATATTAATTTTACTTCACGTGGAAGGATATTAAAAAAAAAATCCTGAATTGCGGGTTTTTGTTCATTCTGTCTGCCAAAAATCAGAATAGAAAGCAATCAAAAAAATGTCATGTGTCCAAAAATGGTCCCGATAAAAATGTAAATTTGTCCCGCAAAAACAAGCCCTTACATGATTCGGTTAGCTGAAATATGGAGAAATTGTATCTCTCAAAATATGGAGCTGCAAAAACTATTTTTTTTTTTTCAAAAAAAGTGTTTTTAGTAATCGCACCGACCCGAAACAATAAAGTCACCTAAACACTTATACCACACGAGGAATGCCGTACAAAATAAATAAAACCAATTTGTCACCTGCTGTTGATTTGTTCAATCTGCCTCCCAAAGATCGCAGGAAGGTTCGGTGCACTTTTATCTCTGAAATACATGATTCAAATAGAACCCAAGGCAAAAGATTCCCTATAATGAGGCAGATGGAGGCACTGTGGACGCCGTCTTGCCTATGGTCTGGCGGTGTCAGTCTTTTTAGGCGTGCATAAATACGTGGTCCGCCAAAACTTTGTGCACGTCTGACAAAATGGACATCGCTGAACAGAGGCCAGATGGAGTCCAGAGTAACTCTGCTGCCTCATTATAGTGAATGGATCCTTCTGGGGTTTCATCTGAATCGCATCACCCAGAGATTTAGATGGAAACCACAAAGTAAGTGCTCAGCATAGAGTGCCGGATAAATGTGATCCCAAACATTAAGTAAAAGGTTCCCAATAAAAGCTTCAAATCAATCCACAAAAAAGTCCCCACTCAGGTCCATCATCTGTAAATCGGAATATAGGAGGTTTCCACATTACTGGTAGCACAAAGGCTCTAGAAAAACAAAATGGCTGCTTCCACCAAAAGAAATTCAGCAAATTCTGCACTCCTAAATCCAAATGTCCCCTCCCTTCTGAGCCTAAAGCATATTTAGTGTCTACATGTTTGGCATTACTGTAGCGATAAGAGCCTGCCCAATTTACGGATGCGTGTCTCCAGAAGCATGAGCTGAACATAACGTACTGATCACTACAACGTACTGTTCACTACAACATACTGGTCACTACAATGTACTGGTCACTATAATGACAGTTTGCAATTTTCACTCAGAAATATCCACTACTGCTTGTTTCTGGAAAACATCCATGCAGTCAAAATTGTCAGTATACCTGTAGATAAGTTTCCAAAGGGGTATAATTCTATAAAATTTGAGGCTAGGGTATAAAACAAAATTTTGGTAGTAAAAATCTAATTATTTTTTCTTCCCTGTCCAATGTTATAAAAATCTGTGACCCGCCTGCGATGTCAATATGATCAGTGCAGCCGTAGATAAATTAATTGAGAGATGTAGCTTGCAAAATGGTGTCTCTTATGAGGGGTTCTGCTGTACTGTCATCTCAGTAGCTCTGCCAATGTTACATGCCACCCTCAAACTAGTCCAGCAAAATCTTAACTCCAATATGGTGCTTCTTCCCTTCTCAGCTTTGCACTGTGCCTCAAAAGTAGCTTGATAATTAAAGTTTCAGGTGCACTACCATCTCACAATAATATAAAGCTCAAATAATACTGAGGCAGGGTGCTACCAAATGCATGGAATATGCAATACCAAGCCAAAGAGGAAAGCCCATGCATAAATGAGTGCACACCTGCTACAAAGTCATGGAAAAATATAAATATATATGATTTTTATTAATGTAAACACCAAACAGCAAAAAATCTAAAACCAATTAAAACAACACAGCCACCCCCATGTACCCTGGTCCACATGAAGATATATAATATACAAAAGCCCTCTATATATTATCATATATAAAACTGCAACAAACAGGAGGATAATCCAAGTTAGTTAACAATCAACAATTCGATATTATGTGTCCCCAGGAAAATTTTATTTATATAATATCATAAGGTAAATGTACCATATTGTACCAATAACCAAATCCCTGGTCCTGTCTCAGTGAGCTGAATAAGGGCGTCCTCAAACTTGCTCACAAGTGATCACAATCCATGTGAATAAGGGGAAATATATGATGAAATAAAGTCCCTGCTGGAATCAAAAATTAAATGTATGGCTGTACCCCAGAGATAGCCACCCCTGTGGGGTCTGGGAGAATACAAATAGACAGCCCCTAAGGATGATAAGAGGGCTAATAGTATAATGTGCCCACCAGCATGTCAGAGCACATGACACACAGCCGTCCACCATAGAATAAAACTGCTGGTATGCAGGGTGTGGCCAAAAGGATTACCGTTTCAGGTCAGGGCTGAGAGGGAGTGGAGGAGAGACCGGGGGGTGTGGGTGAGTCCCACGCGTATCGCCGCTCCTGGGCGGCTTCGTCAGGGAAAAAAAAGTAGCTTGGTCACTTGGCTTTGAATTTACTTTTGACCGTGAGGATCAACACCAACACCTGGTCTCCAGGGCTAAATTGTCTCAGCTTCATCTCTCTGGTGCCTTTGAAACAATTTGTCTCTGAATTTGCTGGTAACTTGGAGCCTGTGAAGTGGTGCAAAAGGGAACTACCATTGCCACTACATAGTAACTCTAGCAATGGGGTATTCCTTCCCCGTGAATACCGTGGACTCCCACAATCAACTGATGGGGGAACATGACCCTTACCAAGGTCACCAAACTCCTCAAGTCCAAGGGTCCAGACACAAGTACCCCATTTATCGTCACAGGAGATGCCTGTGGTGCCTCACCAGGCTGACAGTCCACACTGCAGGCTGGATAGGCATAATACAAACAGCGCCTCGATATGCTGCATCTATTCGGTGGGCATTATACAATGGACGGCTATAAGACCAGGACTGTGACATGTCCAACAAATCAAGTCCTTTCCAGCAGCTTTTGACAACCCCTCAGCTACTCTTGGGACCTCGAACTCTCCACAGTTGTGGCTCTGTTACTTTTCTTTTGAGAGTCAAGCTCCTTCTGGGTACCCCAGCACAGGGATGCAACACCACTCAGTTTTACTTAAGGATCTCTTGACTACCTGGTACCAGTAGGCGTACCAGGTCATCCGCATTCTGGGGTCTTCATCTGCAACCCAGGTCTGCACTGGCTTAGGAAGGGAGAGGATGAATCTGTCCATAACAACTCGCTTCACCATCTGGACTGGGGTGGAATACTCCGGATGCAACCACTTCTGCACCAGATGTAGTAAGTCAAACATTTTGGAGTGAGGAGGCTTCTCACCGCAATACGCCCAGTGGTGGACCTTTTGGGGGGGACAGGAGTTCCATCTGTCTTTGCTGCTGTTGGATCTGCTGCATCAGGAATTTATTTGTCTTCTGCTGGACTAACTGCTGGTGCAGTACTGCTATTGATGGAGTTGCTGCTGGTGCTGCTGCCTTTGGATCAGGTGCTTGATCAGCTCCTCCATTTTGCTGACCGTGGTTTCATCCCTATAACCGGCTTCACCCAGGACATGCAGTTTGTCCACAGCCATCACACTTGTTTCCTGGGGATCTTGACCGCATTTCTAGCACTGACCTTTCAATTAAACTTCAGAATAAGCTGTCATATGGAAACACTGTCACATGCCATTATACGACTCTATATAATACATATTAACAAAAAAGGAGCAGCTATTTGGTTTTTCTTTGTAGCGGGTCCTTGAAGTTACTTATAATTTGGTCAGTAGGGGTAACCATCTCAGGTATGGCACCCTGGAGTGGAAGGGTAACCACCTAAAGTATGGCTCCCTGGGGTGGAGGTGTAACTATCCAGGTCTGACCCATGGGATGGAGGGGTAGCCATCTCAGGTATGGCCCCGTGGTGTGGAGGGGTAATGGTCCCAGGCATGGCCCACTGGTGTAGCTGGGTAACCATCTCACGTATGACCCCCTGGTGTGGAAGATTAACCATCTCAGGTATAGCCCCCAGTGTGGAGGGGTGACCATCATGGTATGGCCCCCTGGTGTGGAGGGATAACCATCTCAGGCATGACCTCCTGGTGTGGAGGGGTGACCATCACAGGATGGTCCCGGGTGTGGATGGGTTACCACCTCAGGTATAGACCCCTGGTGCGGAGGGGTAACCATCTCAGGTATGGCCCCCAGGTATGGAGGTGTGACCATCATGGTATGTGGTCTCCAGAAGCATATACTGTATATCTTATAAGACCCTGTTTGGTAAAGTCCCTGTGGTCATGGCAATCATATTTTACATGCCTTCAGAATAAATTGGTTCCTCCGAGCAAGAAACAGCAGCTGGAGGGAAGAAGAAAAAGAGGTTGTCTGTTGTGAATTCCGCTCTTGGGCTCCCTCCGGTGGTTGTAAGTGGCATTTTTGCGAGTTCTGCTCTTGGGCTCCCTCCGGTGGTTTTAAGTGGTACTGCTGCTCCTTGGATTTAGTAGTCAGCAGCTGCTTCCACTGATTGTCTTTCTGGCTCGACTATTTAGCCTGGTTCTATCCTTCAGCCTGTGCCAGTTGTCAATGGTTCCTGGTTGGATTCACATCTCTGCTTGGATTTCCCTGATATTCTGACCAGTTCAGCAAAGATAAGTCCTTGCTTTGTTCTTTTGCAGTCCACTTGTTGTGGACTTAATCTTTCTGCACTTTCTATGTTTTTTCTAGTCCAGCTTGTCAGTATGGATTTATTCAGTTAAGCTGGAAGCTCTGGGAGGCAGATTTACCCTCCACACATTTAGTCAGGTGTGGAGATTTTTGTAAACTCTGTGGTGGATTTTTCTAGTTTTTAATACTGACCGCACAGTATTCTTTCCTGTTCTATTTATCTAGTTAGACTGGCCTCCTTTGCTATATCCTGGTTTTATTCTGCGTATGTCATTTCCCTCTCCACTCACAGTCAATATTTGTGGGGGGCTGTCCTATCCTTTTGGGATTTTCTCTGAGGCAAGATAGCTTTCCTGTTTCTATCTTTAGGGGTAGTTAGTCCTCCGGCTGTGACGAGGTGTCTAGGGAGTGACAGGAACATCCCACGGCTACTTCTAGTGTTGTGTTAAGCTCAGGAACTGCGGTCAGTACAGGTACCACCTCCTCCAGAGCACATCCCATGTTGCTCCTAAACCACCAGCTCATAACAGTACAACTGGCCAAAAATGAATTAAATGCATCTCAAAAGAAGGAAAAGGAAGCTCTGAGCCATTTTTTTTCTGCAGTTTGTTTTGTCTTTTTTTTCCTCTTAATCTCTGGGTGGTTCAGGATCTTGGCGCTGGCATGGATGTTCAGGGTTTGTTTTCTCGTGTGGATCAACTTGCTGCAAGAGTACAGAGTATCCAAGATTATGTTGTCCAGACTCCAGCTTTAGAGCCTAGAATTCCAACCCCTGATTTGTTTTTTGGGGACAGATCCAAGTTTTTGAACTTTAAAAATAACTGCAAATTGTTTTTTGCCTTGAAACCCCGTTCCTCTGGTGATTCCATTCAGCAGGTTAAAATTGTCATCTCTCTGCTGCGTGGTGACCCTCAGGACTGGGCATTCTCCCTTGAATCAGGGGATCCGGCATTGCTTAATGTAGACGCATTTTTTCAAGCGCTCGGATTATTTTATGATGAACCTAATTCTGTGGATCATGCAGAAAAGACTTTGTTGGCCCTGTGTCAGGGTCAGGAAGCGGCAGAAGTATACTGCCAGAAATTTAGAAAATGGTCTGTGCTCACTAAATGGAATGAGGAGGCTCTGGCAGCAATTTTCAGAAAGGGTCTTTCTGAAGCCCTTAAAGATGTTATGGTGGGGTTCCCCACGCCTGCTGGTTTGAGGGAATCTATGTCTCTAGCCATTCAGATTGATCGGCGCCTGCGCGAGCGCAAAGTTGTGCACCATATGGCAGTGTCCTCTGAGCAGAGCCTGAGCCTATGCAATGTGATAGGATTTTGACTAGAGCAGAACGGCAGGGATTCAGACGCCAGAATAGGCTGTGTTTTTACTGTGGTGATTCTGCTCATGTTATTTCTGATTGCCCTAAGCGTACTAGGAGGGTCGCTAGGTCTGTTACCATCAGTACTGTACAGCCTAAATTTCTCTTATCTGTGACCTTGATTTGCTCATTATCGTCCTTTTCTGTCATGGCATTTGTGGATTCAGGCGCTGCCCTGAACCTGATGGACTTGGAATTCGCCAGGCGCTGTGGTTTTTCCTTGCAGCCTTTGCAGAGCCTTATTCCTTTGAGGGGCATTGATGCTACACCGTTGGCCAAGGATAAACCTCAGTATTGGACTCAGCTGACCATGTGCATGGCTCCAGCACATCAGGAAGATTGCCGTTTTCTGGTGTTGCATAATTTGCATGATGTTGTTGTACTGGGTTTTCCATGGTTACAGGGACATAATCCTGTGCTGGATTGGAAATCTATGTTTGTGACTAGTTAGGGTTGTCAAGGGGTTCATAATGACGTTCCTTTGATGTCAATTTCCTCTTCCCCCTCTTCTGAAGTTCCTGAGTTTTTGTCGGATTTCCAGGATGTATTTGATGAGCCCAAGTCCAGTTCCCTTCCTCCACATAGGGACTGTGATTGTGCTACTAACTTGATTCCTGGCTGTAAGTTCCCTAAGGGCCGACTTTTCAATCTGTCTGTGCCAGAGCATGCCGCTATGCGGAGTTATGTTAAGGAGTCTTTAGAGAAGAGGCATATTCGGCCGTCTTCGTCACCATTGGGAGTGGGATTCTTTTTTGTTGCCAAGAAGGATGGCTCCTTGAGACCCTGTATTGCTTATCGCCTTCTTAATAAGATCACGGTCAAATTCCAATACCCTTTACCTTTGCTTTCTGATTTGTTTGCTCGGATCAAGGGGGCCAGTTGGTTTACTAAGATTGACCTTTGAGGGGCATATAATCTTGTTCGTATTAAACAGGGTGACGAATGGAAAACTGCATTTAATACGCCTGAAGGCCATTTTGAATACCTTGTGATGCCTTTCGGGCTCTCTAATGCTGCTCCTTCTGTATTTCAGTCCTTCATGCATGATATTTTCCGCAATTATCTTGATAAATTCATGATTGTGTATTTGGATGATATTTTGATTTTTTCTGATGATTGGGAGTCTCATGTGAAGCAGGTCAGGATGGTATTCCAGATCCTTCGTGATAATGCTTTATTTGTGAAGGGGTCTAAGTGCCTATTTGGAGATCAGAAGGTCTCTTTTTTGGGTTTTATTTTTTCTCCCTCGTCTATAGAAATGGATCCTGTTAAGGTCCAAGCCATTAATGACTGGATTCAACCCACATCTGTGAAGAGTCTTCAGAAATTTTTGGGCTTTGCTAATTTTTATCGCCGTTTCATTGCCAACTTCTCCAGTGTGGTTAAGCCCCTTACCGATTTGACGAAGAAAGGCGCTGATGTGACGAATTGGTCCTCTGCGGCTGTTGAGGCCTTTCAGGAGCTTAAACGCAGATTTACTTCTGCCCCTGTGTTGCGTCAGCCGGATGTTTCTCTTCCTTTTCAGGTTGAGGTTGACGCTTCTGAGATTGGGGCAGGGGCCGTTTTGTCTCAGAGGAGTTCTGATGGTTCTTTGATGAAACCGTGTGCCTTTTTTTCCAGAAAGTTTTTGCCTGCGGAGCGCAATTATGATGTCGGCAATCGGGAGTTGTTGGCCATGAAATGGGCATTTGAGGAGTGGCGACATTGGCTTGAGGGAGCCAAGCACCGCGTTGTGGTCTTGACCGATCATAAGAATCTGATTTACCTCGAGTCGGCCAAGCGGCTGAACCCTAGACAGGCTCGATGGTCCCTGTTTTTCTCCCGTTTCGATTTTGTGGTCTTGTATCTTCCGGGATCTAAGAATGTTAAGGCTGATGCCCTCTCTAGGAGTTTTTTGCCTGATTCTCCTGGAGTCCTTGAGCCGGTTGGCATTCTTAAGGAAGGGGTGATTCTTTCAGCCATCTCCCCTGATTTACGGCGGGTGCTTCAGGAATTTCAGGCTGATAAACCTGACCGCTGTCCTGTGGGGAAGCTGTTTGTTCCTGATAGATGGACAAGTAAGGTAATTTCTGAGGTTCATTGTTCGGTGTTGGCTGGTCATCCTGGGATTTTTGGTACCAGAGATTTGGTTGCTAGGTCCTTTTGGTGGCCTTCCTTGTCGCGGGATGTGCATTCTTTTGTGCAGTCCTGTGGGACTTGTGCCCGGGCCAAGCCTTGCTGTTCCCACGCTAGTGGGTTGCTTTTGCCTTTGCCGGTCCCTGAGAGGCCCTGGACGCATATTTCCATGGATTTTATTTCGGATCTTCCTGTGTCCCAAAGGATGTCTGTTATCTGTGTGGTTTGTGACCGGTTCTCTAAACTGGTCCATTTGGTACCTTTGCCTAAATTGCCTTCCTCCTCTGACTTGGTTCCATTGTTTTTTCAGCATGTGGTTCGTTTGCATGGTATTCCGGAGAATATTGTGTCTGACAGAGGTTCCCAGTTTGTTTCTAGGTTTTGGCGGGCCTTTTGTGCTAGGATGGGCATTGATTTGTCTTTTTCTTCGGCATTTCATCCTCAGACAAATGGCCAAACTGAGCGAACTAATCAGACCTTGGAAACCTATTTGAGATGCTTTGTGTCTGCTGACCAGGATGATTGGGTGGCTTTCTTGCCATTGGCCGAGTTTGCCCTTAATAATCGAGCTAGTTCGGCTACTTTGGTTTCGCCTTTCTTTTGTAATTTTGGTTTTCATCCTCATTTTTCTTCGGGGCAAGTTGAGCCATCTGATTGTCCTGGTGTGGATTCTGTAATGGACAGGTTACAGCAGATTTGGACTCATGTGGTAGACAATTTGACGTTGTCTCAGGAAAAGGCTCAACGTTTTGCTAACCGCCGTCGGTGTGTTGGTCCCCGGCTTCAGGTGGGGAATTTAGTCTGGTTATCTTCTCGTCATGTTCCTATGAAGGTTTCTTCCCCTAAGTTCAAGCCTCGGTTTATTGGTCCTTATAAGATTTCTGAGATTATCAATCCGGTATCTTTTCGTTTGGCCCTTCCAGCCTCTTTTGCCATCCATAATGTTTTCCATAGATCTTTGTTGCGGAGATATGTGGTGCCCGTTGTTCCCTCTGTTGATCCTCCTGCCCCGGTGTTGGTTGATGGGGAGTTGGAATATGTGGTGGAGAAAATTTTGGATTATCGTTTTTCGAGGCGAAGGCTTCAGTATCTTGTCAAGTGGAAGGGTTATGGCCAGGAGGATAATTCTTGGGTTGTTGCCTCCGATGTCCATGCCGCCGATTTGGTTCGTGCTTTTCACTTGGCTCGTCCTGATCGGCCTGGGGGCTCTGGTGAGGGTTCGGTGACCCCTCCACAAGGGGGGGTACTGTTGTGAATTCCGCTCTTGGGCTCCCTCCGGTGGTTGTAAGTGGCATTTTTGTGAGTTCTGCTCTTGGGCTCCCTCCGGTGGTTTTAAGTGGTACTGCTGCTCCTTGGATTTAGTAGTCAGCAGCTGCTTCCACTGATTGTCTTTCTGGCTCGACTATTTAGCCTGGTTCTATCCTTCAGCCTGTGCCAGTTGTCAATGATTCCTGGTTGGATTCACATCTCTGCTTGGATTTCCCTGATATTCTGACCAGTTCAGCAAAGATAAGTCCTTGCTTTGTTCTTTTGCAGTCCACTTGTTGTGGACTTAATCTTTCTGCACTTTCTATGTTTTTTCTAGTCCAGCTTGTCAGTATGGATTTATTCAGTTAAGCTGGAAGCTCTGGGAAGCAGATTTACCCTCCACACCTTTAGTCAGGTGTGGAGATTTTTGTAACCTCTGTGGTGGATTTTTCTAGTTTTTAATACTGATCGCACAGTATTCTTTCCTGTTCTATTTATCTAGTTAGACTGGCCTCCTTTGCTACATCCTGGTTTCATTCTGCGTATGTCATTTCCCTCTCCACTCACAGTCAATATTTGTGGGGGGCTGTCCTATCCTTTGGGGATTTTCTCTGAGGCAAGATAGCTTTCCTGTTTCTATCTTTAGGGGTAGTTAGTCCTCCGGCTGTGACGAGGTGTCTAGGGAGTGACAGGAACATCCCACGGCTACTTCTAGTGTTGTGTTAAGCTCAGGAACTGCGGTCAGTACAGGTACCACCTCCTCCAGAGCACGTCCCATGTTGCTCCTAAACCACCAGCTCATAACAGTTGTCGTCGGGACAATGCAGTAATCTAGTGCATTAAAATGAAGAGCAATGTACCTCATCTGGGTGCCCTTGAGTCAGTGGGAGCAGCTAAGGGTAAATGTCATTAAGTGCCCGAAAAATGATTGACTAAGGAGTGGCACAGTTAATAATAATGTTTTTCTAGACTTTTTCTGTTATAGGTTTATTTGAATTACTATGTCCAAATAATATAAAAGTTATTTAATGGTCTGTTATAATGTTGATATTTTATTTTGTATAATTTTAAGTACTCTTTATTTATAATATCTTCCTCTTTTTATATACTCATCACTTTTCAGGTAATAGTAAGTGGGTTTAAGAAATTATTACTGCACATTTACTGTGCATATTGGTGGTTTCTAGAACCACAAACTGTGAATTGATGAATTATTAGAGCTGGCTACAATACAAGTAGTATTAAAGTATTAGATGCATGACGGATGTTATTATACAGGTATTCAGACTCTGGCTACCCCTTTATTATGGCTTACTTTCCGCATTCCTAAATACAGGATCCCCGTTACAGGATGTTTAGCGGCTGTTATTGGGCATTAAGTCACCATATTATCGATCACAATTTGGTAGAGTTGCACTGATAAAATTATTCTGTTGAAGCTCTGGAATTTTGTTACTTGTAGGCACAGTCTTTCCATAGTGTGTAGAACTGGTTGATGACTTTATTAGGCATGGTTAGTGGTGGGCGAGTCCAATTAAGATGTCAAATCGACTCTTTAGTGGCAGTTTAGGAGTCAGGTGGAAGTTGCAGACAAGTTAGGGTGGGCTCATTGTAACTAATAGAGGATATGAAACCTCATGGTGGTGACCAAGCTCAGCTTTGGTGGCCTCAAGGACGTTGTAATGGTAACGCCAATTAGGGGCGGGCACAGTGGTTAAGCTCACGAGTGAAGATAATAGGGTCATTGGTGCCCTGAAAGTTTACTGGCTATGCTTGAATGGCCCCCAGTGTGTGTTGCCCCTTTCTGGCTGGCTGTCCTGGTGCTGTATGTCAGACAGCTGGTGGTATCACAGTACTTGTGAATCCCAATGTACTAACACTCCACCTGACTCCTACTGTGATTGTTTTAATCCTGTGATTTAAATAAATCTGTGGCCATTTTTACAACCAAAATAATGCGTTTTTGTATTTATTCCAGTGCCTAGGTTTACTGTACTTCTGGTTGTTTTACGATGGAGTGGGATCCGTCCCATATCCAAAAGCCATGCCATAGCAGAGTAGTGAAAGCCTTGCAAATATCAATCAGTGAAATTCATTACACATGTATTAATTGCCGTGTTCTCTAAAGCAACCTGCAATAATATTATATGAGTTAATATAAGTAAGGCGGCAAAAAATAGGTATAGGGAGGTGGCTTCAGGCGAAATTCTAAACCACAAATGTTTGTTTTTCTGCTGAATTGAATGTTCTGACAAATTCTTTTCACCTCAGTTCTCTTCTTTTTTCTCCCCCTCCCCATTTACCAGTTTAACCAGTTTAACTGCTACTGGAATGTAAAGAAATAAAAAGGCAGCTAAAAGAAACACTAAAATTCATGCTGTCCAGGTGTACGTGGGACTTACTGCAGTGTTACCATAAGTGAACGCTATAGGTTATCTCTGCACGGTTCATCCACATACTGTAGAATGGCACTATAAAGTCTGCTCAGCTTTTCGGCTGGCAGAAGTAGAATAAACTGGTAAGTATGACTGTAGTAGAAAAAAGCTAAAATCAGGTAAGCATTCCAAGATATTATAGAAGATATATCAGCCTTATACTGAAGCTCCATAAGCCGGAACTGGGGGAAACTACCGTATATGCTGATGGATAAGGAATGGCTCAAGGACAGGAAACAAAGAGACAGCATGAATGGGAAATAGTCAGCAGTGGGGACCGCAAGGTTCTCTACTGGGAGCAGTGGGGACCATGGCGGGGATCTGTACTGGGAGCAGTGGGGACCTCAGGGATCTGTACCGGGAGCAGAGGGGACCATAGTGGGGATCTGTACTGGGAGCAGTGGGGACTGCAGGGATCAGTGCTAAAACTGATTCTTTTTAACCTCTTTATTAAAGGGAACCTGTCAGCAGATTTTGCCGCTATAAGATGCGACCACTGCCTTTCAGGGCTTATCTACAACATTCTATAATCTTGTAGACAAGCCCCCAGTCTGCCCTGAAAGATAAGAAAAATAAGTTTTATTATACTCACCCTGGGAGGCGGTCCGGTCCGATGGGTGTCGCAGGTCCGGGTCCGGCGCCTCCCATCTTCTTGCGATGCCGTCCTCCTGCTTCTTCATCACTGCCCGGCATCGCGCTCCTGTGCAGGCGTACTTATCTGCCCCATTGAGCGCAGAGTAAAGTATTGCAGTGCGCAGGCGCTGTGCCGCTCTGACCTTTCCCGATGCCTGCCACTGCTCGCTAAACAAGATAGCTGCAGGCTGATATTAATTGCCTAGAAAGAGGCCATGGATATTGGCCTCCTCCCGTAAGATGCGCCAATTCCGGCACTTAGCCTCGCTCTTCCCACTAGCTCTGGTGCGGCGGCAAGGGACGTAACTTTTGTGGGGTTGATGTCAGCTGTTTTATGGTCACTGACATCCAGCCCAGGGGTTAGTAATGGAGAGAGGTCTATAAGATGCTCCCATTACAAACCCCATAGTCAAATGTAATAAAGACAGATAAAGTCCTTTAAATTAATTGAAATAAACACACAAAGTCATTTATTTTAAATAAACACTCCCCGTCCCTCTTTTGCACATTTATCCAACAAAAATAAAAAACGCAAAGTTATTCTCACCTTTCTGCCGATAATCCATGAATACCCATGTCCCTCGAAGATCCAGATGGTTTGATGAGGGGTCATCGGAACAGACTGAACGGAGCATGAGAAAGTGGTTGCAGTGTCCGGCGGTAACCTTCATGACGTTACCGCCAGTCTCTTGCAGCTGCATTCTAAGCTCAGTGTATCCTGGATGCAGGGCTGAGTGGTCACATCATGCCACTCAGCATTGCATCCAGAAGAAAGCAGAGTTGTAGCACACCATGGGACGTATGAATTACTGGTGGACAGGGGAAGAATACTGTGATTTTTTATTTTTACATTAATAAATGAGTAAAATAGGGTTATTGCAGGGGGGGGGGTTCAATTAACCCCTTAACGACCGCCGATACGCCTTTAAACGGCAGCAGTTAAGGGTACTTTTTTTGTGGAAAACGTGTATAGCGCCCCCCAGAGTCAAAATTTCTCTGGGGTCTCGGTTGCCGGGGGTAGCCGAGACCCCAGAGAACATGATTCTGTTTTTACCGACCCCCGGGTTGCGATCGCGAGTAAATAACCGTTTACCGGCAGCCGAAAGAAAAAAAAAAAAAAGCGATTTCCCATTTAATTTCTCTGTCCTCCGATGTGATTGCACATCAGAGGACAGAGTAATGGGGTCCCCGATAGCCCCCCGATACTCACCCGTCTCCCCTGATGCTCCTCATGGCTCCTGATGGGCGCCGCCATCTTTTTCTGGGAAAAAAATGGGGGGCGCATGCGCAGTGTGCCCGCCGGCTGGCACCCAGCAGATCTTTGGGGTCTCGGCTGCCGGGGGTAGACGAGACCCCAAAGAACATGATTGGGGTCAGATTTTACTGACCCCTGTTTTGTGATCGCCGGTAAATAACCGTTTACCGGCGACCACAAAAAGAAAAAAAAAAGCAGCATTCTCACATCAGAGGACAGAGAAATAGAGGGATTCGGGGACCCTATCATACTTACCAGTGTCCCTGGATCCTCCTGCGTCCCCTCCTGGCTGCTGGCTTCTTCCTACGGGAAGAAAATGGCGGACGCATGCTCAGTGCGCCAGCCGTGATGTGCCGGCCAGCAGAAGATTCTTCCTCTTTATTTATTTTGGTCACTGTGAGATCCTATCACAGTGATCAAAGTAAAAAAAATAGTAAATAACCCCATTTATCATCCCCTTAACTCCTTCATGACCGTGGGATTTTTTGTTTTTCCGTTTTCGTTTTTCACTCCCCTCCTTCCCAGAGCCATAACTTTTTTATTTTTCCATCAATTTGGCCATTTGAGGGCTTATTTTTTGCGGGACGAGTTGTACTTTTGAATGACACCATTGGTTTTACCATGGCATGTACTAGAAAACGGGAAAAAAATTCCAAGTGCGGTGAAATTGCAAAAAAAGTGCAATCCCAGACTTGGTTTTTTTTTTTTTTTGCTAGGTTCACTAAATGATAAAACTGACCTGCGAATATGATTCTCCAGGTCAGTACGAGTTCATAGACACCAAACATGTCTAGGTTATTTTTCACCTAAGTGGTGAAAAAAATTCCAAACTTTGCAAAAAAAAAAATAAATAAAATTGCGCCATTTTCCGATACCCGTAGCGTCTCCATTTTTCGTGATCTGGGGTCGGGTGAGGGCTTATTTTTTGTGTGCCGAGGTGGCGTTTTTAATAATAGCATTTCGGTGCAGATACGTTCTTTTGATCGCCCGTTATTGCATTTTAATGCAATGTCGCGGCGACCAAAAAAAGTAATTCTGGCGTTTCGATTTTTTTTCTCGTTACGCCGTTTTGCGATCAGGTTAATGCTTTTTTTTATTGATAGATCGGGCGATTCTGAACGCGGCGATACCAAATATGTGTAGATTTGATATTTTTTTTATTGATTTATTTTGATTGGGGCGAAAGGGGGGTGATTTAAACTTTTATATTTTTTTTATTTTTTTCACATTTTTTTTTACTTTTTTTTTTAACTTTTGCCATGCTTCTATAGCCTCCATGGGAGGCTAGAAGCAGGCACAGCCCGATCGGCTCTGCTACATAACAGCGATCATCAGATCGCTGTTATGTAGCAGAAATACAGGTGTGCTGTGAGCGCCGACCACAGGGGGGCGCTCACAGCCACCGGCGATCAGTAACCATAGAGGTCTCAAGGACCTCTATGGTTACAATACTGAAGCATCGCAGACCCCCGATCATGTGACGGGGGTCGGCGATGCGCTCATTTCCGGCCGCCCGGCCGGATGCGGTAGTTAAATGCCGCTGTCTGCGTTTGACAGCGGCATTTAACTAGTTAATAGCGGCGGGTGATCGCGATTTCACCCGCCGCTATTGCGCGCACATGTCAGCTGTAAAAAACAGCTGACATGTCGCAACTTTGATATGCGTTCACCGTCGGAGCGCACATCAAAGCAGGGGACCCGACATCGGACGATATAGTACGTCCGATGTCGGGAAGGGGTTAATTTGGAAAAAATGATCAAATAAAAAATGAATGTATTTCTATTTTCCAATTAGGGTTAGGGTTAGGGCTAGGGTTAGGGCTAGGGTTAGGGCTAGGAGCAGGGCTAGGGTTAGGGTTAGGGTTGGGGCTAAAGTTAGGGTTAGGGTTGGGGCTAAAGTTAGGGTTAGGGCTAGGGTTAGGGTTGGTGCTAAAGTTAGGGTTAGGTGTTGTGAATTCCGCTCTTGGGCTCCCTCCGGTGGTTGTAAGTAGCACTTTTGTGAGTTCTGCTCTTGGGCTCCCTCCGGTGGTTTTGAGTGGTATGGCTGCTTCTTGGATTTAGCATCAGCAGCTGCTTCCACTGATCGTCTTTCTGGCTCAGCTATTTTAGTCTGGCCTTATCCCTCAATCAATGCCAGTTGTCAATTGTTCCTGCTTGGAGTCACGGCTCTTTTGGATTTCCCTGACACTCTGACCTGTTCAGCAAAGATAAGTCCTTGCTTGTCCTTTTGCAGTCCTCTTGTTGTGGACTTATTGTTCAGCACATTCTATGTTTTGCTCATTTGTCCAGCTTATCAGTGTGGATCTATTCAGCTAAGCTGGAAGCTCTGGGCAGCAGATTTTGCCCTCCACACCTTTAGTCAGGTGTGGAGATTTTTGCATTTCTCTGCGGTGGACTTTTTCTAGTTTTTATTACTGACCGCACAGTGTTCTGTCCTGTACTATCTATCTAGCTAGAAGTGGCCTCCTTTGCTGAATCTTGTTTCATTCTATGTATGTCATTTCCTTCTCCTCTCACAGTCATTATTTGTGGGGGGCTGTCTGTCCTTTGGGGATTTTCTCTGAGGCAAGATAGCTATCCTGTTTCTACCTTTAGGGGTAGCTAGTTCTCCGGCTGTGACGAGGTGTCCAGGGAGTGACAGGAACATCCCACGGCTACTTCTAGTGTTGTGTTAAGATCAGGAACTGCGGTCAGTATAGTTACCACCTGCTCAGAGCTAGTCGCATGTCGCTCCTAAATCACCAGTCCATAACAGTACAACTGGCCAAAAATGAGTTGAATGCATCTCAAAAGAAGGAAAAGAAAAAGAGTTCTGAGCCATTTTTTTTTTCCTTTAGTCTGTTTTGTCTTTTTCCTTCCTCTTAATCTCTGGGTGGTTCAGGATTTGGGCGCGGGCATGGATGTTCAGGGTTTGTTTTCTCGTGTGGATCAGCTTGCTGCAAGAGTACAGAGTATCCAAGATTATGTTGTTCAGACTCCGGTTTTAGAGCCTAGAATTCCTACTCCAGATTTGTTTTATGGGGATAGATCCAAGTTTTTGAACTTTAAAAATAACTGCAAATTGTTTTTTGCTCTGAAACCCCGTTCCTCTGGTGATCCCATTCAGCAAGTTAAAATAGTTATTTCTTTGCTGCGTGGTGACCCTCAGGACTGGGCATTCTCCCTTGAGTCAGGGGATCCGGCATTGCTTAATGTAGATGCATTTTTTCAATCGCTCGGATTTTTGTATGACGAACCTAACTGTGGATCATGCGGAAAAAACCTTGTTGGCCCTGTGTCAGGGTCAGGAAGCGGCAGAATTATACTGCCAGAAATTTAGAAAATGGTCTGTGCTCACTAAATGGAATGAGGACGCTCTGGCAGCAATTTTCAGAAAGGGTCTTTCTGAAGCCCTTAAAGATGTTATGGTGGGGTTCCCCACGCATGTTGGTTTGAGCGAATCTATGTCTCTAGCCATTCAGATTGATCGGCGCCTGCGCAAGTGCAAAGTGGTGCACCATATGGCAGCGTCCTCTGAACAGAGTCCTGAGCCTATGCAATGTGATAGGATTTTGACTAGAGCAGAACAGAGGGGATACAGACATCAGAATGGGCTGTGTTTTTACTGTGGTGATTCTGCTCATGCTATTTCTGATTGCCCTAAGCGTATTAAGAGGGTCGCTAGATCTGTTACCATCAGTACCGTACAGCCTAAATTTCTCCTGTCTGTGACCCTGATTTGCTCATTGTCATCCTTTTCTGTCATGGCATTTGTGGATTCAGGCGCTGCCCTGAACTTAATGGACTTAGAATTTGCCAGGCGCTGTGGTTTTTTTTTTGCAGCCTTTGCAGAGCCCTATTCCTCTGAGGGGTATTGATGCTACACCGTTGGCCAAGAATAAACCTCAGTATTGGACTCAGCTGACTATGTGCATGGCTCCAGCACATCAGGAAGATTGCCGTTTTCTGGTGTTGCATAATTTACATGATGTTGTTGTACTGGGTTTTCCATGGTTACAAGTACACAATCCAGTGCTGGATTGGAAATCTATGTCTGTGACTAGTTGGGGTTGTCAAGGGGTACATAGTGACGTTCCTTTGATGTCAATTTCCTCTTCCCCCTCTTCTGATGTTCCTGAATTTTTGTCAGATTTCCAGGATGTATTCGATGAGCCCAAGTCCAGTTCCCTTCCTCCACATAGGGACTGTGATTATGCTATTGACTTGATTCCTGGCTGTAAGTTCCCTAAGGGCCGACTTTTCAATCTATCTGTGCCAGAGCATACCGCCATGCGGAGCTATGTTAAGGAGTCCTTGGAGAAGGGGCATATTCGGCCGTCTTCGTCACCATTGGGAGCGGGATTCTTTTTTGTTGCTAAGAAGGATGGCTCCTTGAGACCCTGTATTGATTATCGCCTTCTTAACCCCTTCGCGCCACCCGCCGTACTAGTACGGCGCTGCCGGCACTGCATTTGTGCCAGCCGCAGTACTAGTACGGCGGGCCGATCACCGCGGTCTCGCACTGAGCGCCGCGGTGATCGGGTGCGTGTGTCAGCTGTATATGACAGCTGACACCCCGCAGCAATGCCCACGATCGGCGCTATCGCCGATCGCGGGCATTTAACCCCTCTGATGCCACTGTCAATAGTGACAGCGGCATAGAGGGGGATCGCGCAGGGACGGGGGCTCCCTGCGCTCTCCCACCGGAGCAACGCGATGAGATCGCGCTGCTTCGGTGACCTGGAAGGAGTCCCCGGATCCAAGATGGCCGCGGGACTCCTTCTGGGTCATGAGATGACCCTGCTTGCCGGCGCCTGCTGAGAATTCCTCATAGCAGGCGCCGGCAAGCCTCTGCAATGTGCCTGTCAGATTGGTGATCTGACAGAGTGCTGTGCACACTGTCAGATTACCGATCTGTGATGTCCCCCCCTGGGACAAAGTAAAAAAGTTAAAAAAATAAATTTTCCACATGTGTAAAAAAAAAAAATAATAATAATTCCTAAATAAAGAAAAAAAAAAAAATATTCCCATAAATACATTTCTTTATCGAAATAAAAAAAATCACACAATAAAAGTACACATATTTTGTATCGCCACGTAACGACCCCACCTATAAAACTATATCACTAGTTAACCCCTTCAGTGAACACCGTAAAAAAAAAAAAAAAAACCGAGGCAAAAAACAACGCTTTATTCTCATGCCGCCAAACAAAAAGTGGAATAACACGCAAACAAAAAGACAGATATAAATAACCATGGTACCGCTGAAAACGTCATCTATTCCCGCAAAAAAAAAGCCGCCACACAACATCATCAGCAGAAAGATAAAAAAGTTATAGCTCTCAGAATAAAGCGATGCAAAAACAATTATTTTTTTATATAAAATAGTTTTTATTGTGTAAAAGCGACAAACATAAAAAAATTACATAAATGAGGTATCGCTGTAATCATACTGACCCGAAGAATAAAACTGCTTTATCCTTTTTACCAAACTCGGAACGGTATAAACGCCCCCCCTAAAAGAATTTCAGGAATTGCTGGTTTTTGTTCATTCCGCCTCCCAAAAATCGGAATAAAAAGCGATCAAAAAATGTCATGTACCCGAAAATGGTACCAATAAAAACATCAACTCGTCCCGCAAAAAACAAGATCTCACGTGACTCTGTGGACCAAAATATGGAAAAATTATAGCTCTCAAAATGTGGTGATGCAAAAACTATTTTTTGCAATAAAAAGCGTCTTTTAGTGTGTGATGGCTGCCAACCATAAAAATCCGCCCAAAAAACGCTATAAAAGTAAATCAAATCCCCCTTCATCACCCCCTTAGTTAGGGAAAAATAATAAAATTTAAAAAAATATATTTATTTCCATTTTCCCGTTAGGCTACTTTCACACTAGCGTCGGTACGGGGCCGTCGCGCTGCGTCGGCCCGACATACTGACGCATACTGTGCAAGCGCCGCACAACGGGGGCAGCGGATGCTGTTTTTCCCCGCATCCGCTGCCCCATTGTGAGGTGCGGGGAGGTGGGGGCGGAGTTCCAGCCGCGCATGCGCGGTCGGAAATGGTGGACCGTCGGCACAAAAAAAGTTACATGTAACGTTTTTTGCTGCCGGCGGTCCGCCACAACACGACGCAACCGACGCACGACGCTTGCGACGTGTGTCAATATGTCGCTAATGTTAGTCTATGGGGAAAAAACGCATCCTGCAGATGACTTTGCAGGATGCGTTTTTTCGCCAAAACGACAGAACCTCCCACTCCCGTCTCCAAGACTTTACACGTGCTGCGCCGATTCTTTGGAATGCACTACCTAGGTTAATACGATTAATCCCCAATCCCCACAGTTTTAAGCGTGCCCTAAAAACGCATTTGTTCAGACTGGCCTACCGCCTCAACGCATTAACCTAACTATCCCTGTGTGGCCTATTAAAAATAGAAAAGAAAAAAAAAACAAAAAAAACACATAATCAGGTCCCTCGCATCGTGTTCTCATACACTTTATGCAGTTAATAGCACTCTGTGTCTGTACTGCTACATACTTAGGCAGTTAACTGGTTCATGCAGCTGTACATGAACACCCGAGCCTTACACTATGGCTGGTCCAAATAACTAAAGCAATTGTTACCATCCACCTCTCGTGTCTCCCCTTTTCCTCATAGTTTGTAAGCTTGCGAGCAGGGCCCTCATTCCTCCTGGTATCCATTTTGAACTGTGATTTCTGTTATGCTGTAATGTCTATTGTCTGTACAAGTCCCCTCTATAAGTTGTAAAGCGCTGCGGAATATGTTGGCGCTATATAAATAAAAATTATTATTATATTATATTGCGACGTATGCAAAAAAACGCTAGTGTGAAAGTAGCGCTAGGGTTAGGACTAGGGTTAGGGCTAGGGTTAGGGTTGGGGTTAGGGCTAGAGTTAGGGCTGGGGTTAGGGCTGGGGTTAGGGTTTCAGTTAGAATTGGGGAGTTTTCAATGTTTAGGCACATCAGGGGCTCTCCAAACGCGACATGGCGTCCGATCTCAATTCCAGCCAATTCTGCTTTGAAAAACTAAAACAGTGCTCCTTCCCTTCCGAGTTCTCCTGTGCGCCCAAACAGTGGTTCCCCCCCATATATGGGGTATCAGCGTACTCAGGACAAATTGGACAACAACTTTTGTTGTCCAATTTCCCCTGTTACCCTTGGGAAAATAAAAACGTGGGGGCTAAAATATAATTTTCGTGGAAAAAAAATATTTTTTATTTTCACGGCTCTGCGGGATAAACTGTAGTGAAACACTTGTTGGTTCAAAGTTCTCACAACACATCTAGATAAGTTCCGTGGGGGGTCTAGTTTCCAATATGGGGTCACTTGTGGGGGGTTTGTACTGTTTAGGTACATCAGGGGCTCTGCAAATGCAACATGACACTTGCAGACCAATCCATCTAAGTCTGCATTTCAAACGGCGCTCCTTCCCTTCCGAGCTTTGCCGTGCGCCCAAACAGTGGTTCCCCCCAATGTATAGGGTATCAGCGTACTCAGGACAAATTGGACAATAACTTTTGTGGTCCAATTTCTGCTGTTACCCTTGGGAAAAAAAAAATTGCGGGCTAAAACATCATTTTGTGGAAAGAAAAAATGATTTTTTAATTTTCACAGCGCTACATTCTAAACTTTAGTGAAACAATTGGGGGTTAAAAGTGCTCACCACACATCTAGATAAGTTCCTTAGGGGGTCTTCTTTCCAAAATGGTGTCACTTGTGGGGGTTTCCACTGTTTAGGCACGTCAGGGGCTCTCCAAACACGACATGGGTTCCGATCTCAATTCCAGCCAATTTTGCATTGAAAAGTCAAATGGCACTCCTTCCCTTCCGAGCTCTGCCATGTGCCCAATCAATGGTTTACCCCAACATGTGGGGTATCGGCGTACTCAGGACAAATTGTACAACGACTTTTTTGGTCCAATTTCTCCTGTTACCCTTGGTAAAATAAAACAAATTGGATCTGAATTAAAAATTTTGTGAAAAAAAAGTTAAATGTTCAATTTTTTTTAAACATTCCAAAAATTCCTGTGAAGCACCTGAAGGTTTAATAAACTTTTTGAATGTGGTTTTGAGTACCTTGAGGGGTGCAGTTTTTAGAATGGTGTCACTTTTGGGCATTTTCTATCATATAGACCCCTCAAAGTCACTTCAAGTGTGAGGTGGTCCGTAAAAAAAATGGTTTTGCAAATTTTGTTGCAAAAATGAGAAATCGCTGGTCAAATTTTAACCCTTATAACTCCCTAACAAAAAAAAATTATGTTTCCAAAATTGTGCTGATGTAAAGCAGACATGTGGGAAATGTTGTTTATTAACTATATTATGAGATATAACTCTCTAATTTAAGGGCATAAAAACTAAAAGTTTGAAAATTGCTAAATTTTCATAATTTTCGACAAATTTTTGTTTTTTTCACAAATAAATGCAAGTCATATCGAAGAAGTTTTATCACTATCATGAAGTACAATATTTCACGAGAAAATAATCTCAGAATCAGCAGGATCCGTTGAAGCGTTTTAGAGTTATGACCTCATAAAGTGACAGTGGTCAGAATTGTAAAAATTCTGGTGAGGGTTCGGTGACCCCTCCTCAAGGGGGGGTACTGTTGTGAATTCCGCTCTTGGGCTCCCTCCGGTGGTTGTAAGTAGCACTTTTGTGAGTTCTGCTCTTGGGCTCCCTCCGGTGGTTTTGAGTGGTATGGCTGCTTCTTGGATTTAGCATCAGCAGCTGCTTCCACTGATCGTCTTTCTGGCTCGGCTATTTTAGTCTGGCCTTATCCCTCAATCAATGCCAGTTGTCAATTGTTCCTGCTTGGAGTCACGGCTCTTTTGGATTTCCCTGACACTCTGACCTGTTCAGCAAAGATAAGTCCTTGCTTGTCCTTTTGCAGTCCTCTTGTTGTGGACTTATTGTTCAGCACATCCTATGTTTTGCTCATTTGTCCAGCTTATCAGTGTGGATCTATTCAGCTAAGCTGGAAGCTCTGGGCAGCAGATTTTGCCCTCCACACCTTTAGTCAGGTGTGGAGATTTTTGCATTTCTCTGCGGTGGACTTTTTCTAGTGTTTATTACTGACCGCACAGTGTTCTGTCCTGTACTATCTATCTAGCTAGAAGTGGCCTCCTTTGCTGAATCTTGTTTCATTCTATGTATGTCATTTCCTTCTCCTCTCACAGTCATTATTTGTGGGGGGCTGTCTGTCCTTTGGGGATTTTCTCTGAGGCAAGATAGCTTTCCTGTTTCTACCTTTAGGGGTAGCTAGTTCTCCGGCTGTGACGAGGTGTCCAGGGAGTGACAGGAACATCCAACGGCTACTTCTAGTGTTGTGTTAAGATCAGGAACTGCGGTCAGTATAGTTACCACCTGCTCAGAGCTAGTCGCATGTCGCTCCTAAATCACCAGTCCATAACAGTTAGGGTTGGGATTAGGGTTAGGGTCGGGATTAGGGTTTGGATTAGGGTTAGGGTTGGTATTAGGGTTAAGGTTGGCATTAGGGTTACGTTTGGGATTAGGGTTAGGTTTGGGATTAGGGTTAAGGTTAGGGTTGGGGTTAGGTTTGAGGTTAGGGTTGAGATTATGATTAGGGGTATGTTGGGCTTAGGGATTTGGTTAGGGTTGGGATTAGGGTTAGGGGTGTTTTGGGGTTAGAGTTTTGATTAGGGTAATGGATTGGGTTTGGATTAGCGTTAGGGGTGTGTAGGGGTTACGGCAGGAGTTAGAGTTGGGGATTTCCACTTTTTAGGTACATCAGGGGGTCTCCAAATGCGACAGCCAATTTTGCATTCAAAAAGTCAATTGGTGCTCCCTTCCTTCTGAGCTCTGCCGTGCCCCCAAACAGTGGTTTACCCCCACATATGGGGTATCAGTGTACTCAGGACTGATTGGACAACAACTTTTGGGGTCCAGTTTCTCCTGTTACCCATGCAAAAATAAAAAAAATTGGGGGCTAAAAAATCATTTTTGTGGGGAAAAAAATTATTTTTTTATTTTCATGGCTCTGCATTATAAACTTCTGTGAAGCACTTGGGCATTCAAAGTGCTCACCACACATGTAGATTATTTCCTTGGGGGGTCTAGTTTCCAAAATAGGGTCACTTGTGGGGGATTTCTACTGTTTAGGTACATCAGGGGCTCTGAAAATGCAACATTTCTGTTGCACAACAACTTTTGGGGTCTAATTTCTCCTGCTACCCTTGTGAAAATAAAAATTTGTGGGCGAAAAGATCATTTTTGTAGAAAAAATGCGATTTTTTATTTTCACGGCTCTACGTTATAAACTTCTGTGAAGCACCTGGGGGTTTAAAGTGCTCACCACACATCTAGACAAGTTCCTTAAAGGGTCTAGTTTCCAAAATGGTGTCACTTGTGGGGAGTTTCTACTGTTTAGGCACATCAGGGGCTCTCCAAACGCGACATGGTGTCCGATCTCAATTCCAGCCAATTCTGCATTGAAAAAGTCAAACTGTGGTCCTTCTCTTCCAAGCTCTGCCGTGCGCCCAAACAGCAGTTTACCCCCACATAAGGGGTATCGACGTACTCAGGAGAAATTGCACAACAACTTTCATGGTCTAATTTCTCCTGTTACCCTTGTGAAAATAAGAATTTGTGGGCAAAAAGATCATTTTTGTGTAAAAAATGCGATTTTTTTTTTATTTTCACGGCTTTACGTTATAAACTTCTGTGAAGCGCTTGGGGGTTCAAAGTGCTCACCACACACCTAGATAAGTTTCTTAAGGGGTCTATTTTCCAAAATGGTGTCACTGGTGGGGGGTTTCCACTGTTTAGCCTCATCAGGGGCTCTCCAAACGCGACATGGCGTCCGATCTCAATTCCAGCCAATTCTGCATTGAAAAAGTCAAACGGCACGCCTTCTCTTCCAAGCCCTGCCGTACGCCCAAATGGTGGTTTACTTCCACATATGGGGTATCGGCGTATTCAGGAGAAATTGCACAACAAATTTTGTGGTACATTTTCTCTTTTTCCACTTGTGAAAATAAAAAAAATTGGTTCTGAAGTAAAATGTTTGCAAAAAAAAAGTTAAATGTTCATTTTTTCCTTCGACATTGTTTCAGTTGCTGTGAAGCACGTCAAGAGTTAATAAACTTCTTGAATGTGGTTTTGAGCACCTTGAGGGGTGTAGTTTTTAGAATGGTGTCAAGTTTGTGTATTTTCTGTCATGTACACCCCTCAAAGTGACTTTAAATGTGAGACGGTCCCTAAAAGAATGGTTTTGTAAATTTTGTTGTAAAAATGAGAAATCGCTGGTCAACTTTTAACCCTTATAACTTCCTAACAAAAAAAAAATTGTTTCCAAAATTGTGCTGATGTAAAGTAGACATGTGGGAAATGTTGTTTGTTAACTATTTTGTGTGACATATCTCTCTGATTTAAGGGCATAAAAATTCAAATTTTGAAAATTGCTAAATTTTTAAAATTTTCGCCATATTTCCATTTTTTTTCAGAAATAATACCAAGTAATATCGAAATGTTACTACTATCATGAAGTACAATATGTCATGAAAAAACAGCCTCAGAATCAGCGGGATCCGTTAAAGCGTTCCAGAGTTACTGTATAACCTCATAAAATGACAGTGGTCAGAATTGTAAAAATTGGCTCGGTCATTAAGTACCAAATTGGCTCTGTTGCTAAGGGATTAATGGACTTTTCTCTATGAGTTTTTGTCAATTAATGGACTTTTTCAGTGTGTGTCTTTCTTACTTTTGATTATGTAGTTAGTAATGGGAATGTCTGATAGATGCCCCTCCATTACTAACCCATGAGCTTGATGTGAGTGGACATAAAACAGCTGACAACAACTTCAAAACTATTACTTCATTTGCCACTGCACCATGGCAAGTGGGAAGAGCGAGGCTAAGCGCCAGAACTGGCGCATCAAATAGATGCGCCTTTTCTGTGGTGGCTGAGGGCTACTATTTAAAAAAAATGGCGTGGGGACCCCTATATTTTTGATAGCCAGCCAGGATAAAGCGGACAGCTGGAAGCTGTGCTAGTTATCAAAAATAGATGAGACCCCAAGTCTTTTTTTTTACACAGTGTGCGCCAGACAATCACAGCCATGCCAATACTTGACATGGCTGTGATTGAGACGGAAGTGCTAACACAGTAAATCTTGTTGATTGGCTGCACTGCAACCCTTCAACAAGCTTTGTTTGGGCTGCCAAACCCGAGCAGTAACACAGACTTCCAGGAGATGGCGAGGACCCCAAACTTTACCATTCAGGTTCGCCCATCTGTCATAGTGACCTGAAATGAAATAAGTAAACTAGGGTGGATTGAAGGGAGGGCTTGGAGTAGGAGTAACGGAAGCACAGAAAATACAAATTGATTATATACTAATGCCAGAAGCCTCACTAACAAGATGGAGGAATTAGAATTAAGAATGTTGTTGGAGAATCTTAATATAGTGGGAATAACTGAGATGTAGCCGGATTTGCAGGGCTACAGTCTGTTTAGGCATTACATTAAAGACAAGTGAGTGAGAGGCATTTGCTTATGGTTAAAGTCTTCTCTAGAGTCTATCTTTTGTGCTGACGTGCAAATAGGAACGTGGATGCAACTACACAGAATATGCTGAGTCAGTGGCAGCTTCATCCAGTAGGCTATTTATTTAATACAATTTAAGTAACAGAAATACAGAATCCAAAAGTTTAGTAAATTAGAAACATACGTTAGAATAATAATCTTTAGGATTGCAAATTAGTTTATGTATACAGGATAATACAACACCTTTAACAATATAGTTCTAAATCACAGAAATTAACTAACTATTGTACCTAACAATATTTCTTACTGGTCCACTAGTCCATGTTATGGCAAAGTCCACTTGGTAGTTATTACCGTCATCACCTAGCCACTAAGTCTGTACTGGTAGTCACAGTAGCAGGCCCTAACAGGATTCAATGCTTGTCCTCCGTTAGGCCGCGGATCTATTGCCAATGAGTCACTTTCCCAACATGCTATTCCCGATGCCTCTGTCTTATAGAGCCCAACCCCGAATTCTCTCTATCTGTAACATAATCTGGGCCTTCCGATCTTTGCTCTTTGGGTCATCAATATTGATGACTGCTCTCTTCTTCATCCTGATCCTTTTAGTTTCTCACACAATTTTCTGTATAACTTAATGGAGCGCCCCCACACCGCCGCAGGGCCGAGGGGTACCCGGAGCCGGGCCTCTAGGTCTCAGTCCTGGGGTTGTCACGGTGGCTAGACCCGGTCCGTGGCCCTGTCTGTCAGTGGGGGACGTCCGGTGCAATAAGTGGTGTAGTAACGGTGTAGCGGTGCAGTTGTGGGGTGCAGGTCGCGGTAAATAACGAGGACACCAGGTTGCAGTCTCTTTACCTCTTTACTGAAGCTCTCTGGGTCCTCAGTCCAGAATACGGCTCACCAGGCTGCGCAAGTCCGGCCGGTCCAATGGCACTTCCAGAGCTCTCCTTGCAGGTGGAAATCGGTGCCTTCCTTCTAGCGCTATGTGTTGCAGTCCTTCCCTGCTGTGCTTACGGAAAGTACCCCACAACTGTTGTGTCTGTTTCTCGTGTTCCCTCACAACAACTTAATTCGCAATGATCTTCCTCGTCCCTCCAGATACTATGGTAGGAACGCACCCATATGACGGGGAGGCTCGGAGATCTTCCGGGACTCTATCTGCGCCCCTCTCCTGTTGGTACCCCCCTTTGCCTTCCTGGGTGATGCGTGAGACAGTCCGCCTAAAGCTAACTGCCCTGCCGTAGGTCTGAGGTATGGCTTGAAACTCTTTACCTCCTCGGCGTTCCGGCCACCGGTAGTGCGCCTCAGTAAGGTGCTGCCTCTTTCAGCACAACCCTCACTGGTATCTCCTTTCGCTTGACTTCGTTTCTCACTCAGCACAATCTATCTCGCTTCTAGTCCTTTCTTGAGTCCCGCCGCTTCCAGGAGCCTGCGCGGACCCGTTACGTTCTTTCAATGCCAAGCCTCTGCCAGGATCCCACCCCTGGCAGAGACCCTACAGTCTCTCCCTTCACAACACCCCCTGCCACAGGGTGTTGCTCCGTTCAATCCCGTCAGCGTTCTCTCTAACTTCCTGCCTGACCCCCAGTTTACCCACTATGGTGGGGAGTGGCCTAATGAATAGCACCCTTAGCTCCCCCCGGAGGCCCAGCTGTGAAATGTATTGGTGACTGTGATACCTGCTCAGAGAACTCCTTCAGTGCCATCGAACGCACCATGGCCCCCCTTAGTGGCTGAGCCATGATACTGCAACGACCAGGACTCTGGGGCGCTGCACTCCCCCCTGGTTAAACACAGTACTCCGGGACTGGGAAGAAAAACAACAATACAGGTTAGCAAAAAGACATACAATTTTGTTGAGTGCAAATAACAGTAAGTATACTTAAGTAGGCTTCCCTTTATGGGAGGTGAGGACACTTTTAACGTTACAAACATAATCAACATTATAAATTACAGAGCATAAATAACTTCTGTTACCCAACTGGGTATTCTACTTAGTGCAATTTTTGGAACAATAACTTAACATTGCCTTTAAGAAACTCACACTCTTAGTCTATCAAAGGCCTTCCTATAATCACATTATAAGGCATTTCAACTTTACATTCTCCTTCTTGTGAACCTGCAGGACCGCCTGTCCCTACGGCACCAGACCTACTGCCTCTCCTTTCTTTTACAGGACCGCCCTGTTCAGCCAGGGCCTACTGCCTTTCGCTACTATACACAGTATAGACATAACATTCCTTTCGGTTGAAGAACTCTGAGCCAGCTCTACTCGGCCCCTTTAAGGACTCACTCTCTAACCCCTACGGGTTCACTCTCTGTCCTTAGTAACAAAGTAACTTTTCAATGGGGACGCGGGGTTTACCTTCTATCCTCACCTTCATTATTACTTCTTTTACTTTCAACTATGCAGGCTTCTACATCTACCCCTACGGGCTCTCTGCATCTTTCCTTTCTACAAAACATTATTCAGATTTCACATTTCAACAACTTCAACACATATAACTCGGCATGTAAAACAGTTACATTTTCTTTTTCAAGGCATCATTATCACATTACTGTTCGGTAACAGTATCTCTTTCAAATTTACTTCGTCACATCCCCTTTAAGAGGGGACCAAGTCTTTCTGAGGTAGCTCGTCTTCTCAGCCTACCAGTCTTATGCAAAGTTCCAGCCCGGGATCTTCACAAAGTGTCTTTAACTAGGACTAGTAGGAAAGGTTTCTTCGCAAAGTGTCTTTAACTAAAACCAGTAGAGAAGGAATCTTCGCAAAGTGTCTTTTGGCTCAAACCAATAGGGCAAATATCTTCGCAAAGTGTCTTTGGCTAAAACCAGTAGGGAGCACCTTTAAGAAGGTGCAACTTTTTACAAGGGAGAGTTTGAATCATGCGCAGTTCATGATTTCTGCAGTTTTTTTTTTTTAAACTTGTGCAAAACTTGTATAAACTTCAGGAAACAACAGTGACCCCGGGTCAACAAAGGGGTCACCTTTAACCCTAGACGGGTTTAGTAGCAAACAGGAACAGTTAAAGGAATGAACAGTTAACTATTTACATTTTCCATCCAATGATAGTATTTTCAAAACTTTCCACGAGGCGCCACCCGGCAGGTGGATCCCTGCAGTTCAGGGTTCAGATCCACTCCTACTGCCAGGTACACCCCATGTGTTCGGGTCTGTTGTATGACCAGATCGTGCGCAGCGATGAAGGTCTGGGTTCCCACTGCTCTCTGCGCTGGCTCCTCAAGAGTCTCAACCACCCGAAGAGGCACCCCCTTGGCCACTGCTGTGGTGGCGGTGATCAACCTGCGGGCTCCAGGTTCCGCAGCCAGGCAGGTGGAGGCGACCGGAGTGGCTTCAGATCGATCACACGGTGACACCTTGGCTACAGGGGCTGGCCTCTCCTGCTTGTACACATTCAGAGCAAACCACCCCTTCTCTCCAAAGTGCCGGGTGTAGGTAACGCTGTCCCCCGGGTAGAGGTCCCGATCCGGGTGACCTTCTCTGAGGTGCGACTCCACATCCCGGCGATTGACAAAGACCTCCGCATACAGCCCCGGTTCCTTGATAAAGCCCCAGCCTCCTCGGAGCTTGAAGATGGTGACGATGCCCTGCCTGCGCGGGGCCTGGTGAGTGGTGGGGTCCTTACGGGCCCGGTCCTTGACCGCCAAATCTTTTTGATGGTAGGCCTCCCGTTTAGCCTGATGTGCTTTCTCTTCCTCCCGCCACCGCTGTTCTAGCTGGATCTGATATTCTTCCCAGCTTAGGGCCTGTACCATTTCTCCCTTCTGGGTCTCCACCCCGGGGAACCCCATGAGATTGGATCCAGGGTTCACCCAGCGGCACACCGTGCGCTCCGCACTGACCTCGCACGGTAAGGGAGTAGGGGTGATAGGGGCTCGCATACGGTGTTCCATGCCCGTGGCTTCCTCCCATGGTAACAGGCGCTGAAGTCTATGGGTCCCCGGGAGAGGTGGTGCTGCTACGGGTCCCACTAACACACCCTCTGCTGGTGGGGCAGGATCGGCGGACTCACCCACTGGTACGATTCCACTTTCCGCAACAGGTCCCGCTGGTTCTTCCGATGTCCGGGAATCTGCTGCCGGTACCACCTGATGCGGGGCCTGGACTCTCACATGCAGTTGGAGGAGCTGGTTATATAAATCCTCCATCTCGGCTCTCAGGAATTTGGTGTTATCCACGGAGGACAGGCTGCTGGGCTCATCCGGGTAGTCAGGGGAGACTTCCACTTCAACCCCGCTGTCGGGTTCGGAGCTGCTGGCCATAGCGTCCTCCACGTGGGTCGCTTCCTGGTCTTTTTCCCGCTCTCTCCTGCGTGAGCAGTTTCGTTTTCTCTGCCTCCGCCCCCCATTAAGGATTAGGAGGCGGATCTCTGCTGCTGACGGACACGTCCTCACTGCACAGAAATACTTAGATTGGGCGGCCATTGTTGTTCGCACTCTGCAGCTCGTCTACGCCCACTCCACGCCCCTCTTCTCTTCCTGCGCTCTTCTCAGCGCTGCAATGGCGGCGGATTTTGGCGCGAACTCTCAACGGCAAGCAGTAGCACACAGTTCTCTCAATAAAGTACAGTCCAAGCACAACAAATCACAGTCTCTAGGCACACATGACCCGATTCTTCAGGCTTAAGTAGATCCTGTTCGTGACGCCAAGTTTGGAGCGCCCCCACACCGCCGCAGGGCCGAGGGGTACCCGGAGCCGGGCCTCTAGGTCTCAGTCCTGGGGTTGTCACGGTGGCTAGACCCGGTCCGTGGCCCTGTCTGTCAGTGGGGGACGTCCGGTGCAATAAGTGGTGTAGTAACGGTGTAGCGGTGCAGTTGTGGGGTGCAGGTCGCGGTAAATAACGAGGACACCAGGTTGCAGTCTCTTTACCTCTTTACTGAAGCTCTCTGGGTCCTCAGTCCAGAATACGGCTCACCAGGCTGCGCAAGTCCGGCCGGTCCAATGGCACTTCCAGAGCTCTCCTTGCAGGTGGAAATCGGTGCCTTCCTTCTAGCGCTATGTGTTGCAGTCCTTCCCTGCTGTGCTTACGGAAAGTACCCCACAACTGTTGTGTCTGTTTCTCGTGTTCCCTCACAACAACTTAATTCGCAATGATCTTCCTCGTCCCTCCAGATACTATGGTAGGAACGCACCCGTATGACGGGGAGGCTCGGAGATCTTCCGGGACTCTATCTGCGCCCCTCTCCTGTTGGTACCCCCCTTTGCCTTCCTGGGTGATGCGTGAGACAGTCCGCCTAAAGCTAACTGCCCTGCCGTAGGTCTGAGGTATGGCTTGAAACTCTTTACCTCCTCGGCGTTCCGGCCACCGGTAGTGCGCCTCAGTAAGGTGCTGCCTCTTTCAGCACAACCCTCACTGGTATCTCCTTTCGCTTGACTTCGTTTCTCACTCAGCACAATCTATCTCGCTTCTAGTCCTTTCTTGAGTCCCGCCGCTTCCAGGAGCCTGCGCGGACCCGTTACGTTCTTTCAATGCCAAGCCTCTGCCAGGATCCCACCCCTGGCAGAGACCCTACAGTCTCTCCCTTCACAACACCCCCTGCCACAGGGTGTTGCTCCGTTCAATCCCGTCAGCGTTCTCTCTAACTTCCTGCCTGACCCCCAGTTTACCCACTATGGTGGGGAGTGGCCTAATGAATAGCACCCTTAGCTCCCCCCGGAGGCCCAGCTGTGAAATGTATTGGTGACTGTGATACCTGCTCAGAGAACTCCTTCAGTGCCATCGAACGCACCATGGCCCCCCTTAGTGGCTGAGCCATGATACTGCAACGACCAGGACTCTGGGGCGCTGCATTAACTGCTCACACGATCGTCCATATCCCTTTAACTGCTCACACAATTACTCTAATCTTCCAAAGGCCCTTCTGCCTCAAGTCAGGCTTCTTAATTCCCAACTGTGACCTGCTCCTTCTTTTCTCAAGGTTCCAGTTTGGTGCAGCTGTAAGCCAGTTCAGCTCTCTGAATGTCTGACCTGTCACAAATCCAGATGGTGACTCCTCCTCTTCCCTGGTCCCCAAGGCCTTTTATATTTCCTAACTGCGACACAGCTTGTCACATGACCCTGAGTCTGTAGATTTTTCTTCCTACCTAGCAACACTCATTCGCTTTATAGTTCCTGGTGGCTTCTTTTTCATTCCCCATCTTATAATCTCTGGCCACTAGATGGTGGTGTTTGTTTACTAAAGCTTTGCGCATTCAGCTGTATGAGTCTTTCACTCTTCCACTTCCTTACATTCCTCCTCTGTTTAAACTCGCCAGGCCTCTTGTGAGAAATGACACCTAGTCTCTAGAGGTTCCTCAGGGGTAGACCCAGCGTTGCCAGTATCGGAGCACACTCCTGTGCCTCCTGCACTATGTACTGGCAGATGAAATCATCTTTTGCATACCTTGTGGGTGGAACAGCAATGTTAGCATGCTCAGTTCTGCATGATCCCTCCTGGCTTGTCTCTTCTAGAGCACACAAGCCTTCTGATACTCCTCCCATGAGTTCAGCCTCTGATCTGCCCTCTGAGATGGTTTGGGGTGGTAATGTTGCTTTCCTTGGTGCAGCAGGTACTACCCACCCATCCCAGCATTCTTGGTGTAGAGATCCCATCGGATACAAAAGTCCGAAGCATGTTGCAGTGTAGAACTATTCCCTGGTGCCTTGTCTTCTCCCTCTGGCCAGACTTCATATATTGGGTTTTTGGATTGCACTCTCCTTGTTACCAATAGAGAATGGTTTCCTGTTATGATCCTTAGTGGCTGAGGATCACAGATTGGACTAGCTAAGTTACTGAACATAGAACAAGCTCTAGGGAGGTGGTAACTGGACTGACCGCAAAACCTGATCCTAACCAAACACACTAAAGGCAGCCGGTGAACGTGCCTAAATTCCTGGACGTCTCGACGCAGCCTGAGAAACTTGCTACCCCTATAGAGAAAGTAAGACCTCACTTGCCTCAGAGAAATGACCCCAAAGATATAGGAAGCCCCCAACAAATAATAACGGTGAGGTAAGGGGAAAATACAAACGCAGAAATGAAAACAGATTCAGCAAATGAGGCCCACTAATACTAGATAGCAGAAGACAGACAGGGAACTGTGCGGTCAGTAAAAAACCCTATACAAAATATCCACGCTGAGAATACAAGAACCCCCACACCAACTAACGGTGTGAGGGGAGAAACTCAGCCCCCTAGAGCTACCAGCAAGCAAGGAAATCACATATTAGCAAGCTGGACAAGGACAAATAAATAACCAAGAAACATATTGAACTCTGATGAGCAAAAAATAACCAAACAGAAACTTAGCTTCTCTTGGCGAGACTGATAGCGAGGGAATTCAGGAGAGATCAAAATAGCACTGAATACATCGACAGCAGGCAACAACTAATAGTCCAGGTGAGCTAAATAGGAAACCAGCTAACAGAAACGAGACAGCTGATCCAGCCTCAGACCTGCAGAATGACACAAAGAGCCACCAGAGGGAGCCCAAAGCCAGCACTCACACAGTACCACTTGTGACCACAAGAGGGAGCCTAAAAACAGAGTTCACAACAGTACCCCCCCCCCTTGAGGAGGGGTCACCGAACCCTCATCAAAACCCCCAGGGCGATCAGGATGAGCCACATGGAAGGCATGAACCAAATCGGCCGAATGAACATCAGAGGCGACAACCCAGGAATTATCCTCCTGACCATAGCCCTTCCACTTAACCAAATACTGAAGCCTCCGTCTAGAAATACGAGAATCCAAGATCTTCTCCACCACGTACTCCAATTCGCCCTCAACCAGCACCGGGGCAGGGGGCTCCACAGAAGGAACCACAGGCACCACATACCTCTGCAAGAAAGACCTATGGAACACGTTATGAATGACGCTGGGAGGTCCAAACGAAATGACACCGGGTTAAGGATTTCCAAAATCTTATAAGGACCGATGAAGCGAGGCTTGAATTTAGGAGAGGAGACCTTCATAGGAACATACCAAGAAGACAGCCATACCAAACATCCCCAACACGAAGTCGGGGACCCACACCGCAACGCCGGTTTGCAAAGCACTGAGCCTTCTCCTGTGACAACTTCAAAATGTCCACCACATGGTTCCAAATCTGCTACAACCTATCCACCACAGAATCAACCCCAGGACAGTCAGAAGGCTCAACCTGACCCGAGGAAAAACGAGGATGAAAACCAGAATTGCAGAAAAAAGGCGAAACCAAAGTAGCAGAACTAGCCCGATTATTAAGGGCAAACTCGGCCAATGGCAAAAAAGTCACCCAATCATCCTGATCAGCAGAAACAAAACATCTTAAATAAGTTTCCAAGGTCTGATTAGTTCGCTCGGTTTGGCCATTCGCCTGAGGATGGAAGGCCGACGAAAAAGACAAATCAATGCCCATCTTAGCACAAAAGATCCGCCAAAATCTGGACACAAACTGGGATCCTCTGTCAGACACAATATTTTCAGGGATGCCGTGCAAGCGAACCACATTCTGAAAAAATAGAGGAACCAAATCGGAGGAGGAAGGCAACTTAGGCAAGGGCACTAAATGGACCATTTTGGAAAAACGATCACACACCACCCAGATGACAGACATTCTCTGAGAGACTGGAAGATCTGAAATAAAATCCATGGAAATGTGCGTCCAAGGCCTCTTCGGGACAGGCAAAGGCAAAAGCAAACCGCTGGCACGAGAACAGCAAGGCTTAGCCCGAGCACAAATCCCACAGGACTGCACAAAGGAACGCACATCCCGCGACAAGGAAGGCCACCAGAAAGACCTAGCCACCAAATCTCTGGTACCAAAAATCCCAGGATGGCCTGCCAACACCGAAGAATGAACCTCGGAAATAACTCTGCTGGTCCATCTATCTGAGACAAACAGTCTCTCTGGTGGGCAACGGTCAGGTCTATCCGCCTGAAATCTCTGCAGCACTCGTCGCAAATCTGGGGAAATGGCAGACAAAATCACTCCCTCTCTGAGGATACCAGCCGGCTCTGAAACTCCCGTAGAGTCAGTCACAAAACTCCTAGAAAGAGCATCAGCCTTCACGTTCTTCGAACCAGGCAGGTACGAGACCACGAAATCGAAACGGGAGAAAAACAACGACCAACGAGCCTGTCTAGGATTCAGCCGCTTGGCAGACTCGAGATAAATCAGATTTTTGTGATCAGTCAAGACCACCACACGATGCTTAGCTCCCTCGAGCCAATGTTGCCACTCCTCAAATGCCCACTTCATAGCCAACAACTCCCGATTACCAACATCATAATTCCGCCTCGCGGCATGTTCTGGTACAGACAAATTAAAAAGTCGTCCCTTAGGGAACTTACTACCAGGAATCAAATTTATAGCACAATCACAATCCCTGTGAGGAGGCAGGGCACCGGATCTGGGCTCATCAAATACATCCTGGTAGTCCGACAAAAACTCAGGGACCTCAGAAAAGACCAAAATGTCACATCAGAACCCTTCTTGGTCAAATCCGTCAAGGGTTTAACCACGCCAGAAAAATTAGCAATGAAGCGACGGTAAAAATTAGCAAAACAGAAACTTAGCTTCTCTTGGCGAGACTGATAGCGAGAGAATTCAGGAGAGATCAAAATAGCACTGAATACATCGACAGCAGGCAACAACTAATAGTCCAGATGAGCTAAATAGGAAACCAGCTAACAGATAACTAGACAGCTGATCCAGCCTCAGACCTGCAGAATGACACAAAGAGCCACCAGAGGGAGCCCAAAGCCAGCACTCACACAGTACCACTTGTGACCACAAGAGGGAGCCTAAAAACAGAGTTCACAACAGTTTCCCACCTGTGGTCTAATTTGTCCCTATGGTGCTTTGCTCATACCAGCACTCGATCCCCAGGTTGCATTGGTGCCTCCAGCATTGGAGTCACTTCAGGGTGCCTTATCTCTTGGAACCTCTTACCAATCAGACGACTCAATGTCTGTAACCGATGTCGGTGTTCTTGCACCCAAGTGGAAGTATTCACCTTTGTAGAGTCCTCTTCCAGGTCAAGTTCCAGCTCAGTGATTTGCATCCATTACAGCCAAAAAGCAACATATGGGGAAGTGTCACGATTCCTCCTCTCAGTTTGGTGAGAAGCAGCTCAGCCGTTCAAGCTGGGGCAGTGGTGTGCTGAGAAGTCAGTGTGGTGACTGAGAGTTCAACCACCTAATCAGGACTGGTCTTCCTACAGGTGACTCCTGAGTGAAATGATTTTCAAGGCTATTTAGCAGGCTGTCTGCCTCTGGCCTCTGCTATTTGTAGCTCTGCTCTGCTTGGTATGAGTTTGCCTCTGTGCTGTAAGTTCTAAATTTTGATCTTTTGCTGACTGACCTTGGATTTTCTTGGACCTTTGTCCATCCATTTGCCTAACCCCTTTGTCTTGATCAGCTATCTTCTTGGAATTCTGACCCTGGACTGTTACCTGATAATGCCTTTGTTTCACCGCTCTGTTTATGATATACCCTCCTGGGTTTTAACCTCAGAGTACCTGACTTCCCCAACCTCTGATGTGGTATTGACTACTGTCACAGGGTGTACCCTGTTGCAGCATGATTATTATACACGTACACCAGTTCTGGTACGAATTCAGGCCATTTCATCTTCTGGCCATTTTCTAATATCCTCAGTAAATGTAGCAACGTTTCGTTGAAATGGCCACAGACCCCGTTTTGCTGAAGGGAATGGGGCATTGTTCTGGACTTCTCAATGCCATACAGTCAGTGGAGTTCTTCCACGACTCTTCCTTAGAAACACGCTCTCTAGTCAGAGTGAATCCTCTTTGGGCATCTGTATACCCAGATTAAGTCACAACAGGTCCTTTCCATTCCAAAGTGATCGCGTCTCCCGTTGGCTTCCTTCGCCACACTAGGCACCATCAATACTTATCACTGGGCCCAAATTCCTTTGGTAATTGTATCCACCTGTGTAAAAGGCTATTCTTCATATAGAGCTGCTCCAACTGTCCGAGTGTCTGCAGAATACCAATAGACAAGACTGCTCTTTCTTCTCAGTTTCGTTTCTGGCCTAGCGTAACTCACTTCTACAACTTCAACAACTCTGGGTCTGCAAGTTGAAGTTGTACTCACTCATCC
Source organism: Ranitomeya variabilis (assembly GCF_051348905.1). Lineage (NCBI taxonomy): Eukaryota > Metazoa > Chordata > Amphibia > Anura > Dendrobatidae > Ranitomeya > Ranitomeya variabilis. Next base: position 192,946,688 of record NC_135233.1, read on the forward strand.
CACAGGTGCCCCAGTACCCGATTCTTGAGAAGCCATTAGAGCTGTTGCAAAATGTCTGAAATCAGGGATCTTATTTCCCTCCAATTCCTTGTCCACATCCTGGACCACTCACTAATGGGTAATTCTTGAGAATTCACCGGTGTGGGTATTTTCAGCTTTTGCCTGATTGTCTAAGTATTACTATAAGATAGCCTTTCTCCCAACCCACCATTGTTCCAATTCTCCCAATCTTGCATTTTCTTGGTGATCTAGCAGTTTGCTGTCAGTTCACACATGAACTTCAGACCCCAAGAGATATTCTGCAAACTTCTCTGTCATGTCCCATACCAGGGCCAGTAGTTCGAGTATGTCCAGATTCATATTTAGGAGAAAAAAGTGTGAAGGCCAGGGTTTCCCTGGGACCTGCTAAAAGAAGTGTCTTGTGCAAAGTCTCTCCATGAAAGCCCTATTAAGAGTTGCCAGGTCAAAATGAACAGAGGTTTGTTACAATATAACTGGTCCAAAATTATGGTTCCCCTCCTAGTGATAGTCGATTGAGTGCAAGAACTTCATGGTGAAATTAGCTGACCTTTTTTCAGGTGACCATAATGTTCTTTTCACTTTTAAGGAAAATTATTGCCTGTATTCTAGGATCTGCAAAGATTCATCTAGTTTTGAGAACTAGCGCATGGGACTGAACATTTCCACTGCTGCAGGATGACCCTCATGGCGTGGACCTCCTCCATACTTTTGCTCCAATACTATCCATAATGGAATGTTTCTTTGCTGCTGTTGGGCTCCTGTATGATGACCTTCACCATGTATCATTAGCAGAAAGTTAAAGAAATAGCATCCCTTTGACAAAGGTGAGGTGCTGATGAAGAATAGTGTGCTGTGTTTCAGTTCTGGGACATAGACTCACAATGGAATGAACTGGCCCTTTTGCCATCACTCCTATAGTACTTTCTAACCAAATCAAACATATGTTAGCACAGTTCCCATCCTCTGACTCCCTTGACTGTGCCATATGTTTGACAATTCATTGTGATAGGTGGTTGTGTGAAAACAGACAGCAATGCGCCTGTCACGAATCTGGGTTTGAACACTTAAGCCCGTGCTTTGTGGTCCACTTCTCTATCCTCTGAGCCACACCAGTTACAACTTTTCTCCAGGTGTTTATTGTCTGGTATCCTTGCTTTAGTCTTTATTTTGACAGGTGTTTTAATTTATTCATTTTTCTGTCCAATTACCTTTTGGGTGAGGCGATATATACTTTCCCCCTGCTGGTATTTCCTGTGGGTGATATTCTCATTTGGATGTCTAGCAATATTACCGATGTTTAAGCCAGTCAGTCAAAGACCAGCTAGGGTTTATCTCTCTGCTGATTATACTTTTCACCCTGCACCTATCTTTTATCTTTTATTTCATACTCTCTAACAGTACATACCATATCTTTTCATTTTGTATTTCATGGTTTGCTTTAACTCACTCTGGGATCTCTTTCTATCTTATATTTCTTCCCTTCTGTATGTAAATTGCACTCTGCTTTGCCCTTCGGTTCCGCTCTATGGCCTTTCAGTTAACTTATGTCTGAGCTGCCATTGTTTAGTCTGTTATGGCTAATCCAGCCCACGTAGGTACCTCTAGGGACAGCTGGGTCAGAATCTCTAGCCTGAACAGGAACCGGCTGTGTCAGCTGCATTTTTTTTTAGTGCTTTACCTATTTTCTCTTTATATTTTGAGCCTATTTAATTTTTTGTTCCTGAAAGCCTACGCCCACATAGGGTATATTATTATTATTATTATTTATTATTATAGCGCCATTTATTCCATGGCGCTTTACATGTGAGGAGGGGTATACCGTATTTTCTGGTGTATAAGACGACTGGGCATATAAGATGACCCCCAACTTTTCCATATAAAATATGGAATTTGGGATATGCCTGCTGTATAAGACCGGGGTCATCTTATACGCCCAGTCATCTTATACGGCGTGTGGTTCCCAGGGTCTGAAGGAGAGGAGACTCTCCTTCAGGCCCTGGGATCCATATTCATGTAAAAAATAAAGAACAAAAATAAAAAATATGGATATACTCACCCCTCCGAGAAGCCTGGCTGTCACCGCTGCAAGCGTCTGCCTCCTTTCCTTAGAATTGCAGAGCGTGAAGGACCTGCGATGACGTTGCGGTCTTGTGATTGGTCCGTGACTGCTCATGTGACCGGTCACCTGACCGTGACGTCATCGAAGGTCTTTCACGCTCTGCAATTCTTAGGAACGGAGGCAGACGCTTGCAGCGGTGACAGCCAGGCTTCTCGGAGGGGTGAGAATATCCATATTTTTTATTTTTATTCTTTATTTTTTACATGAATATGGATCCCAGGGCCTGAAGGAGAGTTTCCTCTCCTTCAGACCCTGGGAACATCCAGGATCGCTCCCTGCACACGCCGTACCCGGCGTATAAGACGACCCCCGACTTTTGGGACAATTTTTAGGGGTTAAAAAGTCATCTTATATGCCGGAAAATACGGTACATAATAAAAACAAGTACAATAATCTTGAACAATACAAGTCACAACTGGTACAGGAGGAGAGAGGACCCTGCCCGCGAGGGCTCACAATCTACAAGGGATGGGTGAGTATACAGTAGGTGAGGGTAGAGCTGGTCGTGCAGCGGTTTGGTCAATCGGTGGTTACTGCAGGTTGTAGGCTTGTTGGAAGAGGTGGGTCTTCAGGTTCTTTTTGAAGGTTTTGATGGTAGGCGAGAGTCTGATGTGTTGTCGTAGAGAGTTCCAGAGTAGGGGGGATGCACGAGAGAAATCTTGTATGCGATTGTGGGAAGAGGAGATAACAGGTGAGTAGAGAAGGAGATCTTGTGAGGATCGGAGGTTGCGTGCAGGAAAGTACTGGGAGACGAGGTCACAGATGTATGGAGGAGACAGTTTGTGGATGGCTTTGTATGTCATGGTTAGGCTTTTGTACTGGAGTCTCTGGGTAATGGGGAGCCAGTGCAGGGATTGACAGAGGGGAGAGGCTGGGGAATAGCGGGGGGACAGGTGGATTAGTCGGGCAGCAGAGTTTAGAATAGATTGGAGGGGTGCAAGAGTGTTAGAGGGGAGGCCACAGAGCAGGAGGTTACAGTAGTCGAGGCGGGAGATGATGAGGGCATGGACTAGGGTTTTTGCAGATTCTTGGTTTAGGAATGTACGGATCCGTGAAATATTTTTGAGTTGGAGGCGGCAGGTAGTGGAAAGGGTCTGGATATGTGGTTTGAAGGAGAGATCAGTGTCAAGGATTACCCCAAGACAGCGGGCTTGTGGGACTGGGGAGAGTGGGCAGCCGTTTACTGTAATGGATAGGTTCGTTGGGGAGGTCGTGTGAGATGGGGGAAAGACGATGAATTCTGTTTTGTCCATGTTAAGTTTTAGAAATCTAGCGGAGAAGAAGGATGAAATAGCAGATAGACATTGAGGGAATCTGGTTAGTAGGGTGGTGATATCTGGTCCAGAGATGTAGATCTGTGTGTCGTCAGCATAGAGATGATACTGAAAGCCGTGAGATTCTATCAGCTGTCCCAGGCCAAAGGTGTAAATGGAGAAGAGCAGGGGCCCTAGAACTGAACCTTGCGGGACTCCGACAGATAGGGGGCGAGGTGAGGAGGTGGTGTGTGAGTGGGAGACGCTGAATGTCCGATCAGTGAGGTATGACGAGATCCAGGATAGGGCCAAGTCTGTGATGCCAAGGGATGAGAGGGTCCGCAGCAACAGGGAATGGTCCACTGTGTCAAAGGCAGAGGACAGGTCCAGGAGGAGGAGGATAGAGTAGTGCCGCTTGCTCTTGGCGGTTAATAGGTCATTGGTGACCTTAGTTAGGGCAGTTTCAGTGGAGTGGTGTGACCGGAAGCCTTATTGAAAGCGGTCGAAGAGGGAGCAGGAAGGGAGATGGGAGGACAGTTCAAGATGGACATGTTGTTCCAGTAGTTTTGAGGCATAGGGGAGAAGTGATATAGGGCGATAGCTAGATACAGAGGATGGGTCAAGAGAGGGCTTTTTGAGGATAGGTGTGATTGAGGCATGTTTAAAGCTTGATGGGAAAACACCAGTTGTTAGTGATAGGTTGAAGAGATGGGTTAGGGTTGGGATGAAGACTGTGGCGAGGTTTGGGATGAAGTGGGATGGGATCGGGTCAAGTGCACAGGTGGTGAGATGCAATCTTGAGAGTAGAGTGGAGAGTCTGTCTTCTGTAATGGTGGAGAAGTTGGTTTTGGAGGTGGAGGTGGAGGTGGAGTATATGATAGTCCTATTGATCTGTTACCTACCTCTTGCTTCCTCCAGGCAAGAAAATACAGTATATCATCTTTCCGGTCTAAAACGTCAAACAATTAAAGATTATATAGCAAACCGTCTGTAACAAGGGTTCATCAGACCTTTAAAGTCACCTCACCAGTAGTTGCAGGTTTTTTTTTTGTGAGTAAAAAGGATGGCATTAAGACCTTGTATTGACTACCAGGAACTTAGCAAAATTCTGGTAAATAATCAGGATCCTCTGCTACTGATCACACATTAGTGTCTCTAGCAGGTGCTCATACACTGTAGGGAACTGTCGGTCAATCATAAGGAGTTCCCACCTCTGCACAGGGGGAATCTCAAACCATCTCCACTGCGGTCTCCTATTCTTCTCCAGCCGCAGTGGAGCCTGCTCAGCGGGGAGACGTCGGTCCCAGCGTATGCCTCAAGCTGACACTGTGCGACTGGTTACTGCTGCCCTTCCAGGCTCTGCCTTTGTAGCTAGCACTGATCAGGAGCGAGCAGGTCTTTCTGGGACTAAGTCCTGCTTTTCCCATACTGAGCATGCCCACGGGATGACCTCCCATTGGAGGTCGGGGGTCACATGCTCGGGTCCTGTTGTGGCTCCTATTGGACCATCTGGAAGGTCCAGTAGCACTGCTGCTATAAAAGGTTTGCATGGCCGCTCGGCCATGCGCTAGTGTATACTTGTGTGTGTAGATGTGTGACTGTCGCTCCTTAATCATTCCCTTCCTAGTGTTGTTGACTGCTCGCGAATGGTGGATGCTATCTAGTGCCCGACAGTGCTACCTGCACACCTAGCACATGATACAGCGTTTGATTGCAGTGACCGCCAGTGTGGTGCCGTGCGCTAATAGAGCTTTCCTGGCCCAAGTCTGGGTGGTTAGTGGCGTCCGCCAGAGCGGCACTGCACGCACTCTTGTGCATTCAATTATTATTTCTGTTAAACTCTGACACCCCAGTAGCGGTGTCGAGCGCAAGAGGTCTAGAGGAACTCTTTCCTTGAGTCTTGGGACAGAGTTCTGTGACTCCTTGCTTGTGCTCTTTGTGCGTTACCGCGGCCCTATGAGGCAACAGGGTTCGCTTCCTTCATACCGGGTGAAGCTAACCTCTGTGTGTATCCACATTATACCGCCATATAGTCCGTCATTACTCAGCAGCAGGTTCCATCTCTGCACTGTGGACCCCGAGCTGCAAACGCACCTTATACCATCTTTATAATTATTTGGTCCATTCCGCTAGCCCTAACATTACACTAGCTCCAGGGTCTGGCTAGTAATGGCGGACAAAAAGCGATTACTACGGTACATCCAGCAGCTGGAGGGTAGGTTGGCGGCTCTTGAGCGCACAACCTCGACTGTGGATGTTACCGCGGTCACTGTTCAGGCTGCTATCGTAGCTGCAGCCAGTTTGTCCACTGCCACCCCTGCTCCCGACTTTATCCTGTCCTCCGCTACCTGATAAGTTTACTGGTGACAGTAAGCTGTGTCAGGGATTCATGAGTCAGTGTGCCATACACCTTGAGCTCCTGGCTGCACGTTTTCCCACGGAGTGGGCGAAGGTGGGATTTATAGTATCCCTGTTGTCGGGCATGGCGTTAGAGTGGGCAACACCCCTGGTTATGCTAGCCAAACCAGTGACCGTAAGAGTGGTGAATAGGTCGACACTGCCCTCACAAATTACACATCAGACTATCTTGTTTACATTATCCATGTCTCCATCCCATCAGATCATTTCCCTTCTTGTCATTCCTGAGGCAATAGACGCAGGAACTGCGTTAGGGGCAGGCAGACCAGGCAGCTGCCTGGGTCCCCTGCTCCCCCAGGGGCCCCCAGCTAGCGGCAAGTCACGCAGCCACTATGGGGCCCCTGTGAGGCAGCGCCGACTCCCCCGCCGCATTGAACTATACCGGCGTCTGCCGGTACAGTTCAAAGCAATGATGGAGGAGAGAGCGTCACCTGACGTACTCACTGTGTCTCAGGCAGTGCGACATAGGAGCAGGGAGCAGCGCGGGCTCGGGGAGAGGTGAGGAGCTTGTGTTTTTTTTGGGTTTTTTTACTGGACTGTGCGGCCTTTCTCGGGAGGAGAGAGGCGGGGAGGGAAGAGGGGATGTGAGCTGTGCTGTATACTCCTGTGTTGTGAATTTGGTTTCTGGGCTCCCCCGGTGGTTTCTGGTGGTACTGCACTTTTGTGCTTCATCTCCTCTGTTCACCTGTTTCCATCAGGATGTGGGAGTTTTCTATTTAACCTTGCTCCTCAGTCATTTCTATGCCGGCCAACAATGTTACCAGAAGCCTTTCTGTTGCATGTTCCTGCTCCTAGACTACTATCAGCTAAGTTGGACTTGTAGTCCTAAGTTTGTTTTGCATTTTTTTTCCAGTTCTCTGTGATTGATTATTTCTGAGGCTGGAAGCTCTTGTGAGCTGAAATTGCCACTCTGGTGTCATGAGTTGATATTAGAGTCTTAAAGTAATTTCAGGATGGTGTTTTGAAAGGGTTTTCAGCTGACTGTGAAGTTCCCTTTTCTGTCTTCCTACTATCTAGTAAGCGGACCTCAATTTGCTAAACCTATCTTCATACTTCGTATGTCAATTTCCTCTGAAATCACCGACAATATATGTGGGGGCTACTGTCTGCCTTTTGGGGAAAATTTCTCTAGAGGTAAGCCAGGTCTGTATTTTCCTCTGCTAGGGTCAGTCAGTTCTCCGGCTGGCGCTGGGCGTCTAGGGATAAAACGTAGGCACGCTACCCGGCCACTGTTAGTTGTGCGGTAGGTTTAGCTCACAGTCAGCTCGAGTTCCCATCTTCCAAGAGCTAGTCCTTTTGTATGCTTTACTATGTTCTCTTGCCATTGAGAACCATGACAGTTTGGCCGGCCAAGGGTTAAAATAATTGGCAGAAGAAAGGAGAGAAAAGAACTCTGCAGAGAATTTTTTTTTTTTTTTCCTGAGTTTGCTCATTAGTAGTGTTGAGCGATACCGTCCGATACTTGAAAGTATCGGTATCGGAAAGTATCGGCCGATACCGGCAAAGTATCGGATCCAATCCGATACCGATACCCGATACCAATACAAGTCAATGGGACTCAAGTATCGGACGCTATTCCTGATGGTTCCCAGGGTCTGAAGGAGAGGAAACTCTCCTTCAGGCCCTGGGATCCATATAAATGTGTAAAAGAAAGAATTAAAATAAAAAATATCGCTATACTCACCTGTCCGACGCAGCCTGGACCTCAGCGAGGGAACCGGCAGCGTTGTTTGTTTAAAATTCGCGCTTTTACTTGGTTACGTGAAGTCCCGGCTTGTGATTGGTCAGGGCGGCCATGTTGCCGGGACGCGGACCAATCACAGCAAGCCGTGACGAAATTACGTCACGGCTTGCTGTGATTGGTCCGCGTCCCGGCAACATGGCCGCCATTAACCAATCACAAGCCGTGACGTCACGGGAGGCTGGACACGCGCGCTTTTTAAAATGGGCGCGTGTCCAGCCTCCAGTGACGTCCCGGCTTATGATTGGTCACGGCGCCATGTTGCCGGGACGCGGACCAATCACAGCAAGCCGTGACGAAATTACGTCACGGCTTGCTGTGATTGGTCCGCGTCCCGGCAACATGGCCGCCATTAACCAATCACAAGCCGTGACGTCACGGGAGGCTGGACACGCGCGCTTTTTAAAATGGGCGCGTGTCCAGCCTCCCGTGACGTCCCGGCTTGTGATTGGTTGCGCCGCGGTCAACCAATCACAAGCCGGGAGGCTGGACACGCGCGCATTTTAAAATTTTAAAATGCGCGCGTGTCCAGCCTCCCGGCTTGTGATTGGTTGATCGCGGCGCAACCAATCACAAGCCGGGACGTCACGGGAGGCTGGACACGCGCCCATTTTAAAATGCGCGCGTGTCCAGCCTCCCGTGACGTCACGGCTTGTGATTGGTTGCGTCTCCCATGTGACTGCGACGCAACCAATCACAAAGCCGGGACGTAATTTTAAAATCCTTAAGGACCTGAAATTACGTCACGGCTTGCTGTGATTGGTTGCGTCGCCCATGTGACTGCGACGCAACCAATCACAACGCCGGAACGTAATTTTAAAATCCTGAAGGACCTGAAATTACGTCACGGCTTGCTGTGATTGGTTGTGTCCCGGTCACATGGGCGGCACGCAACCAATCACAAGCCGGGACTCACGTAAAGGAAAGAAAAGCGCGAATTTTAAACAACGCTGCCGCTTCCCTCGGTAAGGTGCAGGCTGCGTCGGAGAGGTGAGTATAGCAATATTTTTTATTTTGATTCTCTCTTTTACACATTTTTACATTAATGTTGTTTCGATACCCATACCCGATATCACAAAAATATCGGATCTCGGTATCGGAATTCCGATACAGCAAGTATCGGCCGATACCCGATACTTGCAGTATCGGAATGCTCAACACTACTCATTAGTTGATTCACTTGCATCTCTGCTTACTGCAGCCTTCGTCTCTCTCTCCTTCTAATCCTTGAATGGTTCTGATTTCACCTGATTAATATGGATCCTCAGAGTTTAGCTACAGGTTTGGATAATCTCGCTGTGAAGGTTCAAAGGTTACAGGATTTTGTTATTCATGCTCCTATATCTGAACCTAGAATTCCTTTACCTGAATTTTTCTCCGGGGATAGATCTCGCTTCCAGAATTTCAAACATAATTGTAAATTATTTTTGTCTCTGAGATCTCGCTCCGCTGGAGATCCTGCACAGCAGGTCAGGATTGTAATTTCCTTGCTCCGGGGCGACCCTCAGGACTGGGCATTTGCTTTGGCACCAGGGGATCCTGCGTTGCTCGATGTGGATGCGTTTTTCCTGGCTTTGGGGTTGCTTTATGAGGAACCTCATTTAGAGATTCAGGCTGAAAAAGCCTTAATGGCCCTGTCTCAAGGGCAAGATGAGGCTGAAATATACTGCCAAAAATTTCGTAAGTGGTCTGTGCTTACTCAGTGGAATGAGTGCGCCCTGGCGGCGAATTTCAGAGAGGGTCTCTCTGATGCCATTAAGGATGTTATGGTGGGGTTCCCTGTGCCTACAGGTCTGAATGAGTCCATGACAATGGCTATTCAGATTGATCGGCGTTTGCGGGAGCACAAACCTGTGCACCATTTGGCGGTGTCTACTGAGAAGGCGCCAGAGATTATGCAATGTGATAGAATTCTGTCCAGAAGCGAACGACAGAATTTTAGGCGAAAAAATGGGTTATGCTTCTATTGTGGTGATTCAACTCATGTTATATCAGCATGCTCTAAACGTACTAAGAAGGTTGATAAGTCTGTTTCAATTGGCACTTTACAGTCTAAGTTTATTCTATCTGTGACCCTGATTTGCTCTTTATCGTCTATTACCGCGGACGCCTATGTCGACTCTGGCGCCGCTTTGAGTCTTATGGATTGGTCCTTTGCCAAACGCTGTGGGTTTGATTTAGAGCCTCTGGAAGTTCCTATACCTCTGAAGGGTATTGACTCCACGCCATTGGCTAGTAATAAACCACAATACTGGACACAAGTAAATATGCGTATTAATCCGGATCACCAGGAGATTATTCGCTTCCTTGTGTTGTATAATCTACATGATGTGTTGGTGCTTGGATTGCCATGGCTGCAATCTCATAACCCAGTCCTCGACTGGAAAGCAATGTCTGTGTTAAGCTGGGGATGTCAGGGGACTCATGGGGACATACCTTTGGTTTCCATTTCGTCATCTATTCCCTCTGAGATTCCGGAATTTTTATCTGATTATCGTGACGTTTTTGAGGAGCCTAAAATTGGTTCACTACCTCCGCACAGAGAGTGCGATTGTACTATAGATCTGATTCCGGGCAGTAAGTTTCCAAAGGGTCGTTTATTTAATCTATCTGTGCCTGAACATGCTGCTATGCGGGAATATATTAAGGAGTCCTTGGAAAAGGGACATATTCGTCCTTCGTCATCTCCCTTAGGAGCCGGTTTTTTCTTTGTATCTAAAAAAGATGGCTCTTTGAGGCCGTGTATTGATTATCGGCTTTTGAATAAAATCACGGTTAAATATCAGTATCCTTTGCCACTGCTTACTGATTTGTTTGCTCGAATAAGGGGGGCCAAGTGGTTCTCTAAGATTGATCTTCGTGGGGCGTATAATTTAGTGCGAATTAAGCAGGGGGATGAGTGGAAAACCGCATTTAATACGCCTGAGGGCCATTTTGAGTATTTAGTAATGCCTTTTGGTCTTTCAAATGCCCCTTCAGTCTTTCAGTCCTTTATGCATGACATTTTCCGTGAATATTTGGATAAATTTTTGATTGTGTATCTGGATGATATTTTGATTTTTTCGGATGACTGGGACTCTCATGTCCAACAGGTCAGGAGGGTTTTTCAGGTTTTGCGCTCTAATTCCTTGTGTGTAAAGGGTTCTAAATGCGTTTTTGGGGTTCAAAAGATTTCGTTTTTGGGGTACATTTTTTCCCCCTCTTCCATTGAGATGGACCCTGTCAAGGTTCAGGCTATTTGTGATTGGACGCAACCCTCTTCTCTTAAGAGCCTTCAGAAGTTTTTGGGCTTTGCTAATTTTTATCGTCGATTTATAACTGGTTTTTCTGATGTCGCTAAACCGTTGACTGATTTGACTAAGAAGGGTGCTGATGTTGCTGAGTGGTCCCCTGCTGCTGTGGAGGCCTTTCGGGAGCTTAAGCGCCGCTTTTCTTCCGCCCCTGTATTGCGTCAGCCTGATGTTACGCTTCCTTTTCAGGTTGAGGTCGACGCTTCAGAAATCGGAGCTGGGGCGGTTTTGTCGCAGAAAAGTTCCGACTGCTCCGTGATGAGACCTTGTGCGTTCTTTTCTCGTAAGTTTTCGCCCGCTGAGCGAAATTATGATATTGGTAATCGGGAGCTCTTGGCTATGAAGTGGGCTTTTGAGGAGTGGCGTCATTGGCTTGAGGGGGCTAGACATCAGGTGGTGGTATTGACCGACCACAAGAATTTAATTTATCTTGAGTCCGCCAGGCGCCTGAATCCTAGACAGGCGCGCTGGTCATTATTTTTCTCTCGATTTAATTTTGTGGTTTCTTACCTACCGGGTTCTAAAAATGTGAAGGCGGATGCCCTTTCTAGGAGTTTTGAGCCTGATTCCCATGGTAATTCTGAACCTACAGGTATCCTTAAGGATGGAGTGATATTATCTGCTGTTTCCCCAGATTTGCGACGGGTCTTGCAGGAGTTTCAGGCGGATAGACCTGATCGTTGCCCGCCTGGTAGATTGTTTGTTCCTGATGATTGGACCAGTAGAGTCATCTCGGAGGTCCATTCTTCTGCGTTAGCAGGTCATCCTGGAATCTTTGGTACCAGGGATTTGGTGGCTAGGTCCTTCTGGTGGCCTTCCCTGTCGCGAGATGTGCGAGGTTTTGTGCAGTCTTGTGATGTTTGTGCTCGGGCCAAGCCTTGTTGTTCTCGGGCTAGTGGATTGTTGTTATCCTTGCCTATTCCGAAGAGGCCTTGGACTCACATCTCCATGGATTTTATTTCTGATCTCCCTGTTTCTCAGAAGATGTCTGTCATCTGGGTGGTGTGTGACCGTTTCTCTAAGATGGTCCATTTGGTTCCCTTGCCTAAATTGCCTTCCTCATCCGAGCTGGTTCCTCTGTTTTTTCAAAATGTGGTGCGCTTGCATGGTATTCCGGAGAATATCGTTTCTGACAGGGGAACCCAATTCGTGTCTAGATTTTGGCGAGCGTTCTGTGCTAGGATGGGCATTGATTTGTCTTTTTCGTCTGCTTTCCACCCTCAGACTAATGGCCAGACCGAGCGAACTAATCAGACCTTGGAGACTTATTTGAGGTGTTTTGTGTCTGCGGATCAGGATGATTGGGTTGCCTTTTTGCCCTTGGCGGAGTTTGCCCTCAATAATCGGGCTAGTTCTGCCACCTTGGTTTCTCCTTTCTTCTGTAATTCGGGGTTTCATCCTCGTTTCTCTTCCGGTCAGGTGGAGTCTTCGGATTGTCCTGGAGTGGATGCTGTGGTGGAGAGGTTGCATCAGATTTGGGGGCATGTGGTAGACAATTTGAAGTTGTCCCAGGAGAAGACTCAGCATTTTGCCAACCGCCGTCGTCGTGTTGGTCCTCGTCTTTGTGTTGGGGACTTGGTGTGGTTATCTTCTCGTTTTGTCCCTATGAAGGTTTCTTCTCCTAAGTTTAAGCCTCGGTTCATCGGCCCGTACAAGATATTGGAGATTCTTAACCCTGTGTCCTTTCGTTTGGACCTCCCTGCATCTTTTTCTATTCATAATGTCTTCCATCGGTCATTGTTGCGCAGGTATGAGGTACCGGTTGTGCCTTCCGTTGAGCCTCCTGCTCCAGTGTTGGTTGAGGGTGAGTTGGAGTACGTTGTCGAGAAGATCTTGGACTCCCGTGTTTCCAGACGGAGACTTCAGTATCTGGTCAAGTGGAAGGGCTACGGTCAGGAGGATAACTCTTGGGTGACAGCCTCTGATGTTCATGCCTCCGATTTGGTCCGTGCCTTTCATATGGCTCATCCTGATCGCCCTGGTGGTTCTGGTGAGGGTTCGGTGCCCCCTCCTTGAGGGGGGGTACTGTTGTGAATTTGGTTTCTGGGCTCCCCCGGTGGTTTCTGGTGGTACTGCACTTTTGTGCTTCATCTCCTCTGTTCACCTGTTTCCATCAGGATGTGGGAGTTTTCTATTTAACCTTGCTCCTCAGTCATTTCTATGCCGGCCAACAATGTTACCAGAAGCCTTTCTGTTGCATGTTCCTGCTCCTAGACTACTATCAGCTAAGTTGGACTTGTAGTCCTAAGTTTGTTTTGCATTTTTTTTCCAGTTCTCTGTGATTGATTATTTCTGAGACTGGAAGCTCTTGTGAGCTGAAATTGCCACTCTGGTGTCATGAGTTGATATTAGAGTCTTAAAGTAATTTCAAGATGGTGTTTTGAAAGGGTTTTCAGCTGACTGTGAAGTTCCCTTTTCTGTCTTCCTACTATCTAGTAAGCGGACCTCAATTTGCTAAACCTATCTTCATACTTCGTATGTCAATTTCCTCTGAAATCACCGACAATATATGTGGGGGCTACTGTCTGCCTTTTGGGGAAAATTTCTCTAGAGGTAAGCCAGGTCTGTATTTTCCTCTGCTAGGGTCAGTCAGTTCTCCGGCTGGCGCTGGGCGTCTAGGGATAAAACGTAGGCACGCTACCCGGCCACTGTTAGTTGTGCAGTAGGTTTAGCTCACAGTCAGCTCGAGTTCCCATCTTCCAAGAGCTAGTCCTTTTGTATGCTTTACTATGTTCTCTTGCCATTGAGAACCATGACACTCCTGTGTGCTCTGCTATATACTCCTGTGTGCTCTGCTGTATACTACTGTGGGCTCTGCTGTATACTACTGTGGGCTGTGCTGTATACTACTGTGGGCTGTGCTGTACACTACTGTGGGCTCTGCTGTAGACTCCTGTGTGCTCTGCTGTATACTACTGTGGGCTGTGCTGTATACTACTGTGGGCTCTGCTGTATACTACTGTGGGCTGTGCTGTATACTACTGTGGGCTCTGCTGTATACTACTGTGGGCTCTGCTGTATACTACTGTGGACTCTGCTGTATACTACTGTGGGCTGTGCTATATACTACTGTGGGCAGTGCTGTATACTACTGTGGGCTGTGCTGTATACTACTGTGGGCTGTGCTGTATACTACTGTGGGCTCTGCTGTATACTACTGTGGGCTGTGCTATATACTACTGTGGGCAGTGCTGTATACTACTGTGGGCTCTGCTGTATAATACTGTGGGCTCTGCTGTATACTACTGTGGGCTGTGCTGTATACTACTGTGGACTGTGCTGTATACTACTGTGGGCAGTGCTGTATACTACTGTGGGCTGTGCTATATACTACTGTGGGCAGTGCTGTATACTACTGTGGGCTCTGCTGTATACTACTGTGGGCTCTGCTGTATACTACTGTGGGCTCTTCTGTATACTACTGTGGGCTGTGCTATATACTACTGTGGGCAGTGCTGTATACTACTGTGGGCTGTGCTGTATACTACTGTGGGCTCTGCTGTATACTACTGTGGGCTGTGTGTTGTGAACTATACCTTTTGGCTCCCTCTTGTGGTCACTAGTGATTTGGCACTTGGATTGTCTTTTACCAGGTTGGTACTCACCTGCTTCGTTAGACTATGGGTGTTGCTATTTAAACTTCCTGGCTTCTCAGTCCAGTGCCTGGCATCGTTGTAATCAGTTCACTTCTGTTTGCTCCTGTCTTCAGGTCCTGGTTCTTTGCAAGATAAGCTAAGTCCTGCTTTCGTACTTTTGATCATTTGCATTGTTCTTATTTTTTGTCCAGCTTGTACAAAATGTGATTCCTGTTATCGCTGGAAGCTCTAGGGGGCTGATATTCTCCCCCCACACCGTCAGTCAGTTTGGGGGTTCTTGGATATTCAGCGTGGATATTTTGCAGGGTTTTTTGCTGACCATATAAGTCTTCTTACTATATTCTGCTATTAGTCAGTGGGCCTCTCTTTGCTAAATCTAGTTCATTCTTACGTTTGTCTTTTCTTCTTACCTCACCGTTATTATTTGTTGGGGGCTTGTATTACTTTGGGGTCTTTTCTCTGGAGGCAAGAGAGGTCTTATTTTCCCTTATAGGGTTAGTTAGTTCTCCGGCTGGCGCGAGACGTCTAGGATCAACGTAGGCACGTTCCCCGGCTGCTGTTAGTGTTTTGTGCTAGGATCAGGTATATGGTCAGCTTAGTTACCACTTCCCTATGAGCTAGTATTTGTGTTTTGCAGACCTTGCGGTAATCTCTGAGGTCCCCTGCCATTGGGACCATAACAGTATGCCAGGCCTATAAATAGTTAATGCATTGCTGAAGTGGGATTAAAAGAAAAGAAGTTCTGAGTTTTTTTTTTTTTTTCTTCCTCCCCTTTATCTCTGAGTGGCTTGAAACTTTGCTGCAGACATGAATGTTCAGACCTTGATTACTAGTGTGGATCAGCTTGCTGCACGTGTGCAGGGCATTCAGGATTTTGTTGTTAGCAGTCCTATGTCAGAGCCTAAGATACCTATTCCTGAGCTGTTCTCTGGAGATCGATTTAAATTTAGGAATTTTAGGAATAATTGTAAATTGTTTCTATCTTTGAAACCTCGTTCGTCTGGAGATTCAGCTCAGCAAGTAAAAATTGTTATCTCCTTCTTGCGTGGCAACCCTCAGGATTGGGCTTTCTCGTTAGCGCCAGGAGATCCGGCATTGGCGGATGTTGATGCGTTTTTTCTGGCGCTCGGATTGCTTTATGAGGAGCCTAATCTTGAAATTCAGGCAGAAAAAGCTCTACTGGCCATCTCTCAGGGCCAGGATGAAGCTGAGGTGTACTGCCAAAAATTTCGGAAGTGGTCCGTGCTTACTCGATGGAATGAATGTGCTCTGGCCGCAAATTTCAGAAATGGCCTTTCTGAAGCCATTAAGAATGTGATGGTGGGTTTTACAATTCCTACAAGTCTGAATGATTCTATGGCGCTGGCTATTCAGATTGATCGGCGTTTGCGGGAGCGCAAATCCGCTAAACCTCTGGCGGTGTTGTCTGAACAGACACCTGTCTCAAGGCAATGTGATAGAAACCCCGATCCAGCAATGCAATGTGATAGAATTCCGACTAGAACCGAACGACAAAATCATAGACGTCAGAATGGGCTGTGTTTTTACTGTGGTGATTCTACACATGTTATATCAGCATGCTCTAAATGCCTAACCAAGGTTGTCAGTCCTGTCACCATTGGTAATTTGCAGCCTAAATTTATTTTGTCTGTGACTTTAATTTGTTCATTGTCTTCCTACCCTGCATTTGTGGATTCAGGTGCTGCCCTGAGTCTTATGGACTTGTCGTTTGCCAAACGCTGCGGTTTTTTCCTGGAGCCTTTAAAAGTTCCGATTCCTCTTAGAGGAATTGATGCTACGCCACTGGCGGAAAATAAACCGCAGTATTGGACACAAGTGACCATGTGCATGACTCCTGAGCATCGGGAGGTAATTCGTTTTCTTGTTCTGCATAAAATGAATGATTTGGTCGTTTTAGGTCTGCCATGGTTACAGACCCATAATCCTGTTTTGGATTGGAAGGCTATGTCTGTGTCAAGTTGGGGTTGTCAGGGAATTCATTGCGATTCTTCGCCGGTGTCTATTGCTACTTCTATTCCTTCAGAAGTTCCTGAGTATTTGTGTAACTATCAGGATGTATTCAGTGAGTCCAGGTCCAGTGCTCTTCCTCCTCATAGGGACTGTGACTGCGCTATAGATTTGATTCCTGGCAGTAAATTTCCTAAGGGACGATTATTTAATTTGTCTGTACCCGAGCATGCCGCGATGCGTTTTATGTCAAGGAGTCTTTGGAGAAGGGGCATATTCGTCCATCCTCTTCCCCTCTCGGTGCGGGATTCTTTTTTGTGGCCAAGAAAGACGGGTCTTTGAGACCTTGTATAGACTATCGGCTTCTGAATAAAATCACTGTTAAGTTTCAGTATCCTTTGTCACTATTGTCAGACTTGTTTGCTCGGATTAAGGGTGCCAAGTGGTTCACCAAGATAGATCTTCGTGGGGCGTACAACCTTGTGCGCATTAGGCAGGGAGATGAATGGAAAACTGCATTCAATACGCCCGAAGGTCATTTTGAATACTTGGTGATGCCCTTTAGGCTCTCTAATGCCCCTTCAGTGTTTCAGTCCTTTATGCATGATATATTCCGGAAGTATCTGGATAAATTTTTGATTGTGTATCTGGATGATATTCTAGTTTTCTCGGATGATTGGGATTCTCATGTAAAGCAGGTCAGGATGGTGTTTCAGGTTTTGCGTGATAACGCTTTGTTTGTGAAGGGCTCAAAGTGTCTCTTTGGAGTGCAGAAGGTTTCCTTTTTGGGTTTTATTTTCTCCCCTTCTGCTGTGGAGATGGACCCAGTCAAGGTCCGAGCTATTCATGATTGGACTCAGCCCACTTCTGTTAAGAGTCTTCAGTTCTTGGGGTTTGCTAATTTCTACCGTCGCTTTATCGCTAATTTTTCTAGCGTTGTTAAACCTTTGACGGATATGACCAAGAAAGGTTCTGATGTGGCTAATTGGGCTCCTGCAGCCGTGGAGGCCTTCCAGGAGCTGAAGCGCCGGTTTACTTCGGCGCCTGTTTTGTGCCAGCCTGATGTCTCACTTCCCTTTCAGGTTGAAGTGGATGCTTCTGAGATTGGTGCTGGGGCTGTTTTGTCGCAGAGAGGCTCTGGTTGCTCCGCCACTAAGGGGAGCTATGGTACGTCTGATGGCACTGAAGGAGTTCATCTGATCAGGTATCACAGACACCAATACATTTCACAGTCGGGCCTCCGGGGGGAGCTAAGGGTTCTATTCACTAGGCCACTCCCCACCATAGTGGGTAAACTGGGGGTCAGGCAGGAAGTTAGATCAGAAAGCTGACTGGGTTGGAACCAGGCAACACCTTGTGGCAGAGGGTGTTGTGGGGGAAGATACAGTAGGGTCTCTGTCAGGGGTGGGATCCTGACAGAGGCTTGGCAACTTGAGCGAACGTCACGGGACCGTGCCTGCTCAGGATAGCGGCGGTGCCCAAGGAAGGACGAGAAGCGAGATAGATTGTGCTGAGTGAGAAACGAGATCAAGCAATAAGGAGAATACCAGTAGGGGTCGTGCCGTAAGACCGAGGCAACACCCTACTGAGGCGCACTACCGGTGGCCGGAACGCCGAGGGAGTATTACAACATCCAGCTTCAAGCGATACTCCAAACAGCAGCAGGACAGTCAGTCTAAGGCGGGCTGTCTCACTTAAATCACCTATGCAGTCTTGGGGGGCAACTTGTGGAGAGGGGAGACTCTAGGGTCCCGGAAGAGCTCCGAGCCTACCCGTCAAACGGGTGCCGTCCCAACCGTAACATCAGGGAGGGACGGAGGATTAGCAGAACATCATCTAATCGAGTTGTGAGGGAACTTAAGAAACAGACACAACAGTTGTGGGGACTTTCCGTAAGCACAGCAGGGAAGGACCGCAACACATAGCGCTAGAAGGAAGGCACAGATTTCCACCTGCTAAGAGAACTCTGGAGGTGCCATTGGACCGGCCGGACTTGCGCAGCCTGGTTATCCAGATTCTGGACTGAGGACCCAGAGATCTTCAGTAAAGAGGTAAAGAGACTGCAACCTGGTGTCCTCGTTATTTACTGCACCGCACCACTACAGCCTCACTACCACCATCATCCGTCATACCTATCACTGTACACCCCTCGGCAGGGTCACGGACCGGGCCTAGCCACCGTGACAACCCCAGAGCAGAGACTCAGAGGCCTGGTACCGGGTACCCCTCGGCCCTGCGGCAGTGGGGGCGCTACAAAATTTTGGCGTCACGAACAGGATCTACTTAAGCCTGAAGAATCAGGTCATGTGTGCCTTGGAACTGCGATTTATTGTGCTTGGACTGTACTTTATTGCAAAGACTGTGTGTTGCCATTTACCGCCAAAATCCGCCGCCATTACAGCGCTGAGGAGAGCGCAGGAGAAGAAGAGGGGCGTGGAGTAGGCGTAGACAAGCTGAAGAGCGCGAAAAACAATGGCCGCCCAGTCTAAATATTGTTGCATCTTAAGGGCGGGCCCGTCGACAGGAGAGATCCGCCTCTTGATCTTCTATGGTGGGCGGAGACCGAAGAAACGAAACTATGATTCAGATGAGGTGGGACTGGAGACCAGGACAGGCCTGCAGAAAAGAATGGCCCCGCATCGACCCCCGTCACCAGCGGATTATTCTGATATGCCCCCGCTGGAGGATTTGGATCCTTGGGAGCTGCCGATGGGGCACCCCGTGCCTGAATGGTCTCCGGATCGTACGCCTTCCGCAGGAGAGGAGAGAGGCACCAGAAGAGCAACCGTGAGTGAAGGGACCCAATGCCGCGACTCCCGGGGAGGCCACCTCACCTCTACACATGACCCGGCCACTGCTGCGACCAGTGGCGCCCCGATGTCCCCGTCGTCTGGCACCAATGCACCGGGGGGGCATGACCTCGGGCCCTTCCCCTGGGGGGAATATCGAAACCACCTGATCGCAGAGTTCCAGCGAGAAGTGGAGCGGGAGGCGCGTGGTGAGCTGCTGGAGGGCTCCCTGCCGAAGTGGGGCGTTGTGGTTGTGTACCTGCCCCAGATGGGGAAGGGCTTCGTGCAGGAGATCGGGACAGCCCTGAGGGTCCGCATCACCCGGGAAGAAGTGGAGCCCTGCCTGTGTGGAGACGGCGCCAAGTCCTTCCTGAAGCCGGGGGATGTGGTCACATACCGCCGGCACCTAAAGGGGAGCGGCTGGTGGGCCCGGGATATGCAGCGCTGCACTGCCGTTCTGGCAGTATCCCGCACCGAGGGGGAGGAGCTCGCCGCTGAAGCCGCTGCTGCCGCCGCTGCTGCTGCCAGCATTATCCATCGGCCCACGCAGACACTCATCGCAGCGCATGACCTGGTCGTGCAGGAAACCCGAACCCCCGGGGTGCACCTGGCCGCGGGAGTGAGCTTGGAGTCCGATCTGCCTGGCTTGCAGAGGGCCACCTGCCAGGTGAAGCCTCGGTGGGGGCTACCGAAAGATGAGTAAGAAACTGCAGTACATGTAAATAGTTCCTTAACTGTTTGTTTGTTTCCTGATTTTTGCTGCTAGACCCGTCCAGGGTTAACTCTTAAGGGGATCCCTTTGTTGACCCGGGATCCCTATTGTTTTGTTTATTTTTCTGAGTTGTTGCACAAAGTTCCAGAACTGCCGCAATCATGAACAGTGCATGATACAAACTTTTTGTAAATAGTTTGCACCTTATTAAAGGTGCTTCCTACTGGTTTTACTTCAAAAAGGACTCTTTGTGAAGATACCACACTGGAACCTTTGCTGAGTACGGACTGGTAGCTTAAGAAGACATGCTACCTCATAGAGACTTGGTCCCCTCTTAAAGGGGACGTTCATGTGTTGCACTTAGAGAATAGTATTGCTTTAAGACTGAGAGATAGCAATAATGTTTCGATAAAGAGAACGTGATGATAATGTTTATGTGAGAAAGTTATATGTATCCAACTAGTTAATTGTAAAGAAATGCTGATGATGTTCCCTGAAAGAAAGTGAAAGCTAGGAGAAGGTTTAATGTTCTATAGAAAATGTTTGATAATGTTGATAGATAACGAGGACAGAAGGTGAACCCTGAGTCCTCCAAGGAGTCATGTAGAGATGGCTCGGTGCTCTTAAACTGAAAGTAATGTTATGTTCTATACTGTGTATAGTAGTTGAAAAGACAGAAGGCTCGGGCTGAAAGGAGCGGTCCTGTGAGAAAGGAGAGGCAGTAGGTCTGGTGCCGTTAGGACAGGCGGTCCTGCAGATTTAAAGAAGGAGAATGTAAAAGTTAAATTGCCTTATAATGTGATTATAAGAAGGTCTTTAGCGGATTCAGAGTGTACATCCTTAAAGGCGATGTTAAATTATTGTTCAACAATTTTGCACTTAGTAGAATACCCGGTTGGGTAAAAGAAAGTTAGTTATAGCATGTTGCTATGATATTTAACCATGTTTGTAACGTTCAAGTGTCCTCACCTCCCATAAAGGGAAGCTCTGTTTAAATATGCTTATTGTTATCACACTCAACAAAACTGTATGTCTTTTTGCTAACTTGTATTGTTGTTTTCTTCTCAGTCCCGGAGTACTGTGTTTAACCAGGGGGGAGTGCAGCGCCCCAGAGTCCTGGTCGTTGCAGTACTGTGGCTCCGCCACTAAGGGGAGCTATGGTACGTCTGATGGCACTGAAGGAGTTCATCTGATCAGGTATCACAGACACCAATACATTTCACAGTCGGGCCTCCGGGGGGAGCTAAGGGTTCTATTCACTAGGCCACTCCCCACCATAGTGGGTAAACTGGGGGTCAGGCAGGAAGTTAGATCAGAAAGCTGACTAGGTTGGAACCAGGCAACACCTTGTGGCAGAGGGTGTTGTGGGGGAAGATACAGTAGGGTCTCTGTCAGGGGTGGGATCCTGACAGAGGCTTGGCAACTTGAGCGAACGTAACAGGACCGTGCCTGCTCAGGATAGCGGTGGTGCCCAAGGAAGGACGAGAAGCGAGATAGATTGTGCTGAGTGAGAAACGAGATCAAGCAATAAGGAGAATACCAGTAGGGGTCGTGCCGTAAGACCGAGGCAACACCCTACTGAGGCACACTACCGGTGGCCGGAACGCCGAGGGAGTATTACAACATCCAGCTTCAAGCGATACTCCAAAAAGCGGCAGGACAGTCAGTCTAAGGCGGGCTGTCTCACTTAAATCACCTATGCAGTCTTGGGGGGCAACTTGTGGAGAGGGGCGACTCTAGGGTCCCGGAAGAGCTCCGAGCCTACCCGTCAAACGGGTGCTGTCCCAACCGTAACATCAGGGAGGGACGGAGGATTAGCAGAACATCATCTAATCGAGTTGTGAGGGAACTTAAGAAACAGACACAACAGTTGTGGGGACTTTCCGTAAGCACAGCAGGGAAGGACCGCAACACAGCGCTAGAAGGAAGGCACAGATTTCCACCTGCTAAGAGAACTCTGGAGGTGCCATTGGACCGGCCGGACTTGCGCAGCCTGGTTATCCAGATTCTGGACTGAGGACCCAGAGATCTTCAGTAAAGAGGTAAAGAGACTGCAACCTGGTGTCCTCGTTATTTACTGCACCGCACCACTACAGCCTCACTACCACCATCATCCGTCATACCTATCACTGTACGCCCCTCGGCAGGGTCACGGACCGGGCCTAGCCACCGTGACAACCCCAGAGCAGAGACTCAGAGGCCCGGTACCGGGTACCCCTCGGCACTGCGGCAGTGGGGGCGCTACAATGAGACCATGTGCTTTTTTCTCTAGGAAGTTTTCGCCTGCTGAGCGGAACTATGATGTTGGTAATCGGGAGTTGTTGGCCATGAAGTGGGCATTTGAGGAGTGGCGTCATTGGCTCGAGGGTGCTAAGCATCGTGTGGTGGTCTTGACTGATCACAAAAATCTGATGTATCTCGAGTCTGCTAAGCGCCTGAATCCTAGACAGGCTCGTTGGTCATTGTTTTTCTCTCGTTTTGACTTTGTGGTCTCGTACCTGCCTGGTTCGAAGAATGTTAAGGCTGATGCTCTTTCTAGGAGCTTTGTGCCTGACTCTCCTGGAGTCTCAGAGCCGGCTGGTATTCTTAAAGAGGGAGTAATCGTGTCGGCCATATCTCCTGATTTGCGACGTGTGTTGCAGAGATTTCAGGCTGGTAGACCTGACTCTTGTCCACCCGACAGACTGTTTGTTCCTGATAAATGGACCAGCAAAGTCATTTCAGAGGTTCATTCCTCGGTGTTGGCAGGGCATCCGGGAATTTTTGGTACCCGAGATTTGGTGGCTAGGTCCTTTTGGTGGCCTTCCTTGTCACAGGATGTGCGGTCATTTGTGCAGTCCTGTGGGACTTGTGCTCGGGCTAAGCCTTGTTGTTCTCGTGCTAGCGGGTTGCTTCTGCCCTTGCCCGTCCTGAAGAGGCCTTGGACACACATTTCCATGGATTTCATTTCTGATCTTCCGGTGTCTCAAGGAATGTCTGTCATTTGGGTGGTGTGTGATCATTTTTCCAAGATGGTCCATTTGGTCCCCTTGCCTAAGTTGCCTTCCTCTTCCGATCTGGTTCCTTTGTTTTTTCAGAATGTGGTTCGGTTACACGGCATTCCGGAGAATATCGTGTCCGACAGAGGATCCCAGTTTGTGTCCAGATTCTGGCGATCTTTTTGTGCTAAAATGGGCATTGATTTGTCGTTTTCATCTGCCTTCCATCCTCAGACTAATGGTCAAACGGAGCGAACTAATCAGACACTGGAGGCTTATTTGAGATGTTTTGTTTCTGCGGACCAGGATGATTGGGTGACCTTCTTGCCATTGGCGGAGTTTGCCCTTAATAATCGGGCTAGTTCCGCTACTTTGGTTTTGCCATTCTTCTGCAACTCTGGTTTTCATCCTCGTTTCTCCTCGGGTCATGTGGAGTCTTCTGACTGTCCTGGGGTGGATTCCGTGGTGGATAGGTTGCAGCGGATTTGGAATCACGTGGTGGACAACTTGAAGTTGTCACAGGAGAAGGCTCAGCGTTTTGCCAACCGCCGCCGCGGTGTGGGCCCCCGACTTCGTGTTGGGGATTTGGTTTGGTTGTCTTCTCGGTATGTCCCTCTGAAGGTTTCCTCTCCTAAGTTTAAGCCTCGCTTTATTGGTCCTTATAAAATTTTGGAAGTTCTTAACCAGGTTTCTTTTCGTTTGGATCTTCCGGTGTCGTTTGCCATTCACAACGTGTTCCATAGGTCTTTGTTGCGGCGGTACGTTGTGCCTGTGGTTCCTGCTGTTGAGCCTCCTGCTCCGGTGTTGGTTGAGGGCGAGTTGGAGTACGTGGTGGAGAAGATCTTGGATTCTCGTCTCTCTAGACGGAGGCTTCAGTATTTGGTCAAATGGAAGGGCTATGGTCAGGAGGATAATTCCTGGGTGGCCGCCTCTGATGTTCATGCGGCCGATTTGGTTCGTGCCTTCCACGCTGCTCATCCTGGTCGCCCTGGTGGTCTTGGTGAGGGTTCGGTGACCCCTCCTTAAAGGGGGGGTACTGTTGTGAACTATACCTTTTGGCTCCCTCTTGTGGTCACTAGTGATTTGGCACTTGGATTGTCTTTTACCAGGTTGGTACTCACCTGCTTCGTTAGACCATGGGTGTTGCTATTTAAACTTCCTGGCTTCTCAGTCCAGTGCCTGGCATTGTTGTAATCAGTTCACTTCTGTTTGCTCCTGTCTTCAGGTCCTGGTTCTTTGCAAGATAAGCTAAGTCCTGCTTTCGTACTTTTGATCATTTGCATTGTTCTTATTTTTTGTCCAGCTTGTAGAAAATGTGATTCCTGTTATCGCTGGAAGCTCTAGGGGGCTGATATTCTCCCCCCACACCGTCAGTCGGTTTGGGGGTTCTTGGATATTCAGCGTGGATATTTTGCAGGGTCTTTTGCTGACCATATAAGTCTTCTTACTATATTCTGCTATTAGTCAGTGGCCCTCTCTTTGCTAAATCTAGTTCATTCTTACGTTTATTCTATACGACACCAGAAACAATCACTGACCCATGTAGGTATAACCACTCATATAACTAAATCATTTATCAGGAGGACAATGAGTAAATAACATACCAAAACTATTAATTCAGATTAAATAGCTCCGTTCCGGCGCACTATTTAATCTCAACTGAACCACCACTTAAACCACGCCCCCTGAGGAAGCGACATACTTTGCACGCGAAACGCGCGTTGGGGATCCTGACACAGGCTGGAGGAGGACGCCTCACCTTATTATGGGTAAGCGGAATTATCTTTTAAGTATACCAACGAGGGATTAAGCGGTCTGCAGTATGTGATGTGGATATTGGGTTTTGATAGTGGCAATCGGCACCTTATTTCATCAACTATCCACAGCAGATGGTGTGAATGTGGCAATATAAGAGGGAAGGAATCTGCTTGGGCAGTAATATATTTACTTTGGTGACTATTTAAGCACGTAATATAAAAGAAGTATGATGACCCCCCATTGCTTGTTCAGCACCTTTAGTCAGACCTACTCTACCCTGTGTCACATTTAACACTTTAGAGTGATTCACATGAATTTATATTAATGACCTTTTGTATTTATGTTTAATTTTATGGCATTAAATAAAAAGAGCTATTTAATCTGAATTAATAGTTTTGGTATGTTATTTACTCATTGTCCTCCTGATAAATAATTCATTCTTACGTTTGTCTTTTCTTCTTACCTCACCGTTATTATTTGTTGGGGGCTTGTATTACTTTGGGGTCTTTTCTCTGGAGGCAAGAGAGGTCTTATTTTCCCTTATAGGGTTAGTTAGTTCTCCGGCTGGCGCGAGACGTCTAGGATCAACGTAGGCACGTTCCCCGGCTGCTGTTAGTGTTTTGTGCTAGGATCAGGTATATGGTCAGCTTAGTTACCACTTCCCTATGAGCTAGTATTTGTGTTTTGCAGACCTTGCAGTAATCTCTGAGGTCCCCTGCCATTGGGACCATAACAGCTGTGCTATATACTACTGTGGGCAGTGCTGTATACCACTGTGGGCTGTGCTGTATACTACCATGGGCTGTGCTGTATACTACTGTAGGCTCTGCTGTATACTACTGTGGGCTGTGCTATATACTACTGTGGGCAGTGCTGTATACTACTGTGGGCTCAGCTGTATACTACTGTGGGCTCTGCTGTATACTACTGTGGGCTCTGCTGTATACTACTGTGGGCAGTGCTATATACTACTGTGGGCAGTGCTGTATACTACTGTGGGCTCTGCTGTATACTACTGTGGGCTCTTCTGTATACTACTGTGGGCTCTGCTATATACTACTGTGGGCAGTGCTGTAAACTACTGTGGGCTGTGCTGTATACTACTGTGGGCTCTGATGTATACTACTGTGGGCAGTGCTGTATACTACTGTGGGCAGTGCTGTATACTACTGTGGGCAGTGCTGTATACTACTGTGGGCAGTGCTGTATACTACTGTGGGCTGTGCTATATACTATTGTGTGGGCTGTGCTATATACTACGTGGCTGTGCTATATACTACTATGTGGGCTGTGCTATATACTATGGGGGTATATTATATTCTATGGGGGAGGCTGTGTTATATATTTGGGGGGTACATTATACATTATATTCTATGGAGGGGGCTGCATTATATTCTGTGTGGGGCTTTATTAGATTTTATGAGGGATGATTGCATCATACCCTTTGATGGGGCTACATTATATTCTATGGGGAGGTGGGCTGTATTATATCCTGTTCAGGGCTACATTATATTCTATGGGGGGGCTGTATTATATTTATATTCTATGAGGGGTGATTGCATCATACTCTATGAGGGGGCTACATCTATATATATAATTGTCTAAGGGTTTTTCCGTCTGTCTGTCTGTCTGTCTGTCTGTCTGTCTGTCTGTCTGTCTGTCCTGGAAATCCTGCGTCTCTGATTGGTCGAGGCCGCCAGGCGACGATGATGTCATAAAGGTTGCCTCGACCAATCAGCGACGGGCACAGTCTGCCGCCAGGCCTCGACCAATCAGCGACGGGCACAGTATCGACGTAGATGTCATAATGGTTGCCATGGCGACGATGATGTCATAAAGGTTGCCTCGACCAATCAGCGACGGGCACAGTCTGCCGCGAATTCTGGAATCATCATTGTCCATATACTACGGGGACATGCATATTCTAGACCATGCATATTCTCGACCAATCAGTGACGGGCACAGCATGGCGACGATGATGTCATAATGGAAATCCCGCGTCTCTGATTGGTCGAGGCCGCCAGGCCTCGACCAATCAGCGACGGGCACAGTATCGACATAGATGTCATAATGGTTGCCATGGCGACGATGATGTCATAAAGGTTGCCTTGACCAATCAGCGACAGGCACAGTCTGCCGCGAATCACATACTACGGGGACATGCATATTCTAGAATACCCGATGCTTTAGAATCGGGCCACAGTCTAGTTATACTATATGGGGGCTGCATTATATTCTATGGGGAGGTTACATTATACTCTGTGGGGGGGTTACATTATACTCTGGGGTGGCTGCATTATACTCTGTGGGGTGGTGGCTGCATTATACTATATGTGGGCTGAATTATACTGTATCGAGGACTATGGGGATTACATTATACTATATGAAGAACTATGGGGTGCATTATACTATGGGAAGTGAATTGTACTACATGGATGACTATGGCAGTGCATTATACTATATGGAGCACTGTGAGGAGTGTATTATGCTATATGGAGGACTGAGGAGTATATTTTAATATATGGAAGACTATGAGGAGTGTATTATACTATATGGAGGACTATGGGAAGTGTATAATACTATATGGAGGACTATGAGGAGTGTATTATACTATATGGAGGACTGTGGGGCACATTATATTATATGGAGGACTATGGGATGTATTATACTAAACAAGCAAAATGCTGCATATTCATTGGGTGATTGGATTGTTTATGCCGGAATAAAAATCCTTGTTCTCAGCAGCACATCGCTGGTATAAACTGTAGATGTGCTGCTGATAACATGATACTGATCTGTTAGTGATCTATTAGTGATCGTTCTGTCCCCTTCATTTTTTCTGAGATGGTGGAAAGAGGCCGGGAAACAAGCGTCCAACGACTTCAGTATTGTCGATCACACTCATTTAGCGGCCTGAGATCAGCGCATGTAAATACAGCAGAAATGCTTCTGTATGATGTGCATTTTAAACTTTGCCTAGGGCCCCACTTTGCCTAAAACCGGCCCTGAATAGACAAGATTCTGCTAGGGATACCTTGGTTGCATTACCACTCTCCACATATAGAGTGGTCCTCAGGGAGAATTCTGGGGTAGAGTAAATCTTGTGAGGGCAGATGTCTGAGGGAGTGTGTTCAGGTTGCCACTACGGAGATACCCGCAGATCTTACCTCTCTCCCCAAACACTATTGGTCTTATGCGGATATTCTCCAGGAGAGCTGAGGACTCTTTCGCCTCACTGCCCCTATGACTGTTCTATTGATCTCTTGCCTGGATCAGAGCCTCCCCGGGGACGAGTCTATCCCCTGTCTCTCCCGGAGACGGAGGCAATGTCCCTATACATCCTGGAAAATCTGGCAAGAGGATTTATTAGGAAGTCAGTGTCACCTGCAGGGGCGGGGTTCTTCTTTGTGCAAAAGAAGGAGAGTTGCGTCCATGTATTGACTACCGGGGTCTTAACGCCATCACCGTTAAGAATAAGTACCCTCTACCTTTGATATCTGAGCTCTTCGATAGACTACGAGGGGCGAGGGTATTTACTAAGGTAGATCTACGGGGTGCTTACAACCTGATTTGCAGCCATGAGGGGGACGAATGGAGGACAGCTTTTAATACCAGGGATGGGCACTATGAGAATCTGGTGATGCCCTTTGGGCTCTGTAATGCACCAGCCATCTTCCAAGACTTTGTGAATGACATCTTCCGGGATATGTTCTCCACCTCGGTGGTAGTCTATCTGGATGATATTCTCATCTACTCTCCAGATATAGATTCCCACCAAAGAGATGTTTGCAGAGTCTTCGACCTCCTTCGGGCAAACTCCCTCTATGCCAAGTTGGAGAAGTGTCTGTTTGAGCAGGAGTCCTTGCCTTTCCTGGGTTATATCATCTCAGCCCGGGGATTAGCTATGGATCCTGCCAAGCTACAAGCAGTGATAGACTGGCAGGAACCTCATTCTCTCAAAGCGGTGCAGCGCTTTATGGGGTTCATTAATTTTTTATCGCCAGTTCATTCCCCACTTCACCACTTTGGTAGCTCCCTTGGTAGCCTTCACCAAGAAGGGTGCAAATCCCAAATTGTGGTCGGAGGAAGTCTCCAAGGCCTTCTTATCTGTTAAGCCCCATTTTGCTAGCGCTCCCATTCTGCAACGTCCCGATGTAGATAAGCCCTTCATTATTGAGGTGGATGCCTCATCCGTCGGTGCTGGAGCGGTCCTCTTCCAAAAGGACGCTCAAGGTCGGAAGCATCCTTGCTTCTTCTACTCCAAGACCTTCACTTTGGCGGAGAGGAATTATTCCATCGGGGACAGGGAGTTGCTAGCAATGAAGTTGGTCTTTTCAGAGTGGAGACACCTCCTGGAGGGAGCTCGCTTTTCCTTCCAAGTTTACACTGACCACAAGAATTTGGTGTATTTGCAAACAGCCCAGTGGCTAAATTCTCGCCAGGCTAGATGGTCCCTGTTCTTCTCCCGGTTCCACTTCACCTTTCATTTCCTGTCCAGGGTGAAGAACATTCACGCTGATGCTCTCTCCCGCTCCGTGGTGTCATCAGAGGAGGAGCCTCGGCTAATTGTCCCCTCCGTGAGTCTGAGAACTGTGGCCCCGGTGTCGCTTGAGTCTGTGCCCCCGGGCAAGACTTTCGTGCCATCTAATTTGCTACCGGAGGTTCTCTCTTGGGCTCACTCTTCCAGGGTGGGTGGACATTTCGGGATCAAGAGGACATCAGAGCTTCTGGCGAGGACGTACTGGTGGCAACATATGGCCCGTGATGTCGAAGACTATATTCGGATGTGTGTCTCCTGTGCCAAGAATAGGTCTTCTGGACAACGGCCTGCTGGGCTACTTTACCCCCTACCAGTGGCTGATAGGCCCTGGGAGATGGTCGGGATGAACTTTGTGGTTGGCTTACCCAAGCGCCCTTGGCTGCACCATTATATGGGTAGTTACTGATCATTTCTCTAAAATGGTGCATTTGGTGCCTCTCCCATGGTTACCTTCTGCACGGGCCTTAGCGGCGTTGTTTGTCAAACATGTCTTCCGCTTACACGGTATTCCCGATAAGATTGTCAGTGACCAGGGTCCCCAGTTTGCATCTCGGTTCTGGAGAGAGCTTTGTCGCCTACTTAGTATTGAGCTGAATCTCTGTCACGGTGGACCCCGGGCTGCGAACGCACCTTATACCATCTCTCTAATTATTTGGTGCGTTCCGCTAGCCCTAACAAGTAGTTAAAGGGATTATCCAGGACTTTTTTTTTATCTTCTATGGGGCTAAACACTTAAAATCAATGGGATTGGTGCAAGTTCACTGGGGGAAAAGAGTCAGAAGGATGGAGGAGCTTTTAAACTAGAATCTGAGGGGATGTGACTGTGGCTGTGCAAAAAGAAAATAGTTAGAGTATACAGAGAGTTCCAGGCTGAAGGGACCAATGAGGATTTAGAAGGGGTCAGGACATGACTAAGATTATTCAATGTAATAATACAGTAGTATTAAATGTCTGCTCTTGAATGCAAGAAATCTGCAAACAAAATGAATGAATAGGAGAATCTAATGTCGCCCACAGATTATGATATGGTGGGCATTACGGAAACTGGCTGGATGAAAGCCATGACTGGGTGACAAATGTAGAGGGTTACACTACATTTAGAAAGGACGGGAAAGACAGAAAAGGTGGAGGGGATTGTATTTTCATTAAATCGTTAAATCCATCTTAAGTCCTGTGCTCAATAACGACATTGGGGGAACTGGGAATTGGGGGAACTGTGGGTAAATGTACATGGGGATCGCAATAATGGAAAGCTGCTAATTGGAGTTTGCTACAAGCCTCCTAAAGTAACTGAACAGGTAGAGAAATGCTGCAACAAATTAAAAATGCAGCAAATAATAATACGCTCCTTATTATGGGAGATTTTAACTATCCAGACATTCAACAGGACATAGAATCTTCTGGTTGTGCTAAAAGTTCTTATCCACAGTTCAGGACAATTACCTCTCTCAGCTGGTACATGAATAAACCAGGGAAGGTAATCTACTGGATCTGGTCCTGTCACATAGACCAGAAACAATTTCTGATCTACAGATCTGGGAGCATTTGAGAAGCAGTGACAAAAATATGGTAAGTTTCAATGTAATTTTCAATAAAACATTTCAAAGGGGAAATGCAAAAACTTGGAACTTTAGAAAGCTGATTTCAAGAAATTGAGGGAAGTGCTTAATCATGTAGACTGGAACCATATCATAGTAACTGGGCATACTGAACAGAAATGGGGCATGTTTAACCCCTTAAGCCCCGAGGGTGGTTTGCATGTTAATGACCGGGCCAATTTTTACAATTCTGACCACTGTCCCTTTATGAGGTTATAACTCTGGAACGCTTCAACGGATCTTGGCGATTCTGACATTGTTTTCTCGTGACATATTGTACTTCATGTTAGTGGTAAAATTTCTTCGATATAACTTGCGTTTATTTGTGAAAAAAACGAATATTTGGCGAAAATTTTGAAAATTTCGCAATTTTCCAACTTTGAATTTTTATGCCCTTAAATCACAGACATATGTCACACAAAATACTTAATAAATAACATTTCCCACATGTCTACTTTACATCAGCACAATTTTGGAACCAAAATTTTTTTCTGTGACGGAGTTATAAGGGTTAAAAGTTGACCAGCAATTTCTCATTTTTACAACACCATTTTTTTTTAGGGACCACATCTCATTTGAAGTCATTTTGACGGGTCTATATGATAGAAAATACCCAAGTGTGACACCATTCTAAAAACTGCACCCCTCAAGGTACTCAAAACCACTTTCAAGAAGTTTATTAACCCTTCAGGTGTTTCACAGGAATTTTTGGAATGTTTAAATAAAAATGAACATTTAACTTTTTTTCACACAAAATTTATTTCAGCTCCAATTTGTTTTATTTTACCAAGGGTAACAGGAGAAAATAGACCCCAAAAGTTGTTGTACAATTTGTCCTGAGTACACTGATACCCCATATGTGGGGGTAAACCACAGTTTGGGCGCATGGCAGAGCTTGGAAGCAAAGGAGCGCCATTTGACTTTTCAATGCAAAATTGACTGGAATTGAGATGGGACGCCATGTTGCATTTGGAGAGCCCCTGATGTGCCTAAACATTGAAACCCCCCACAAGTGACACCATTTTGGAAAGTAGACCCCCTAAGGAACTTATCTAGATGTGTGGTGAGCACTTTGACCCAACAAGTGCTTTACAGAAGTTTATAATGCAGAGCCGTAAAAATAAAAAATCATATTTTTTCACAAAAATTATCTTTTCACCCCCAATTTTTTATTTTCCCAAGGGTGAGAGAAGAAATTGGACCCCAAAAATTGTTGTGCAATTTGTCCTGAGTACGCTGATACCCCATATGTGGGTGTAAACCATTGTTTGGGCGCAGGGCAGAGCTCGGAAGGGAAGGAGCGCCATTTGACTTTTCAATGCAAAATTGACTGGAATTGAGATGGGACGCCATGTTGCATTTAGAGAGCCCTTGATGTGCCTAAACATTGAAACCCCTAACAAGTGACACCATTTTGGAAAGTAGACCCCCTAAGGAACTTATCTAGATGTGTGGTGAGCACTTTGACCCAACAAGTGCTTTACAGAAGTTTATAATGCAGAGCCGTAAAAATAAAAAATCATATTTTTTCACAAAAATGATCTTTTCACCCCCAATTTTTTATTTTCCCAAGGGTAAGAGAAGAAATTGGACCCCAAAAATTGTTGTGCAATTTGTCCTGAGTACACTGATACCCCATATGTGGGTGTAAACCATTGTTTGGGCGCAGGGCAGAGCTCAGAAGGGAAGGAGCGCCATTTGACTTTTCAATGCAAAATTGACTGGAATTGAGATGGGACGCCATGTTGCGTTTGGAGAGCCCCTAATGTGCCTAAACATTGAAACCCCCCACGAGTGACACCATTTTGGAAAGTAGACCCCTTAAGGAACTTATCTAGATGTGTGTTGAGCACTTTGACCCAACAAGTGCTTCACAGAAGTTTATAATGCAGAGCCGTAAAAATAAAAAATCATATTTTTTCACAAAAATGATCTTTTCACCCCCATTTTTTTATTTCCCCAAGGGTAAGAGAAGAAATTAGACCACAAAAGTTGTTGTGCAATTTGTCCTGAGTACGACGATACCCCATATGTGGGTGTAAACCATTGTTTGGGCGCATAGCAGAGCTCAGAAGGGAAGAAGCGCTATTTTACTTTTCAATGCAAAATTGACTGGAATTAAGATGGGATGCCATGTTGCGTTTGGAGAGCCCCTGATGTGCCTAAACATTAAACCCCCCCACAAGTGACACCATTTTGGAAAGTAGACCCCCTAAGGAACTTATCTAGATGTGTTTTGAGAGCTTTGAACCCCCAAGTGTTTCACTACAGTTTATAACGCAGAGCCGTGAAAATAAAAATTATTTTTTTTTTTCACAAAAATGATTTTTTAGCCCCCAGTTTTGTATTTTCACAAGGGTATCAGGATAAATTGGACCCCAAAAGTTGTTGTCCAATTTGTCTGGAGTACGCTGATACCCCATTTGTGGGGAGGGACCACTGTTTGGGCGCATGACAGAGCTCGGAAGGGAAGGAGCGCCATTTGGAATGCAGACTTAAATGGATTGGTCTGCAGGCGTCACGTTGCATTTGCAGAGCCCCTGATGTACCCAAACAGTACAAACCCCCCACAAGTGACCCCATATTGGAAACTAGACCCCCCAAGGAACTTATCTAGATGTGTTGTGAGAACTTTGAACCCCCAAGTGTTTCACTACAGTTTATAACGCAGAGCCGTGAAAATAATTTTTTTTTTTTTTTCACAAAAATGAAATTTAGCCCCCAGTTTTGTATTTTCACAAGGGTATCAGGATAAATTGGACCCTAAAAGTTGTTGTCCAATTTGTCCTGAGTACGCTGATACCCCCTATGTGGGGGGGGACCACTGTTTGGGCGCATGACAGAGCTCGGAAGGGAAGGAGCGCCATTTGGAATTCAGACTTAAATGGATTGGTCTGCAGGTGTCACGTTGCATTTGCAGAGCCCCTGATGTACCCAAACAGTACAAACCCCCCACAAGTGACCCCATATTGGAAACTAGACCCCCCAAGGAACTTATCTAGATGTGTTGTGAGAACTTTGAACCCCCAAGTGTTTCACTACAGTTTATAACGCAGAGCCGTGAAAATAAAAATTATTTTTCTTTTTCACAAAAATGATTTTTTAGCCCCCAGTTTTGTATTTTCACAAGGGTATCAGGATAAATTGGACCCTAAAAGTTGTTGTCCAATTTGTCCTGAGTACGCTGATACCCCCTATGTGGGGGGGAACCACTGTTTGGGCGCATGACAGAGCTCGGAAGGGAAGGAGCGCCATTTGGAATGCAGACTTAAATGGATTGGTCTGCAGGCGTCACGTTGCATTTGCAGAGCCCCTGATGTACCCAAACAGTACAAACCCCCCACAAGTGACCCCATATTGGAAACTAGACCCCCCAAGGAACTTATCTAGATGTGTTGTGAGACCTTTGAACCCCCAAGTGTTTCACTACAGTTTACAACGCAGAGCCGTGAAAATAAAACATATTTTTTTTCCCACAAAAATGATTTTTAGCCCCCCAAATTTTTATTTTCCCAAGGATAACAAGAGAACTTGGACCCCAGAAGTTGTTGTTCAATTTGTCCCTAGTACGCTGATACCCCATATGTTGGGGTAAACCCCTTTTTGGACGCACGGGAGAGCTCGGAAGGGAAGGAGCACTGTTTTACTTTTTCAACGCAGAATTGGCTGGAATTGAGATTGGACGCCATGTCGCGTTTGGAGAGCCCCTGATGTGCCTGAACAGTGGAAACTCCCCAATTCTACCTGAAACCCTACCCCTAACCGTTTACTGAACATTTTCTGACAGTCATAAGTGCCACGTATATAAGTGCCACGTATATAAGTGCCACGTATATAAGTGCCACGTATATAAGTGCCACGTATATAAGTGCCACATATTTAAGTGCCACGTATTTAAGTGCCACGTATTTAAGTGCCACGTATTTAAGTGCCACGATATTTCAGTGCCACAATATTTCAGTGCCACGTATTTCAGTGCCACGTATTTCAGTGCCACGTATTTCAGTGCCACGTATTTCAGGCACTGAAAAATACGTGGCACGTAAATACTTCAGTGCCACGATATTTCAGTGCCACGATATTTCAGTGCCACGTATTTCAGTGCCACGTATTTCAGGCACTGAAAAATACGTGGCACGTAAATACGTGGCACGTAAATACGTGGCACTTAAATACGTGGCACTTAAATACGTGGCACTTAAATACGTGGCACTTAAATACGTGGCACTTATATACGTGGCCACTGAAATATCGTGGCACTTATATACGTATATACGTATATAAACTTATATTTCAGTGCCACGTATTTCAGTGCCACGTATTTCAGGTTAGGGGTAGGGTTAGGGGTAGGGTTAGGGTTTTTTGTTTTTTTCTTGTGTTTTTCTATAAAAACGCATGCGTTTTACCGCGTTTACATGCATTTTTTCACACATGCGGTTTTTTAAAAAAACGCATGCAGATAAAAACGCAAGTGTGAAACCAGACTAAAAGACGCTTTTTATAGCAAAAAAGTTTTTGCGTCTCCACATTTTGAGACCTATAATTTTTCCACATTTTGGTCCACAGAGTCATGTGAGGTCTTGTTTTTTGCGGGACGAGTTGACGTTTTTATTGGTAACATTTTCGGACACGTGACCATTTTTTATCACTTTTTATTCCGATTTTTGTGAGGCAGAATAACCAAAAACCAGCTATTCATGAATTTCTTTTGGGAGAGGCGTTTATACCGTTCTGCGCTTGGTAAAATTGATAAAGCAGTTTTATTCGTCGGGTCAGTACGATTACAGCGATACCTCATTTATATCATTTTTTTATGATTTGACGCTTTTATACGATAAAAACTATTTTATAGAAAAAATAATTATTTTGGCATCGCTTTATTCTGAGGACTATAACTTTTTTATTTTTTTGCTGATGATGCTGTATGGCGGCTCGTTTTTTGCGGGAAAAGATGACGTTTTCAGCGGTAACATGGTTATTTATATCCGTCTTTTTGATCGCGTGTTATTCCACTTTTTGTTCGGCGGTATGGTAATAAAGCGTTGTTTTTTGCCTCGTGTTTTTTTTTTTTTTCTTACGGTGTTTACTGAAGGGGTTAACTAGTGGGCCAATTTTATAGGTTGGGTCGTTACGGACGTGGCGATACTAAATATGTGTACTTTTATTGTTTTTGTTTGTTTTTTTTAGATAAAGAAATGTATTTATGGGAATAATATTTTTTTTTTTATTATTATTTATTTAGGAATTATTATTTTTTTTTTTTACACATGTGGAAATTTTTTTTTTTACTTTTTTACTTTGTCCCAGGGGGGGACATCACAGATCGCAGATCTGATAGTGTGCACAGCACTCTATCAGATCTGCGATCATACTTTCATCGGAGCAGGCTGCAGCTTTCATCTGCAGCCTGCTCCGACCCGGAAGTGCTCCCTGCAGGACCCGGATACAGCCCCTCGGCCATTTTGGATCCGGGGCCTGCAGGGAGAAGACGTTCGGTACGAGGTGAGTACATCACCTTGTACCGATCGTCTCAGGGAAGCCCGCAGGGAGCCCCCTCCCTGCGCGATGCTTCCCTGTACCGCCGGTACACCGCGATCATGTTTGATCGCGGTGTGCCGGGGGTTAATGTGCCGGGGGCGGTCCGTGACCGCTCCTGGCACATAGTGCCGGATGTCAGCTGCGATATGCAGCCGACACCCGGCCGCGATCGGCCGCGCTCCCCCCGTGAGCGCGGCCGATCGCGTATGACGTACTATCCCGTCACCGGGAATTAAGGCCCACCCCACCTCGACGGTATAGTACGTCATATGGGATTAAGGGGTTAAGGGTATGCTACTAGAATGCTATTGAAAACTTACATCCTTTGGTAATAAAATGTCCAGGAATTAAAAAAACAAAACATTATGAATAAATAAGGCAGTACAACGTTTGATAAGACAAAAACAAAGAGACGATAAATCGAGAATGCCGAGAATACAGAAATAGCATTTCAGGAGTATAAAGACCTCAATAGAAAATGTAAAAAAATAAATAAGCTGAAAAGTTATCTACAGGGAAAAAAATAGCCAGCAACATTAAAATAAATCCCAGACATTTTATAAACACATCAATGCCAAAAAGAAAGAAAAATAAGGTATCAGCCCCTTAAAAGGCAATAATAACAAGATAATTATAGAGGACAAAGAAAAGGCTGAGATATTAAGCATGTATTTCTCACCTGTGTTCACCTATGAACTGACTGTTCCAGTGATCATTGAGCAAGGCAAAAATCAAAGTTCACCATCTGATATAACTAGTTTAACACAAGAAAAAGTTTGCCTGCGTCTGAGCAAATTAAACATTGACATGCCGGCCCAGATGGCATTCATCTACGGACACTGAGCGAATTGAGCTCAGTAATTGACAGACCACTGTATCTCATATTCTTAGACTCTCTTGTAATAGGGGTGGTGCTATAAGATTGGAGGATGGCTGATGTGGTACTGATATTTAAGAAAGGTAAGAAGGGAGATCCAGGCAACTACCATCTGGTAAGTCTGCTATTAGTAGTGTAACATATATGAGGGCATTATAAGAGATGACCTGCAGAGATATATTACAGAGAATAATATAATAACTGACAACCAGCACAGATTTATGAAGAATAAGTCATGTCTAACTAACATGTTGGGTTTCTATGAGGTGGCAAGTGCAAATCTAGATGTTGGTAATGTGGCTGATGTGATTTATCTAGACCTTGTAAAGACATTTGATACTGGACCACTTAACAGCCTTATATTGAAGCTCCAGAAGCAAGGACTGGGGTAAACTATATGCAGATGGGAAAAAATCTGGTAATGGGGCAGGAAACAAATGAAAATAATATATTCTCTAAATGTAATAAAGTCAGCAGTGGGAACAGCAAGGATCAGTACTGGGAGCAGTGGGGACCACAAGGATCAGTACTGGGAGCAGTGGGGACCACAAGGATCTATGTTAGGACTGATTACTGTTAAATAAGCACTCTCATCAAATTTTTTATCCTCTTAATATTTTGCAGTGATCATGTTATACAGCACTATGTACTTAAAATTGCTTATTTTGACTTCTACCCAGCTAATTCTCCTCTTTTCTCTTCTCGATGTAGAAACAGAAAGTTTCTTGTCCATTCTCATGACAAATGGCTTTGTGGGTTATAAATAATCTAGTGATAGAAAATGTGTTACAGGAGAAGAAATGTTGATCTTGATGGACCTGTGTCTTTTTTCAACCTTAAAAAAAACTATGTATCTATAAATCAGTGGTGCAGCCATGTTAACAATGAGACGTTTTTGAATATGACAGCACCAGGCTGACAGACATACAGATTGAAAAGAGATTCAAGGGTACAGGCAGATATTGCACATCATCCCAGATATCTAGGGGATTTGATATGAAGATAAATGTAGGTAATACCACAATATTTTAAATTTAAAGAAAAAGGTAGTATACCTTTTAGTCAGTTATTAACAGGCATTTGCAGATATCCCTTCATCCCAAAGTTTCCCCTATCGTACACTCAACAGGGGCTCTTCCAGGTTAGTGCTTTAAATCCAGATAATAGATAGCACAAGAGGTGCTTTCATGCCTTCAAAGGGTTGCTTCTTATAACGGTGGCTGAACCCCACATTTGCATTGCACATGTCCCCGCCGAACAATAATATGTTGGACACATATACAATGCTCTAAACACACGCACCCTAAAGGGGATTTTGTTTCCAATAGTGGCCAAATTCTCATCTGTGACCAAATTCCTATTGCTCATATCCCCAAGAGAAACATAAAATGTAATGCATTTCAGGATTCATATGCCCCATGCAAAGTATACCATGCACAAATAAATCCAGCATGTTTAATCTCAACGCGTTTCGCCATTGTTTGGTTCCTCAGGAGAACATACTGGTATAGCTCTAAATCAAAAAGGGACTTATCTTATATTGGATGTAAAAATCAGCGTGGGAATGATGTCCGTCCACCTTAAACCAGGAGTCAGTGTCCAGCATCCTCACATATACATACACATATACACACATGAATATGGTGGACACTGACTCCCGGTTTAAGGCGGACGGCAGGGCTCAGAAAGGAAGGGACGCCATTTGACGTTTCAAGTACAAAATTGTGAGGAAAAGATTGTGGGCCCATTGTCGTAATTGGAGAGCCCCTAATGTGCCTAAACAGTGAAAACCCGCCACATGTGACTCCATTTTGGAAACTACACCTCTTGAACAATTCCTCTAGGGGTGTAGTGAGCATTTTAAACGCACAGGTATTTCACAGAATTGTATAACATTGGGCTGGAAAAATTAAAAGTAAAATTTTTTGCACTTAAATATTGTTTTTAATTTTCAAAAGGGCTAATAGGAGAAAATAGATCACAAACTTTGCTACATAATGTCTTCTGAGTATGACATTGCCCCATATGTGGTCAAAAACTGCTTTTTAGGCACAGTGCAAAGCTCAGAGGGGAGGGCGCACCATGCTGGAGTACTGATTTTACAGGAATGAGTTCCGAGTGTCATGTCACTTTGGCAGAGACCCTGAGGGGCTAGAACAGCAGGACCTTCCATAAGTGACCCCATTTTACAAAATACACCTCTTAATTAAATCACCTAGGGGTACAGTGAGCATATTGACACTACATGCGTTTAAAAAAAATTATACCATTGAGCGGTGAAGAAAAAAAAATACATTTTTTACCACTATAATGTTTTAGCCCCAGATTTTACATTTTCACAAGGTGAAATATGTAAATCTGACCACATAACTTATTACACATATTTTTGTGAATGTGGCAATGCTTCGTATGTGGCTCTACAGTACAGTTTGGCCACATGGTGAGACTCAGGAAGGAAGGAGCGCTATTGGACTCGTGGAGAACAAATTTTCATAGAATAGTTTGCAGACTCCATATACAGAGCTCATCAGTGCCAAAAGAGCAGATTTCCCCCTCAAATGACCCCAATATGGAAATTATACCCCTCTGGGAATTCATCTACAGGTGTAGTGATGATTTTGCTGGTAATGGATTTTGCTACGAGAAAATGCAAATATGCCATTGTAGTGCCCAGTACATTGTAGTGTCCAGTACATTGCAGTGCCCAGTACATTGTAGTGCCCAGTACATTGTAGTGCCCAGTATATTATGTCCAGCTCGTGCTTCTGGAGACCGGCATCTCGTAAATTAAGTGGCTCTCCTCACTAAAGAAATGCCAAATATGTGGACACTAACTGCGGATTAGGCAAAGTGTGGGGCTCAGGAGGAGGGGGACATGTAGATTTGGGAGCACAGATTTTGCTGGATTTCTTTTGGTGGAGCTACATCATTTTTCCAGAGCCGTTGTGCTA
Source organism: Ranitomeya variabilis (assembly GCF_051348905.1). Lineage (NCBI taxonomy): Eukaryota > Metazoa > Chordata > Amphibia > Anura > Dendrobatidae > Ranitomeya > Ranitomeya variabilis. The sequence continues at coordinate 192,986,835 of NC_135233.1, forward strand.
CCAGTAATGTGGACACCCCCTATATTTCTGTTAACAGATGACAGACCTGAGTGAGAATGTGTTTTTTTGTGGGTTGAGTACAAGCTTTTATTGGAGTCATTTTGGAGTACAGATAATTTTAGATGACATTTATCCTGTGCTCTACGCTGTGCAGTTTACATCGAAATCTAGAAATATGTGATTCAGATATAACCCTGATACATTCCCTAATGAGGCATCAGAGTTACTCTGGACTCTGTGTGGCTTCTATTCAGCAGTATTCAGCTTGTAAGAGATGCATAAAGCTGTGACTGACTGCGCTTTTATGCATGCCTAAAAGATGAACACTGACGGATTTTAGGCCAAACAGCATCCACAGTGTCTCCATCTGCCTCATTATAGGGATTTTCCACTGGGGATTCTGTCTGAATCACGTATTTCAGATATTTACACAGAAACCCCAGAGGAAGCGCTCAGCGCAAAGCGCAGGATAAATGTGCACCGAGCCTTACTGTGATCTTTGGGAGGCAGAAGGAACAAATCAGCAGCAGGTGAGGAACTGTTTTTAATTATTTTTTACGTGGTTCCTCGTGCGGTATAAGTGTTTAGATGGCTTTATTTCCTCAGGTTGATGTGATTACAGTGATACTAGACTTATATTTTTTATATTTAGCTGCTGCCAAACACTAAAAGATGCTTTTTTTACAAACAACTTGTTTGCAGCATCATATTTTAATAGCTATAATTTTCTATATTTCTGCCGACAGTCATGTTAGGGCTTGTTTTTTGCGGGACGAGTCAATGTTTTATTTGGTACTATTTTTGGGTAAATAACATTTTATAATCTCTTTTGGGAGGCAGAATGAACAAAAACCAGCAACTCACATAATATATATTTACTTTTGCTGATAGTGTTACGTTGGAGAGTATTAAAGGTAGATACTGTTACAGTACTTCTTCATCTGGTGCAGTGTAGAAGTGGGGAACAACGTATGGAGGATTATGTACAAGTGATTAATCATGGATGTGTGAGAAACCACTGGAGACTAGATGGAGGTGGACATTACTTGGGGATGGGTGGACCGAGAACTCCTGCAGCTTTTGTTTGTATTGCGGTGTAGATTTTAAACAAGAGTGTGGTTGATTTAAGAGGAAGGAGTTTAGATGTTTGTGCCTGGCGTATTACTGTGATGAGGGTGGGGCTTATATAGGGGAGGCAACTCTGGCTCTCCCTCTTTCTCTCACAAGATGGACAGGAGGAAACATTACCCGCTCTCCTGCCCTGTATATAATCTCTGTCTTAAAACTTTTTAATTATTGCTTGTATAATGATAGATGCTTTATTGTATTTTTGAATTTGTTATTGTATATCTTGTACCAGGTTCAATTGTATATTGGCTATAAAGAGCTATTATTTGTGGTAACCTTCTAAGCCCAAGGGAAGGGCAATCCTTAAGCCATGGTTCCCTGGAGGTTTCCTCCACAGGGGGTTTTTCCTCTCCTGAGTGCTGTAGGATGACTCTTTGTGAGTCGGAGGTTTGCCAAGTTTAGTCCCATTAATGCTTTTGCAGGGACTTCTAGTTTTTAAGTTTTCAAAAATGATTTAATTATTAAAAAAAAAAAAAGTGGCAAATGAGACTTGGAATTTATAACCCATCACGGCTTTGCGGTTTAGGAATCAGGTGGAAGTTGCAGACAAATTAAGGTGGACTCATTTTAACTAGAGGATGTTTACCTCATGGTGGTGAGCAGGCTCGGCTTTGGTGGCCAGCTTCAAGGACGTTGTAATGGTAACATCAATCAGGGGCGGGCACAGTGGTTAAGAACAGGAGTGAGGATAATAGGGTCATTGGTGCCCTGAAAGTTTACTGGCTCTGCTTGAATGGCAAGCCAGTGCGTGCCACCCCTGTATGGCTGTCTGTCCTGGTGCTGTATGTCAGACAGCTGGGGATATCGCAGTACTTGTGAATCCCAATGTACTAGCACTCCACCTGACTCCACCTGATTATTTAATCCTGTGATTTGAATAAAAGCTGTGGCCATTTTTGACAACCAAAATAATGTGTTTTGTGTATTTATTTTAGTACCTAGGTTTACAGTAGTTATGGTGGTTTTAAGATGGAGTCTTGGATCCCATATCCAAAAGTCATGTTACTTTCTTCAGAGACATGAGTCATTGCTGGAAGAAGTCATTGTGATCTGCTGCAGAAGAAAAACAAAAATGAATTACTTCATTTGGCTGTGTTACCAGTAACTGGATTTACCTGTACTATATAAACTTATTTCCTACAAAGCCCCTGGTAGTTATATTAGGGTTAATACTGTGGGTTTTGATAATGGTGAGTATGGTGGCATTATTCGGTTATTTGTGATAGTAATATGTAGTCCAGTCATGGTGTGGTGATATTTATCCCCTGTATGTGTTATTCTTGGTATATTTGTCTTGGTGTAGTGGATTTTATTTAATTACAGCATGATGGTTATACTCAGACACTCTGAGGTGATAATATACAGTCTATGTGTAGCAATATTTATCATTTTTATGTGTTAATCCAGGAAGTATAATCAGTCGACTCAAGATACTTTTGTTAGTGCCCACAAGAGATGACAAGTTCCTTACCCATTGGCAGGCACGATATAGGGTGGTGAAAAAAGTGAGCGAGATAAAGTATAAACTAAAAAGTACACCATCCAGGAAAAAGAAAGGCTTTTCCCATACAGTATGGCAACCTACTAAAACTCTGGAAAGGAAGGGACCTGCTTGAAACTCCTTGCTGTTTGGCCCACTCAGAGGCTAACATTGCAGGTGTCAAAATGGCAGGAATCCTGCGGCCTTCCAAAACTCAGCACAGCCATAGATCGGTACCCAAAAATAGGGGCAGGTTCTTGGAGTTACTAGGTCACCCTTGTGTCATCAAGAATATGCCTCACGTTCGGGTCAATTTAAACCCTGTAGGCTATGTGTGTGTTGGCAGATGGTGTCCAGCCCCCAGATGTAGCAAAGCCAAGAAGACTATGGTTAACTCCGAGCTCTACAAGCTCTGATAAGATCTCCTGGCTAGATCTGCATATAACCATGCTAGCTGTTCTCCTTTGTCAGTCAGCTCAGGGAAGTTGACCAGACTGAATGTGTCTTGAAGTTGAAAAGGGAAACAAGCTAGAATCTTTTTAAGAAGAGACTGTACAGGCCATGTGAATCAAACTGCAAATATCAGGGGTTGCTATGGACAATAGCAGTCATGTTTGTCCAAGTTGGGGCTAGCTCAGTAGTGTCTGAAATAGTTAGGATCTATATTGTTTATTTGGCGCCTGGACAAGGCTAGGGATTTATGTTTATGATTTTGTTTTTGTGCTGTGCAATTTGTGAAAAGCAATACAATCTGCATGTGTTTGGATCAACCCTGTTGTGAATTCCGTTCTCGGGCTCCCTCCTGGGGTCGTGAGTGGTACTTTGGTGAGTTCTGTCCTTGGACACCCTCTGGTGGCTTTGAGTGGAACTGCTGATCTTTGAGGTTGGCTTTCTCAGCTGCCCTCGTTTATTGCTTCTGCTCGCTTCCCTATTTAACTCTGCCCAGGTCGTTAGTCCATGCCAGCTGTCAATGTCTCAGTACTGGTTCAGATCTCTCTTGGAATTCTCAGATGACCTGACTACTCCAGCAGAAGCTAAGTCCTTGCTAATCATTTGCTGTTCATTGGTTTTTTTAATATATTTTTCAGTACATGTTATGTTTCAGTCCAGCCTGCTATTATGATATTTCCTTGCTAGCTGGAAGCTCTGGGGGTGCAGAGCTGCACCTCCACACCGTGAGTCGGTGTGGAGGTCTTTTTGCACACTCTGCGTGGTTTTTGTAGTTTTTTATACTGATCGCATAGTTCCCTTTCCTATCCTCTGTCTTTCTAGAGAAGATTCTGCCTCTTTTGCTAAAATCTGTTTCATTCCTGTGTTTGTCACTTCCCTCTTAACTCACAGTTAATATTTGTGGGGGGCTACCTTTACTTTGGGAAATTTCTCTGAGGCAAGGTAGGCTATTATTTCTATCTTTAGGGGTAGTTAGCTCTTAGGCTGTGAAGAGGCGTCTAGGGAGAGTTAGGTACGCTCCACGGCTATTTCTAGTGTGTGTGATAGGATTAGGGATTGCGGTCAGTAGAGTTACCACTCCCTCAGAGCTTGTCCCAGGTTTTCTGTTTTAACCATCAGGTCACTTCGGGTGCTCCTAACCACCAGGTCATAACACAATCCTGCATTGCCTGTGTGAACACTACCTAAGGATTAATGTTTAATGCCTACCAGAGCGAGTGAATCCCTACAATGTTAACAGAGCAGCTCTTTCTCTTCTGGTTTATTCTGTCGACGGGACGCCGCTGCCAACTTCATGCTGATTGACAGTCATCTCCCCACAGTTAGGCAAAGTTGCCCAATCAACATAGCAGAGTGGAAAAGAAGAAGCTGCTCTGTCGACTGGCAGGAGTGGTCCGTGAAAACTCTGAGTTGGCAGAGATTGGCACTGGGCAGGTCAGGCAGGTAGTTAGTAACTACCTGTCTGTAAGATGTTAGCCCCATAGCAAAAACTGATCAAAGTCACAAACAACCCCTTAAATGACAGACACAGGGCAGTGAGGCTGAGCACGGAAATATGTATTATATATTACTGACATATAATTGTAATTAGAGAAATCAGAACGAAAGAAAGAAGGAAATTTGTGGTGAATTGTTATAATCTTTGAGTGCTTAGCATTACCTTAAATCCCTGTATAAAGCAATTGCAATATTTTTTCTAATCCTCATTTTACTAACATGCTGCAATATTGCTGAACCCATAAAGATTTTAAAATAGTTGTCAGGTTTGGTTTTATGATATTTTTTCTGTATTTTCTGGATGTTAAGAGTTGAATGGTTATATTTCAGACCTGGGATAATGTTGCCCCCTACTGTAGAAACATCAATTTCAGTCTGTAAATGTTAAAAGCTCTAGATTACCTGTGTTAGTACATGAGGTCAAGCTTGATTGTGACGTAACAGAAACACATCAGGTTTTGTTTTTAATCATGTGTTTCACTTAATACATTTTTTAATTTTATTTACTGGAAGTTTGTGCTGAGCGTCATCCTCCCCTCCTGTTCTTGATTGTTAGTTGTACTTTCCTTATTGTAAGTTCACACTGGGTATTTTTGGCTGCTTTTTTCTGCACCAAAACCTGATTTCTTGGCAGGAAAGAAGCTGCAGCAAAAACGCAAGTTTAGGTGCGATTTTGGTGCTAATTTGTTATGGATTTTGTACGGTTTTGGTGCGGGGTTTTTTTGGTGCGTTTTTGGTGCTTTTTTTGTGTCTCTTTGTCCATGCTAATGTCCATGACTTTTCTGCAGAAAAAGGCTGAAAATAATGATACCTGCGTTTTTGCAGTGTTTTTTCAACAACCATTCAAACCAATGAGTGAAAAACGCTGCAAAAACGTAACGCTGAAAGATAACGTAACGTAACGATAACGCTGAAAGAAATGACATGCTCTATGTTAAAAAAAACCCAGCATAGCACAAAATCCTGATGACACAAAAAAACAATGTGTGTGCATAAGATTTCTGAAATCTCATAGGCTTTGCTGGTACTGTAAAAAGCAGCTGAAAATTAGCATAAAAAAGCAGCAAAAGCACCCAGTGTGAACATACACTTATATTTAAAACTAGCAAAATACCCGAGGCTTTGCTCATGGAAAATGATATAAATGTTATCATCTGGAAAGTTGAATTGTATCTCCTAATAATTTGCAGAAAGTTCTTGTGGAGCGGCCCCCAGACGCAGGGCAGCGGGGTACTCAGTACCGGGTCTCTCTCTCGGTTCAGGGGATGTCACGGTAGCCTGACCCGGTCCGTGGCCCTGCTAAGGGGCGCCCAATAAAAGTTGTAGGTGGTGGTGTAGGTCGCAGTAAATAACGAGGACACAGGGTTGCAGTCTCTTTACCTCTTTACTGAAGGCTTCGGCATCCGCAATCCAGAGCACTGCTAACAGGGCTGGCTGAGACCGGCCGGTCCAAAGGCACATCCAGAGTTCCCTTTGCAGGTGGAAATCAGTGCCTACCTACTAGCGCCTGGGTGTTGTAGTACTTCCCTGCTGAGCACCATGGGATAGTCCTCACAACTGTCGTGTATGTTTCTGTTCTTTCTCTCCGTCCCCCAGATGATATGGATAGGACGCACCCGTATGACGGGGTAGGCCTGGAGTTATTTTATAAATCAATGATGCAAAAACCCGGCACTCAACTTATTGGTGAGAAGAAGTAATAGATTTATTGTATCCCAAATCCAACAAAAAAACGTTTCGGTCTCACAACGGGACCTTCATCAGTAACTGAAACAGATGTGTATATACATACAATAAAAAAATGGGGAAAATACAAAACATACAAATGACAAACCAAGGTATATACAACACATGCAAAGCATGTGAATATGGCAATTTTTAGTAATAAGTGTGGATTGAGAGTATAGAAGAGTGACATCTATGGTGGCACAGTGATAATGGTGATTAAGAAACACATACCGTAAGTTTTGGGATATTGTTGGAAGAGCTAGTGACTCTATAACCTGTCTGGGAGTGAATATGAACCAGGTTGAACAGGAAAAAGGAATAATGAATCCTTATGAGGGTAAAGACCAGATAAAGTACCTACCAGAAGGATGAGTGGTGCAAAATACACTATGAAGAGAGGATATTAAGCCTAGGAAAGGGAAGGAAAAACGCTTATGCAGACTCTCCTGAAAGACACTGGTGATATAGGGAGAAAGGAAGAGCGTTTATAATTACCTATATGCTGCCTGACATCGCGGCGTCCACCGCTGTAAGGTCGGTGCTAAGAGGAAGCACGGTGGCCCAATATATGTGGTAGTACCAGGGGGGCGTGGGTGACAAAGGCGCAAACGCGCTCAATGTGCGGGCGGGACTAAACGGAAGTGACGCTCCGGAAGGAGTAGGTCACGTGGATGGTGTCTTAGAATCGCCATCTTGGAGATGGCAAAGCGGGGATAACTGTTGTACTGCGCATGTCCATAAGTGCCGATGTGGGGGCTGGATGTCTGGACTAAATGCGCCTGGCAGTAGTAGGGAACTGAGTGCGATAGTATGTTTAAATATATTTTACACTAGAGGATGGCACCTAATGAACCTAACAAGAGCGGTACTATGATGTACTAGGTGCGGTGATAGGCGGAAGTGACGCACCAAAAAGGGTTGGGTCACGTGGATGGTGTCTTAAAATCGCCATCTTGGAGATGGCAAAGCAGGGGTGACTGATATACAGCGCATGCCCATAAGAAACAATGTGGGGGCTGGTCATCCAGACTAAATGCGCATGACAATAGTGGGAAACTAAGTGCAATAATTTTAATATGTTTCATACTTACAGTTAGCGCCTAATGTCCCTAACAAGAGCGGTACTATGGTATAAAAATTGGATGGGCATATGGCGTTTGAGTATATTATCTACCGGGGAGGTTATGGATGCTATAGAGGCTTATCTAAGTTCTAGCCCTATGGCAGAAAGAAAGATAGTTGGATCTGTGGTATGACACTACAAAGTAGATAATATAGGGTGCCCAGACAGGTCAGTGACAACAACTAAGATTAGCGTGAATAATTTTATTATTATCATGACTATACATAACAAATAGTGCTGTGATGGAGTACATGTATTCTGAACAGATGGAATAACGGGTGACGAAATACAAGGGGACGTGGTATTCATGAGCAAAGTGATGGCCAGTGAGTGGAACGGTGCCCGTGTTCCATAGTGTTGGTCAAATCAATAGAGACGGCTCTAGAGAGACAAAGAAGAGTAAGTTAGTGACAATGCATAACAATCAAGGTATCATTCATATAAACGCCGTGAGTTCATAGTCACGATTCAGGCCCCTGGGGGAGAGGGTTTCCAAGGTATGTATCCAGAAGGCCTCTTTCTTTTTAAGTAGAGTGACCCTGTCACCTCCTCGCCTAGGTGGTGGTACATGATCTATAACCTGGTATTTCAGTTGTGTAACGGAATGTCCCTGTGTATGAAAATGGTATGGAATGGGGAGGAGTAGGTTACTGCAACGGATGGTGCTCTTGTGCTTGGAGATCCTATCCCTAACCGATTGTGTAGTTTCGCCGATGTATAATAGTCCACACGGACATTTGATAAGATATACAACGTAAGATGAGTCACAGGTGAAAAAACTCTTTATGTGAAATGTTTTACCGGATCTAGGATGTTGAAAAGTATTGCCCTTCTGGATATTGTTGCATTGTGCGCAATGAAGGCACGGATAGGTGCCGGTCTTAGGGCGTGAGAGAAAGGTTTGTCTCTGAGGGCGCTCGGATCCGATATCAGCTCTGACCAAGTTATCTCTCAGGTTTGGGGGTCTCCTGAAACATGGTAGAAAGGGTTCTCTGAATTCTGGTATATCGGGATGGGCAGTAGACAGGAGATGCCAGTGTCTCCTAATGGTTTTGTGGAGAAGAAAAGAGAAAGGGTGATAGGAATGGACAAAGGGGATCCGCTTGCCTGAGGTCCTCCTATTGAGTCGAGGTGGGGGGTCCCTGGATTCTGTCAAGAGAGTAGGGGGATAACCCCTCCTCAAAAATTTAGTGGTCATGCTTTCGAGGCGTTCCTCACGTAAAGTAGTATCTGGGACTATTCGTTTGACTCGTTGGTATTGCGATAAGGGAATGGAACGTTTGGTGGAGGGTGGATGGAAGCTCTGGTAATGCAACAGGCTATTCCGGTCAGTTGGCTTGGTATAAAGATCAGTGGTGAGTAGGCCTGTTGAATCTTTAAGTACCATGGTGTCTAAGAAGTTGATGGAGTGGAGATCATAACTGATGGTGAACTTGATACCTGGCCAGGCGTCATTAAGAAACGAAAAGAATTCTTGCAAGGACTCCAATGAGCCCCCCCACATGCAAAATACATCATCTATATAACGTTTCCACAATGTAACGTTTTTGATGAACAAGGGATGTCTATAGATAGTGGATGTTTCAAAAAGTGCCATATATATATTAGCGTAAGGGGGCGCTACATTGGAGCCCATTGCAGTACCCCGTGTCTGTAAATAGAAGGAATCCTGGAAAAGAAAGTAGTTGTTATATAATACTGTGGTCAGTAAATCGATACAGAGATTGACCTGTTCAGTGTCAAGTCCTGAGGCAGTGAGAGACTGGTGTACCGCATTGATCCCATCTAGATGTGGGATTGATGTATATAGGTCCCTGACATCTAGGGTAACCAGTAAGGTATGAGGGGGTACCCTGTGTAAACCCCTGATGCACTCAAGAAATTCGCCTGTATCCAGAATGAAGGATGTTGATTTCTGGGTAATTGGTGTAAGTATTCTTTCCAGGTACCGTGATAGTGGTGAGAGAATAGAATCCGTGGAGGCTACTATTGGCCTACCAGGGGGGTTAGTTAGATCCTTATGAATTTTCGGTAAGGTATAAAATACCGGTGTTATGGGGTTCTTTTTTCTAAGAAAGTCACTCGTTTTGGAGTCTAGAATACCTAATTGTGAATATTTGATAATGATTGTCTCAATTTTGCCCCTAATTTCTATGGAAGGGTCCCTAGTGAGTTGGTCATATATGGAAGAATTGTTCAGCTGGCGGAGAATCTCCGCAACATACTGTGTTTTGTCCATTACGACTAGGGCTCCCCCCTTGTCAGCTGGTTTAATGACAAGGTCGGGGTCTTTCTGTAGTGCCGCCAAGGCTTGGTGTTCCACTGCCGAGAGATTGGAGGGATAATGGAGCCTACCTTTCTCGATGTCATCACGGATATTATGAAATGAATCCTGAACAAAGCTAATAAAGGCCTCTACGGCATGGGAACCATGGGGTGGACGGAAAGAGCTCCTCTCACGAAGACCCAATGTCGTTATAGACATGGGATTAGTAGAAGGGGGTGAAGGGGTAAATGGGGAAGAGGCAAAATGAGTTTTAAGTCTTAATGATCGAAAGAAACGTTGTAAATCCATTTCCAAATCAAAGGTTTTACATTGGTATGACGGACAAAATGACAAACCCTTCTGTAATACCCCAAGTTCAGAAACCCCCAGAGATCTAGACGAGATATTCACCACCAATGACTCAGTACCTTGGATCGCGTGATCCGCGTCTGGTCTGGAACATCTCGCCCTGGAGGAGCTCCGTCTTGTTTTCTTTTTGGGAAGCGCCGTCGCTGACCTAAAAAAGAAGCTGACGTAGAAGGGAGGGTGTTTCTCTCTTGATCCGAACCAGAGGTGGAATAATCTGTAGTGGATCTCTGGTTGCGTGAAGGTTGTCGTCTGGATGCCGAGTTGTCGTGCCATCGATACACTTGATTGGTCTCGTAGTCAATGGTGTCACGGGAGAATTTACTGCGTTTCCGGTTCTCGGTGTCCCTTCTGTGCAGGTCTACGCGCTCCTTAATCTGGCTCCTCAGAGAACTCAATTCCTCTGTAGTGCCAGTGGCGGTTAGCTGGGTTTCGATGCTCCTGATGTTTGCTGCGTTCTTTTCAATGGCTTTGTGAAGATGCTCTAGGGTGAGTGTTATCAAATCAAACGAACACTTGTTAAGTATTTGTTCGAATTTTACACAATAATCAGAGCAATCACTAAATAGAGTGGGGCGTAAGGGGACCCGAAGGCCTCTAGGGATCCTTTTTACCCGGAGATATTCGGAGAGGGTGGCGCAGTGCAATTCTGTATTGACCTGTTGTCTAAGTGCTCTCTCAAGATCACGCCCCCGTGTTTCACGTGGAGGTATTTTCAGAAAATCACTCGAGAAGGTGGACTGTGCCAGTATAGATGAACTCTCTTCATTATTGTACGAAAAGGTGTCAGAGATCATAGCCATAGAGGTGTGCCACACGTAAGGGGAAACAGTGTAGTTAGATTAACGTGTGCACTTCCTAAAGTGGTGCACGGGTAGGTTCCCAAACCGTAATCAATCAATGATGCAAAAACCCGGCACTCAACTTATTGGTGAGAAGAAGTAACAGATTTATTGTATCCCAAATCCAACAAAAAAACGTTTCGGTCTCACAACGGGACCTTCATCAGTAACTGAAACAGATGTGTATATACATACAATAAAAAAATGGGGAAAATACAAAACATACAAATGACAAACCAAGGTATATACAACACATGCAAAGCATGTGAATATGGCAATTTTTAGTAATAAGTGTGGATTGAGAGTATAGAAGAGTGACATCTATGGTGGCACAGTGATAATGGTGATTAAGAAACACATACCGTAAGTTTTGGGATATTGTTGGAAGAGCTAGTGACTCTATAACCTGTCTGGGAGTGAATATGAACCAGGTTGAACAGGAAAAAGGAATAATGAATCCTTATGAGGGTAAAGACCAGATAAAGTACCTACCAGAAGGATGAGTGGTGCAAAATACACTATGAAGAGAGGATATTAAGCCTAGGAAAGGGAAGGAAAAACGCTTATGCAGACTCTCCTGAAAGACACTGGTGATATAGGGAGAAAGGAAGAGCGTTTATAATTACCTATATGCTGCCTGACATCGCGGCGTCCACCGCTGTAAGGTCGGTGCTAAGAGGAAGCACGGTGGCCCAATATATGTGGTAGTACCAGGGGGGCGTGGGTGACAAAGGCGCAAACGCGCTCAATGTGCGGGCGGGACTAAACGGAAGTGACGCTCCGGAAGGAGTAGGTCACGTGGATGGTGTCTTAGAATCGCCATCTTGGAGATGGCAAAGCGGGGATAACTGTTGTACTGCGCATGTCCATAAGTGCCGATGTGGGGGCTGGATGTCTGGACTAAATGCGCCTGGCAGTAGTAGGGAACTGAGTGCGATAGTATGTTTAAATATATTTTACACTAGAGGATGGCACCTAATGAACCTAACAAGAGCGGTACTATGATGTACTAGGTGCGGTGATAGGCGGAAGTGACGCACCAAAAAGGGTTGGGTCACGTGGATGGTGTCTTAAAATCCCAGCTAACCGCCACTGGCACTACAGAGGAATTGAGTTCTCTGAGGAGCCAGATTAAGGAGCGCGTAGACCTGCACAGAAGGGACACCGAGAACCGGAAACGCAGTAAATTCTCCCGTGACACCATTGACTACGAGACCAATCAAGTGTATCGATGGCACGACAACTCGGCATCCAGACGACAACCTTCACGCAACCAGAGATCCACTACAGATTATTCCACCTCTGGTTCGGATCAAGAGAGAAACACCCTCCCTTCTACGTCAGCTTCTTTTTTAGGTCAGCGACGGCGCTTCCCAAAAAGAAAACAAGACGGAGCTCCTCCAGGGCGAGATGTTCCAGACCAGACGCGGATCACGCGATCCAAGGTACTGAGTCATTGGTGGTGAATATCTCGTCTAGATCTCTGGGGGTTTCTGAACTTGGGGTATTACAGAAGGGTTTGTCATTTTGTCCGTCATACCAATGTAAAACCTTTGATTTGGAAATGGATTTACAACGTTTCTTTCGATCATTAAGACTTAAAACTCATTTTGCCTCTTCCCCATTTACCCCTTCACCCCCTTCTACTAATCCCATGTCTATAACGACATTGGGTCTTCGTGAGAGGAGCTCTTTCCGTCCACCCCATGGTTCCCATGCCGTAGAGGCCTTTATTAGCTTTGTTCAGGATTCATTTCATAATATCCGTGATGACATCGAGAAAGGTAGGCTCCATTATCCCTCCAATCTCTCGGCAGTGGAACACCAAGCCTTGGCGGCACTACAGAAAGACCCCGACCTTGTCATTAAACCAGCTGACAAGGGGGGAGCCCTAGTCGTAATGGACAAAACACAGTATGTTGCGGAGATTCTCCGCCAGCTGAACAATTCTTCCATATATGACCAACTCACTAGGGACCCTTCCATAGAAATTAGGGGCAAAATTGAGACAATCATTATCAAATATTCACAATTAGGTATTCTAGACTCCAAAACGAGTGACTTTCTTAGAAAAAAGAACCCCATAACACCGGTATTTTATACCTTACCGAAAATTCATAAGGATCTAACTAACCCCCCTGGTAGGCCAATAGTAGCCTCCACGGATTCTATTCTCTCACCACTATCACGGTACCTGGAAAGAATACTTACACCAATTACCCAGAAATCAACATCCTTCATTCTGGATACAGGCGAATTTCTTGAGTGCATCAGGGGTTTACACAGGGTACCCCCTCATACCTTACTGGTTACCCTAGATGTCAGGGACCTATATACATCAATCCCACATCTAGATGGGATCAATGCGGTACACCAGTCTCTCACTGCCTCAGGACTTGACACTGAACAGGTCAATCTCTGTATCGATTTACTGACCACAGTATTATATAACAACTACTTTCTTTTCCAGGATTCCCTCTATTTACAGACACGGGGTACTGCAATGGGCTCCAATGTAGCGCCCCCTTACGCTAATATATATATGGCACTTTTTGAAACATCCACTATCTATAGACATCCCTTGTTCATCAAAAACGTTACATTGTGGAAACGTTATATAGATGATGTATTTTGCATGTGGGGGGGCTCATTGGAGTCCTTGCAAGAATTCTTTTCGTTTCTTAATGACGCCTGGCCAGGTATCAAGTTCACCATCAGTTATGATCTCCACTCCATCAACTTCTTAGACACCATGGTACTTAAAGATTCAACAGGCCTACTCACCACTGATCTTTATACCAAGCCAACTGACCGGAATAGCCTGTTGCATTACCAGAGCTTCCATCCACCCTCCACCAAACGTTCCATTCCCTTATCGCAATACCAACGAGTCAAACGAATAGTCCCAGATACTACTTTACGTGAGGAACGCCTCGAAAGCATGACCACTAAATTTTTGAGGAGGGGTTATCCCCCTACTCTCTTGACAGAATCCAGGGACCCCCCACCTCGACTCAATAGGAGGACCTCAGGCAAGCGGATCCCCTTTGTCCATTCCTATCACCCTTTCTCTTTTCTTCTCCACAAAACCATTAGGAGACACTGGCATCTCCTGTCTACTGCCCATCCCGATATACCAGAATTCAGAGAACCCTTTCTACCATGTTTCAGGAGACCCCCAAACCTGAGAGATAACTTGGTCAGAGCTGATATCGGATCCGAGCGCCCTCAGAGACAAACCTTTCTCTCACGCCCTAAGACCGGCACCTATCCGTGCCTTCATTGCGCACAATGCAACAATATCCAGAAGGGCAATACTTTTCAACATCCTAGATCCGGTAAAACATTTCACATAAAGAGTTTTTTCACCTGTGACTCATCTTACGTTGTATATCTTATCAAATGTCCGTGTGGACTATTATACATCGGCGAAACTACACAATCGGTTAGGGATAGGATCTCCAAGCACAAGAGCACCATCCGTTGCAGTAACCTACTCCTCCCCATTCCATACCATTTTCATACACAGGGACATTCCGTTACACAACTGAAATACCAGGTTATAGATCATGTACCACCACCTAGGCGAGGAGGTGACAGGGTCACTCTACTTAAAAAGAAAGAGGCCTTCTGGATACATACCTTGGAAACCCTCTCCCCCAGGGGCCTGAATCGTGACTATGAACTCACGGCGTTTATATGAATGATACCTTGATTGTTATGCATTGTCACTAACTTACTCTTCTTTGTCTCTCTAGAGCCGTCTCTATTGATTTGACCAACACTATGGAACACGGGCACCGTTCCACTCACTGGCCATCACTTTGCTCATGAATACCACGTCCCCTTGTATTTCGTCACCCGTTATTCCATCTGTTCAGAATACATGTACTCCATCACAGCACTATTTGTTATGTATAGTCATGATAATAATAAAATTATTCACGCTAATCTTAGTTGTTGTCACTGACCTGTCTGGGCACCCTATATTATCTACTTTGTAGTGTCATACCACAGATCCAACTATCTTTCTTTCTGCCATAGGGCTAGAACTTAGATAAGCCTCTATAGCATCCATAACCTCCCCGGTAGATAATATACTCAAACGCCATATGCCCATCCAATTTTTATACCATAGTACCGCTCTTGTTAGGGACATTAGGCGCTAACTGTAAGTATGAAACATATTAAAATTATTGCACTTAGTTTCCCACTATTGTCATGCGCATTTAGTCTGGATGACCAGCCCCCACATTGTTTCTTATGGGCATGCGCTGTATATCAGTCACCCCTGCTTTGCCATCTCCAAGATGGCGAATTTAAGACACCATCCACGTGACCCAACCCTTTTTGGTGCGTCACTTCCGCCTATCACCGCACCTAGTACATCATAGTACCGCTCTTGTTAGGTTCATTAGGTGCCATCCTCTAGTGTAAAATATATTTAAACATACTATCGCACTCAGTTCCCTACTACTGCCAGGCGCATTTAGTCCAGACATCCAGCCCCCACATCGGCACTTATGGACATGCGCAGTACAACAGTTATCCCCGCTTTGCCATCTCCAAGATGGCGATTCTAAGACACCATCCACGTGACCTACTCCTTCCGGAGCGTCACTTCCGTTTAGTCCCGCCCGCACATTGAGCGCGTTTGCGCCTTTGTCACCCACGCCCCCCTGGTACTACCACATATATTGGGCCACCGTGCTTCCTCTTAGCACCGACCTTACAGCGGTGGACGCCGCGATGTCAGGCAGCATATAGGTAATTATAAACGCTCTTCCTTTCTCCCTATATCACCAGTGTCTTTCAGGAGAGTCTGCATAAGCGTTTTTCCTTCCCTTTCCTAGGCTTAATATCCTCTCTTCATAGTGTATTTTGCACCACTCATCCTTCTGGTAGGTACTTTATCTGGTCTTTACCCTCATAAGGATTCATTATTCCTTTTTCCTGTTCAACCTGGTTCATATTCACTCCCAGACAGGTTATAGAGTCACTAGCTCTTCCAACAATATCCCAAAACTTACGGTATGTGTTTCTTAATCACCATTATCACTGTGCCACCATAGATGTCACTCTTCTATACTCTCAATCCACACTTATTACTAAAAATTGCCATATTCACATGCTTTGCATGTGTTGTATATACCTTGGTTTGTCATTTGTATGTTTTGTATTTTCCCCATTTTTTTATTGTATGTATATACACATCTGTTTCAGTTACTGATGAAGGTCCCGTTGTGAGACCGAAACGTTTTTTTGTTGGATTTGGGATACAATAAATCTGTTACTTCTTCTCACCAATAAGTTGAGTGCCGGGTTTTTGCATCATTGATTGATTACGGTTTGGGAACCTACCCGTGCACCACTTTAGGAAGTGCACACGTTAATCTAACTACACTATGGAGTTATTTTATAGGGACCCTAGAGACGCCCCTCTCCCACAATTGCCTCCATTGTCTTCATTAGGTGATTTAGGTGAGGCAGCCAACCTAAAATTAACTGCCCTGCCGTTGGTTTGAAGTAATGCGTAGAGCCCAATACTTCCTCGGCGTTCCGGCCACCGGCTACGGTCCTCAGTAGGATGTTGCCGATCTCGGGGCACGACTCCTACTGGTTCTATCGCCTTTGTGCTGTGATCTCATTTCTCACTTCTCCACAATATCCTTCGCTTCGTGTCCTTTCTTAAGATGCCGCCGCAATGAAGTGCAGGCGCGGCTCCGTAACGATCTGTCCTTTCGCTAGGCCTCTGTCAGGATCCTACACCTGACAGGGACCCCCCTGGATCTTCCCAAGCAACACTCTTCTCTCACTAGATGTTACCTGGGCAAAACTCAGTCTGCTTCTCTCTCACTTCCAATCCAGCCCCCAGTTTTACCAGAGTGTGAGGAGTGGCCTAATACATAGAACCCTTTGCTCCCCCTGGTGGCCGGAGTGTGAAGTGTAATGTGTGACTGTGATACCTGGTCAGGTGAACTCCTTTAGTGCCATCAGACGTACCATCACTCCCCTTAGTGGCGGAGCGTCAGTACTGCAACGACCAGGACTTTGGGGCGCTGCACTTGGACTCAGGACAGAGTTGTTCCCGACATGTATGAAGTTGTTCGGGAGGTAGACTGGAAAGGTGGCAAACTGACTTTGCCATTTTAGCAGCACATACCAGGCTATTCCAAATTAAACTTTTTTGCTTGAAAATTATAGCATATTACTTCCATTTTGAAATTATGACCTTTAGATGTGACCTATAGTCCTGAAATGCTTCCAAACTCACGTCAGCCTGCCTACATCTTTGCAATAAATTGCAATATTGTATACGGCCATTTGACGACATTCATCCTTTTGTTTAGATGTTTCAGATTCCCTTGATTCAGCCTGTCTCATCCGTTTCTCCTGAAGACGACATTCCCGTTGTTCAGATGTTTTAGCTTTCCTTGATTCAGCCTGCCTCATCCGTTTTTCCTGAAGACGATGTTCCCAGTGTTCAGAAGTTTCAGCTTCCCTTGATTCAACCTATCTCATCCATTTCTCCTGAAGACGATGTTCCCGGTGTTCATGTTTTGGCATTATTTGATTCAGCCCGTCTCATCCGTTTCTCCTGAAGATATCATTCCCTTTGTTCAGATGTTTCAGCTTCCCTAGATTCAGCCTACCTTGTCCGTTTCTCCTGAAGATGATGATCCCGGTGTTCAGATGTTTACGTATCCCTTAACTCAGTGTGTTTCATTCGTTTGTCCTGAAGACAATGTTTCCGGTGTTCAGATGCTTCAACTTTCCCTGATTCCACCTGTGTCATCCGTTTCTCCTTTGTTCAAATGTTTCAGCTTGCTTTCATTCAGCCTGTCTCATCCATTTCCTTTCAAGGCAGAACTCACGTTGTTTACTTGTCTCAGCTGTTTGAGACAGTTTTGCTTTGTTAGCTTTTGAATTAACTTGCCCAATTAATAGTCTTTTTTCAAAATAAAAAATACAGTCCTTAATATAATGACCCTTAGTAATCACCTAACACTGATCAGAGATCTAATAGGTGAATCTATACATATAAAGCAGAAAAAGTGTGACTGCCTCAGAGTCAGACTGTTCTAGCTATCCACAGCAACCAAGCAAAGCTCAGCTTTCACTTTACCTCAGCAGCTTCTATGCTGAAAGCTGCAGTCTGGTTGCTATAAGCAACCAGAACGATCTTACTGTGAGGAGATTCTCGTAAAGGAGGCCCCAGTTACTTCTGCAGTGGCTACAAACAACCAAAACAATCTCACTGTGAGGAAATTCTCATAAATGAGGCCCCAGTTACTACTACAGTGACTATAGGCAACGAGAACAATCTTACTGTGAGGCAATTGTCGTAAATGTGGCCCCAGTTACTACTGCAGTGACTATAGGCAACAAGAACGATCTTACTGTGAGGCAATTCTCATAAATGAGGCCCCAGTTACTACTACAGTGACTATAGGCAACCAGAACAATCTTACTGTGAGGCAGTTCTCATAAATGAGGCCCCAGTTACTACTGCAGTTACTATAGGCAACCAGAACGATCTTACTGTGAGGCAATTCTCATAAATGAGGCCCCAGTTAATTTTGTAGTGACTATAGGCAACAAGGCCGGCTCCAGGTTTTCGTGGGCCTCGGGCAAAAGAGCCCCATATATGATGCTCCAGTATATGATGGGCCCCATATAAGATGCTCCAGTGTATAATGGCTCCATATATGATGCTCCAGTGGATAATAGGCCCCATATAAGATACTCCAGTGTATAATGGGTCCCATATATGATGCTCCAGGTTATAATGGGCCCCATATATGATGTCCCAGTGTATAATGGGCTCCATATATGATGCTCCAGTGTACAATAGGCCCCATATATGATGATCCAGTGTATAATGTGTCCCATATATGATGTTCCAGTGTATAATGGACCCCATATATGATGCTCCAGGGTTTAATGGGCCCCTTATATGATGCTCCACAGTATAATGAGCCCCATATATAATGCTCCAGTGTATAATGGGCCTCACATATGATGCTCCAGTGTATCATGGTCCTCATATATGATGCTCCAAACATTAAAAAAAAAAAAGAAATACTCACCTCTCCTCACTGACCGCTACTCTGCTCCGGACTCCGGCTCTCTGCACTGTGACTGCTCAGGTAGAGGGCACACATGGGAAAATGGAAATACATTTTTTTATTTTTTTATTTTCCCTAACTAAGGGGGTGATAAAGGGGGGTATGATTTACTATTTATAGCGGATTTTTATGATTGACAGCTGTCACACACTAAAAGACGCATTTTATTGCAAAAAATATTTTTTGCTTTACCACATTTTGAGAGCTATAATTTTTCCATATTTTGGTCCACAAAGTCATGTGAGGTCTTGTTTTTTGCGGGACGAGTTGACATTTTTATTGGTTCCATTTTTGGGCACGTCACATTTTTTGATGGCTCTTTATTCCGATTTTTGTGAGGCAGAATGACCAAAAACCAGCTATTAATGAATTTCTTTTGGGGGAGGCGTTTATACCGTTCCGCGTTTGGTAAAATTGATAAAGCAGTTTTATTCTTCGGGTCAGTACGATTACAGTGATACCTCATTTACATAATTTTTTTATGTTTTGGCGCTTTTATACGATAACAACTATTTTATAGAAAAAATTATTATTTTTGCACCGCTTTATTCTGAAGACTATAACTTTTTTATTTTTTTGCTGATGATGCTATGTGGTTTTTTGCGGGACAAGATGACGTTTTCAGCGGTACCATGGTTATTTATATCCGTCTTTTTGATCGCGTGTTATTCCACTTTTTGTTCGGCGGTATGATAATAAAGCGTTGTTTTTTGGCTCGTTTTTTTTACGGTGTTCACTGAAGGGTTTAACTAGTGGACCAGTTTTATAGGTCGGGTCGTTACGGATATGTGTACTTTTACTGTTTTTTTATTATTTAGATAAAGAAATGTATTTATGGGAACAATATATATATATTTTTTCTTTATTTAGGAATTTTTTTATTTTTTTAATTTTTTTTTACACATTTAAATTTTTTTTTACTTTTTTACTTTGTCCCAGGGGGGACATCACTGTATAGTGACAGATCGCTGATCTGACACTTTGCAGAGCACTGTGTCAGATCAGCGATCTGACGTGCCCTGCTCCTGGCTTACCAGCGCCTGCTCTGAGCAGGCACTTGGTAAGCCACCTCCCTGCAGGACCCGGAAGTAGCCCCGTGGCCATTTTGGATCTGGGGTTTGCAGGGAGGAGATGCTCAGTACAAGGTGAGCACATCGCCTTGTACCGATCGTCTCAGGGAAGCACGCAGGGAGCCCCCTCCCTGCGCGATGCTTCTCTGTACCGACGGAACACTGCGATCATGTTTGATCGCAGTGTGCCGGGGGTTATTGTGCCAGGAGCGGTCCGTGACCGCTCCTGGCACATAGTGCCGAATGTCAGCTGCGATAGTCAGCTGACACCCAGCCACGATAGGCCGCGCTCCCCCCGTGAGCGCGGCCGATCACATATGACATACTATCCCGTCACTGGGAATTAAGTCCCAGGTCACCTTGACGGGATAGTACGTCATATGGGATTAAGGGGTTAAATTCTGTAAAAAGCAAATCAAGGCAGCAAAGATTGAGACAGAGAGACTCATTGCCAGAGAGAGTAAAAATAATCCCAAAATATTCTTTAACTACGTAAATAGTAAGAAACTAAAAAATGATAGTGTTGGCCCCCTTAAAAATAGTCTGGGTGAAATGATGGATGAGGATGAGGAAAAAGCCAATATGCTAAATGACTTTTTTTTTCGTCAGTATTTACACAAGAAAATTCCATGGCAGACAATATGATCAGTGATAACAAAAATTCCCCATTAAGTGTCACATGCTTAACCCAGGAGGAAGTACGGCAGCGTCTAAAAATCACTAAAATTGATAAATCTCTGGGCCCGGATGGGATACACCCCCGAGTACTGCCGGAATTAAGTACAGTCATTGATGCATTATTTTTAATCTTTAAAGACTCCATAATAACAGGGTCTGTACTACAGGACTGGCGTATAGCAAATGTGGTGCCAATATTAAAAAAGGGGACAAAAACTGAAATCGGAAATTATAGGCCAGTAAGCTTAACCTCTACTGTGGGTAAAATCCTGGAGGGCATTCTAAGGGATGCTATGCTGGAGTATCTGAAGAGGAATAACCTCATGACCCAGTATCAGCACGGGTTTACTAGGGACTGTTCATGTCAGACTAATCTGATCAATTTCTATGAAGAGGTACGTTCCGGACTGGACCAAGGGAGCCCAGTGGACGTAGTGTGTATGGACTTTTCAAAAGCTTTTGATACGGTGCCACACAAAAGGTTGATACATAAAATGAGAATAATGGGGATAGGGGAAAATATGTGTAAGTGGGTTAAAAGCTGGCTCAGGGATAGGAGACAAAGGATGGTTATTAATGGAGCACATTCGGACTGGGTCGCGGTTAGCAGTGGGGTACCACAGGGGTCAGTATTGGGCCCTCTTCTTTTAACATATTTATTAATGATCTTGTAGGGGGCATACAGAGTGGAATTTCAATATTTGCAGATGACTCTAAACTCTGCAGGGTAATCAATACAGAGGAGGAAAATTTTATATTACAGGATGATTTATGTAAACTAGAAGCTTGGGCTGATAAATGGCAAATGAGCTTTAATGGGGATAAATGTAAGGTCATGCACTTGGGTAGAAGTAATAAGATGTATAACTATGTGCTTAATTCAAAAACTCTGGGCAAAACCGTCAATGAAAAAGACCTGGGAGTATGGGTGGATGACAAACTCATATTTAGTGGCCAGTGTCAGGCAGCTGCTACATAGGCAAATAAAATAATGGGATGCATTAAAAGAGGCATAGATGCTCATGAGGAGAACATCATTTTACCTCTATGCAAGTCACTAGTTCGACCACACTTAGAATACTGTGTACAGTTCCATAGCTAAACTAGAGCGGGTGCAGAGAAGAGCGACCAAGGTTATTAGAGGACTGGGGGGTCTGCAATACCAAGATAGGTTATTACACTTGGGGCTATTTAGTTTGGAAGAACGAAGGCTAAAGGATGATCTTATGTTAATGTATAAATATATGAGGGGACAGTACAAAGACCTTTCTGATGATCTTTTTAATCATAGACCTGAGACAGGGACAAGGGGGCATCCTCTACGTCTGGAGGAAAGAAGGTTTAAGCATAATAACAGACGCAGATTCTTTACTGTAAGGCTACTTTCACACTAGCGTTAACTGCATTCCGTCACAATGCGTCGTTTTGCCGAAAAAACGCATCCTGCAAAAGTGTTTGCAGGATGCGTTTTTTCGCCATTAACATGAAGCGACGCATTGTGACGGATTGCCACACGTCGCACCCGTCGTGCGACGAATGCGTCGTGCAGTGGCGGACCGGACGACTACTAAAAACACGACACATCTGGTCTTATTTTACATTATCCTGTGTATTACTTACATGTATATATGAAATATTTGTTCTGAAGGCTGATATCTATCCATGTATGTGTATATTGTACTTCATCCTCCATTTCTCTATTTAGGGCTAATTATGATATGCATTGGGTTTGTACTATCTGTATAGTGTATGGGTTTACTTGGTACACTTTTGTGTATATTTATGTGGGTAATTACATGTTAGTTCTGTCTTCTATTGTTTTATAAATATTTATTTGTATGTTTATCATATTCTGCATTTTAAATAGTGCTGCTATATGCGGCAAGGTTCTGGCAACTTTTCCCACATAAATCATGGTTACCGGTCTGATGACGCTGTATAGTTCCGCCTCTGGTTCGCCGCTACTCGCCGTCTGCTGTTGTGATCACATGGGGCCCCATGTGTATCCACGTCAGCGGTGATGTCAGCGCCGGGTAGAGGTGTGTCCTTAACGTCGTATAATTCATGACGACATCCGGTCCTGTCCCTTCTTATACAGTACTGGCACATTGTAGGGCACGCCCCCTGAAGAAGGAAGCTTAGCGCTTCCGAAACGCGCGTCGGGGAGGGCTGAGGTCCACACGTGCTTGGTTCATATACCTCTAGGTAGGTAACGCTGACATGCGGTCACCATACTCTAGCTGTATTGCGCATTTGCGCTTGTGATATGTTCTCAGCATATGCGGTCACCATACTCTAGCTGTATTGCACACTTGCGCTTGTGTTATGTTCTCAGCATATGTGGTCCCTCATCTGTGATGTTTTTTCACCACCTACTTCTGTCATGCCCCTGTTTTATACTTTGGTATATGTGGTTTTAATTAATAAAGATATTCTGATTTTGCATTAGTTTGCGTTATCTATGGACTTTTTTCCACCAATCTGTTTGTGGTTATATTAGTGTTTTTCGGTGGGTCCGGATTTGTCCTATGATCTGGGTGTGAATGCCTTCCATTTACTACATTGGTAGCTATTTATGGTACCATGTGGCATTCCTCCAATTGTGTGCGTTTATCTGCTTACTATTGTTTCTACATAGAGCAGAGAAAAGAGAATTACCACTAGGTAGAAAGGCAAAATAAGAAATTGTAAGTACACAGTGCAGTATAATTTGATCACGGCAATATATTAAGAGGATAAAAATCTTTGAGGGGAGGAGAGCTTCTTTAACAATGAGAACTGAAACTGGACAATACTCTGTGGATTGAGTCCCAACTGGTGATGAACAAGCATGCTCGGGTGCTTACCGAGTGTCTTCGAAGTGCTAGAAAAATATGTTCATGTCCCCGTGGTTGCATGTCTCGCAGCTGTTAGGCTACATTCACACTTGCATACCGGGGCTTTGCAGATAGCTGCGTACTTCCTCCCTGAAGCTCCGCCCACTTCTGCACTTCTTCCATTTAGGTTCGCCTACTTCTGCATGCATCCTGCGTACCTATCGTTAACATTTCGCATGCAGAACATGTGGATGTATGCGGATGCATCGTTTTGACATGCCCGATGACCGCACGGGGACGCAACAAGTGTGAACGTAGCCTTAGATAGGCAATCACTGCATGTGTTGTGGCCAACAGCTGTGAGACATGCAACCGCAGAGACGAACACATTTTTCGAGAATGACAAAGACACTCTGTTAGCACCTGAGTATGCTCTGATAACACCTTATCCGAGCACGTTCGCTCAGCACTAGTCCCTACTTATCTAAGATAGAGATCTAGACAACAAGCATGCCTGTGCATTCCCTGCAAAGGGTTGTGCTAAACAATTCAATACTGAATAGCATCCTTCTGGTCCCAGCTACCTTCGGAGGTGCTGGCCAAAGTGGCTTAGTGTAACCCACGAGAAAAGTCACGGCAGGGCAGGCTGTAGCAGGTGGTAGCTTCCCCAGAAACTCACAAGGGTACTTTAGGACAGGCAAAAACCAATCCAGCCACAAACCTGTAATGAACTAGTGGAGGATTGCGAAGTTCCTGGTGAACTGCTCACAAATAGAATTTCTACACTACATTTATCAATTATGAAGTACTGTGTAAGTCAGCAACCTCCATGCATGTTGTAACACCAAGTATACTGGAACCATCAAGCTCTTTGTTTCTCTCTGTAGACTTGTAATTGTGATATTCCTTGTGCCTTCTTGAAAAGAAACAAACACTATTGCAATCATCCTTATAGACGATCCTTCTAGCACATGCTGCATACCATCTACTATATAATTGTCTAAGGGGTACTTCTGTCTGTCTGTCATGGATATTCATTGGTCGCAGCCTCTGTCTGTCATGGAAATCCAAGTCGCTGATTGGTCGCTGCAAAACGGCCACGACCAATCAGCGACGGGCACAGTCCGGCGGCAAAATGGCTGCTTCTTCCTCCCCGCAGTCAGTGCCCGCTCCATAATTTTCTCCAGTCAGTGCTCACACAGGGTTAATGGCAGCGGTAACGGACCGCGTTATGCCGCGGTAACGCACTCCGTTACCGCTGCTATTAACCCTGTGTGACCAACTTTTTACTTTTGATGCTGCCTATGCGGCATCAATAGTAAGAAGATCTAATGTTAAAAATAATAAAAAAAATTAAAAATCATTATATACTCACCGTCCGTCGGCCCCTCGGATCCAGAACCGGCCATTCCCGCTCCTCGCGACGCTCCGGTGACCGCTCCATGCATTGCGGTCTCGCCAGATGACGTAGCCGTCTCGCGAGACCGCAATGCACTCTTGGGACCGGAGCGCGCGAGGAGCATCGGTAACCGCTTCGCATGGATCCGGGGCCAACGGAAGGCAAGTATATAACTTTTTTATTTTAATTCTTTTTTTTTTAACAGGGATATGATGCCCACATTGCTATATACAGCGTGGGCTGTGCAATATACTACGTGGGCTGTGCAATATAATACGTGGGCTGTGCAATGTACTACGTGGGCTGGGCAATGTACTATGTGGGCTGGGCAATATACTACGTGGGCTGTGCAATGTACTACGTGGGCTGTGCAATGTACTACGTGGGATGTGCAATGTACTACGTGGGCTGTGCAATGTACTACGTGGGCTTTGCAATGTACTACGTGGGCTGTGTTATACATTACGTGGCCTGTGTTATACACTACGTGGCCTGTGTTATACACTACGTGGGCTGTGATATACACTACATGGGCTGTGTTATACATTACGTGGCCTGTGTTATACATTACGTGGCCTGTGTTATACACTACGTGGCCTGTGTTATACACTACATGGGCTGTGTTATACACTACGTGGGCTGTTATATACTGCGTGCATGAGCTGTTATATACTGTGAGCTGTGTTATATGCTATGTGGGCTGTTATAAACTACGTGGCTGTGCTATATGCTATGTAGGCTGTTATATACTCCGTGGGCTGTGCTATATACTACGTGGCTGTGATATATACTCCGTGGGCTGTGTTATAAATGACATGGCTGTGCTATATACTCTGTGGGCTGTGCTATATACTCCGTGAGCTGTGCTATATACTACTTGGCTGTGCTATATACTACGTGGGCTGTGCAATATACTACGTGGGCTGTGCAATATACTACGTGGCTATGCAATATACTACATGGGCTGTGCAATATACTACGTGGGCTGTGCAATATACTACGTGGCTATGCAATATACTACATGGGCTGTGCAATATACTACATGGGCTGTGCAATATACTACGTGGGCTGTGCTATATACTCCGTGGGCTGTGCTATATACTATGTGGCTGTGCAATATACTACGTGGCTGTGCTATTTGCTATGTGGGCTGTTATATACAACATGGCCGGCCGCGAACAATCAGCGACAGGCGCAATCCGGCCGCGAATTGGCGCGGGATTTGAACCACACTTCGCTAATTGGTCGCGGCCGGCCGAATCCTGTGTATTCAATGTATTATTCTAAAATCTTCATAAATAAACTACATACATATTCTAGAATACCCGATGCATTAGAATCGGGCTACCATCTAGTATTTTACATAAGTATCCTGAAAGACTTAACTCACTTTAAATAAATGTTTATTAGTGATGAGCGAGTGTGCTTGTTACTTGAGTTTTCCGAGCATGCTCGGGTGTTCTCCGAGTATTTTGGGCGTGCATGTGGATTATGTATGTTTCCCTGCAGCTGCATGATTTGCAGCTGCTAGACAGCCTGAATACAAATAGGCAATCAATGTATGTGTTCAGGTTGGCCAACAGCCGCAAATCTCCAGATATTCGGCATGGTGAGAGGAAGGAGGGTCAGGGTGAGGAATATGTGGTCCAGACTCACAGTTACTGAGACTTGACCACGTGGAAGACAGGGTGGTGGTGGTGGCAAAGTGGCTGGAAGCATTATCTGCTATCCAACCAACAACCTTTTGACACTGCTCTGGGTTCAATAATGGTTTGCTGCGGTCCCCTAGTAATTGTGACAGGAAGGTCAGGTGAGAAGATGTGGGTGTTTGTTGTGGCAAAATTTAAATGGAGGCCAGAAATGGCAGAATTTTGAGCGCAATTATATGTGATCCATGTGACGGACAAACCACAGTTTTTAATAGCTGGCCTGTAGATAACTATTTTTACCAGCAAACTGGTGTCAATAACTTCACTAACACACTGCAACAAATTTAAATGGAGGCAAGAAATGGCAGAATTTTGAGCGCAATTATATGTGATCCGTATGACGGATGTAAGGATTCGGAGAAGAACCCAAGAGTGGACCTTCTGGGTCGTGACTCTAGAGCCCCCGAGGATGAGCGGACCAGATGGAACCACCCCCTATACAGGGAGAGTTAGGAGCAGGCCCAAGGGGGATGGAGACAACAGCTGGAGCCAAAGGGACAGCTACTAAAACAAAAGAAGAAGACAGACACAGCGGAGACACACAGTGGGCAAGAATGGAACACGGAGAAGGAACAGCAGAGACACTGGGCTAACAAGGCAGGAACGCAGCGCAGGCACGGCTGGGACACAGGGCAGACAAGGCAAGTACGCAGGGCAGGCACGGCGGAGAGACAGGGCAGACAAGACTGGAAAGCAAAGCAGGCACCGCAGAGACAGGGCAGACAAGGCAAGTACGCAGGGCAGGCACGGCGGAGAGACAGGGCAGACAAGACTGGAAAGCAAAGCAGGCACCGCAGAGACAGGGCAGACAAGGCAAGTACGCAGGGCAGGCACGGCGCAGAGACAGGGCAGACAAGACTGGAATGCAGGGCAGGCACAGCGGAAACAAAGGTACAGAGACCGGGGAGCCTAGGACATAGGTACACTGACATGAAGTACAGGGAAACCTACAAAGCAAAGGCGTCTTACCTGGGGAGACGCCGGGAAGAAATACCCGATGGGTGCCGCCAGGTTGGGGCGGAGCCATCGGGTCACGACCTCCCAATAGGCAGTGCGGCGCAGGAGACGCGACTGCACATGCGCGGAAGAACAGAACGCCGCGACCGAGAGAAGGGAGAAGCAGAGCGGCGCGGAGCAGGGCCAGGAGCGCACCAAGGGACAGAGGAAGACAGGTAAGTATATGCGGTCGTAACAACAGACAAACACCAGTTTTAAGTAGATAATAATCTTTATTTTTATATAGCGCTAACATATTCCACAGCGCTTTACAGTTTGCACACATTATTATTGCTCTCTCCAATGGGGCTCACAATCTAAAATTCCTTATCAGTATGTTTTTGGTGTGTGGGAGGAAACCAGAGTACCCAGAGGAAACCCAATCAAACACGGGGAGAACATACAAACTCCTTGCAGATATTGTCCTTGGTGGGATTTGAACCCAGGACTCCAGCGCTGCAAGGCTGCAGTGCTAACCACTGAGTCACCGTGCTACCCCTATGATGGATTTTTAGTGCTGTAATATGGAAAGGATCTGGCTGTATTCTGCAGTGCCAACAAGCAAATGAAGCAGAAAATGGTGTTCTCTGGATTGCTTTTTAAGGAAATAATCAGGATTAAGATCCAAAAAAAATATTACTCCTGGCCCCTGATACCTGGGGCTATATCTAGAAATATCTGTCAAAGCAGCAGCAGCAGACAGAACTGGAATGGCCCTTCTTGCTATATGCTCTGCAGTCTGCCACATACACTGCCTGCCTGCCACTGATATCTATGCAGCTGGATTAATCCTCAGAAGGACTGTTCGTTGAGATGGTTATGTGTCTAATATATTGTGGTACACCTACACTAAGACACAAGCAAACCTCTCCCTAGCTCAGAAGCAACTCTCCCTACACTGCCTGATTCCAGAGTAGACTGTGACGAGCATGGCGGTACCAGGTCTATTATAGATCGGATGACGCTGTGACGTCAGCCAATCACTGTAACGCCACAACCAACATGGCTGCGGCATTACAGTGTGTGGCAGACAATCCCTGCATGTTCATTGGCTCTCTAAAGAGTGCCAAACATGCAGGGTGGGGACCTGCGCTCCCGCTGAGCAACCTCAGAAACACTCGGCAAGTTCCGAGCATCTCGAGCAGTGAGATGCTTGGGCGATTAACGAGTAGTGGCGAGTATGATCGCTCGTCATCACAAATAAAACACTCAAATGTTATCATGGTGAAAAAAATAGACATTTTATGAGTCATATTGCAAACTATAATTTGAACTCAAACATAATAGTAAAAGCAACAAAAAAAGCTAAAATTCTATGTTGCATCAGTCTGGTTGGACAGGATTCTTTATAACTAAAAAGAGTAAAAAGAGAAAGAGGTAAATAAACCCACGCAGTTCTCACCACAGGTATCTTAGGCAACCCTGCAAAAACGATTAAATAACTGACTTCATCCATTTCTTTGTAAGGATTGCCGCTTACATGACGACAATACATGGATAATGACTAATAGGACATGTAGTTGACAGTAAGACATAATTTGTACACAGGTTATACAGAGACACAGAACACGTCAAGGTGACATAGGAAGGTGTTTTAAAGTGTATAAAGTTTCATCAATAAGGTCATATAAAGCCATTTTTAACACACTAGCATATCAGGAGGAGGAGAGATGGAGGTAAAGGAAAGAAAGGTGAGATTTAGGAGCTAGAACAAGCAAAGTGCAGGGTGCAGCATTTGGACTATCAGATGCACCTGTCTATGAGAAGCACCGTGGTTTAGACAACAGAAAATAGGAAATAAATATTTCATCTAATATATAAAGCTGAATGTGTGTATGTGTGTATGTATGTATGTATGTGTGTGTGTATGTCCGGGATTGGCATCTGAACCGTCGCAGCTACAGCCACAAAATTTTGCACAGTCACACGTCTGGACCCCGAGAGCGTCATAGGCTATGTTGTGAGGCGAAATTTTAACCCGCGCGTTCCAATTCACCAAACAATTTTGCCCCTATCTACATAATGGGGAAAAAATGAAAGGAAAAGTGTTGGAGGCAAATTAACAGCTGCCAGATGTGAACAAGGGGGACTTAAAGAATGAGAGCGATGGCGCCAAAGAGTATATACTGTACAGTTGCTAAGGTGGGGCCCCGACATGGGATAATCACCACACCACCACGGGGATATGAACACACACACAAAATGCGCCACACACTACCACGTGCTCGAACACATATATCACCCTCAGGACACATTTCACCACACATACACCAACCTCGCCACATAAAAGTCGAAACACAAAAGTCGCCGCTCAAAACTCGCCACGAGCAAAACTCTCCACATGCAAAACTCGCCACACGTGCAAAACTCACCTCATGGAAAACTCGCCACATGGAAAACTTGCACACGCAGAAAAATTGCCACATGCACAAAAGTTGCAACACATGCAAAAGTTGCCTCACACAAAACTTGCACATACTCAAAAGGCACCACACATAAAACTCGCCACGCGCAAAACTCGCCATGCACAAATCTTGCTGCACACAACTTGCTACACTAACCTGTCACATGCAACTCGACACACAAAATGTTGCTACACGCATGTCACCACACAAAACTCATCTCACAAAAGTCGCTACATGCATGTCGCCATACGCAACTCAACACACACAACTTGACACACGAAACTCGCCCTAAAACACACACAAGTCTGGTATTATCCTTCAAAAATAAAAATCTGATTAATAAGCAGACAAACTACAAGAGCAACAAATGTACCATATAGGAATCCGGCAGCTGTCAGTCACATGACCAGTCTATTATGTGTATGTGTGAGCTAATATATACTGCCAGGGGGTGGGCTTACTGTTGGCTGGGGATTTATCAGGCTGCCAATTTAGCTTACAAATACTGTGGTAAAAATACTGACCAAATAACGTGTGAACGAGGGCTAATACTGGAGGAGATGACATACAGATATATACTATATACAGGAGGAGATGACACACAGGTATATACTATTTACAGGGGAGATGACACACAGGTATATACTATATACAGGAGGAGATGACACACAGATATATACTATATACAGGAGAGATGACACACAGGTATATACTATATAGAGGAGATGACATACAGGTACATACTACATACAGGAGGAGATGACATACAGGTATATACTATATACAGGAGCAGATTACCTACAGGTATATAGTATATACAGGAGGAGATGACATACAGGTATATGCTATGCATAGGAGGACATGACATACAGATATATACTATATACAGGAGGAGATGACACACAGATATATACTATATATAGGTGAGATGACACACAGGTATATACTATATACAGGAGATTACATACAGGTATATCTAATATATAAAGCTGCATGTGTGTATGTATGTATGTGTGTATGTCCGGGATTGGCATCTGCACCGTCGCAGCTACAGCCACAGAATTTTGCACAGTCACACGTCTGGACCCCGAGAGCGTCATAGGCTATGTTGTGAGGTGAAATTTTAACCCCGCGCGTTCCAATTCACCAAACAATTTTGCCCCTATCTACATAATGGGGAAAAAGTGAAGGGAAAAGTGTTGGAGGAAAATTGACAGCTGCCAGATGTGAACAATGGGGACTTAAAGAATGAGAGCGATGGCGCCAAAGAGTATATACCGTACAGTGGCTAAGGTGGGGCCCCGACATGGGATACTCATCACACACGGGGATATGAACACAAAATGCGCCACACACTACCACGTGCTTGAACACATATACGACCCTCAGCACACATTTCACCACACACATACCAACCTCACCACATAAAAGTCGAAACACAAAAGTCACCACTCAAAACTCCCCACGCGCAAAACTCGCTACATGCAAAACTCGCCATATGCAAAACTAGGCTCACGCAAAACTCGCCACACGTGCAAAACTCACCTCATGGAAAACTCACCTCATGCAAAACTTGCACACACAGAAAAATTGCCACATGTACAAAAGTTGCAACACATGCTAAAGTTGCCTCACACAAAACTTGCACATACTCAAAAGGCACCACACATAAAACTCGCCACGCGCAAAACTCGCCATGCACAAATCTTGCTGCACACAACTTGCTACACTAACCTGTCACATGCAACTCGACACACAAAATGTTGCTACACGCATGTCACCACACAAAACTCATCTCACAAAAGTCGCTACATGCATGTCGCCATACGCAACTCAACACACACAACTTGACACATGAAACTCGCCCTAAAACACACACAAGTCTGGTATTATCCTTCAAAAATAAAAATCTGATTTAATAAGCTGACAAACTACAATAGCAACAAATGTACCATATAGGAAATACGGCAGCTGTCAGTCACATGACCTGTCTATTATGTGTATGTGTGAGCTAATATATACTGCCAGGGGGGAGGGCTTCCTGTTGGCTGGGGATTTATCAGGCTGCCAATAGCAACCAATCACAGCTCAGCTTCTATTTTGCTACAGTTAATTAATTTGAGCTCTGATTGGTTAATATAGGCAACAAAGACATTCTCAGTATAACAAAGCTAATATATGTTGTGAAATGCTTCTATTAGCTTAGTTTTTGCCTTTTAATAATTACATTTCTATCTATTTGTTTTGTGGTTTTTGCGTGCAGAATAAATTTTTGTTAACACATTCTATTTTGCTAACAGCAGTCATTAACCGGGGCGAAGCCGGGTAGTACAGCTAGTACTAATTAAAACTACCCTGTTGTTGTAAAGATGTGAAGGGATTAATGTCACTAGTATTGGAGGTCTAGGGTTGTAACTAAGACGGCTTCAGCGGCAAACAGGATGGGATCAAGGTATTCAATACAAATTTCCGAATTTGCACACTTAAAAGATACCTCCTTTATTTAAGGCATTGCCACTGCTGAAAAAATGATACAATCTCATCTGAAGGTCCAACCCAGAAAAATAGCAGGCAATCAATGATTCTTTATAATATATAATATTGATAGATCAGGAGGGTGAATTATACATGAATTCCTCCTCAAAATCACCAACATCCAGATTATCAAAATTAGGCTCGAATGGCACCCCCATTGCTGTGCCTCGAGTCCTAATGTGTTTCGGTCATTTGAAAGGAGAGCACATTATTTGCTTCTAGGAATTCAATGGATTCCAAAATAAATACCTTTTACAAGTAAAGCTACTTTCACACTTGCGTCGGTACGGGTCCGTCGCTAAGCGTCGGCACGACATACCGACGCACGTTGTGAAAATTTGTCACGACGTGGGCAGTGGATGCAGTTTTTCAACGCATCCGCTGCCCATTCTAAAGTCTGGGGAGGAGGGGGCGGAGTTCCGGCCACGCATGCGCGGTAGGAAGTGGTGGATCCGACGTACGAAAAAACATTACATTGAACGTTTTTTCGTGCCGACGGTCCGCCAAAACACGACGGATCCAGTGCATGATGGACGCGACGTATGGCCATACGTCACGATCCGTCGGCAATACAAGTCAATGGGAAAAAAATGCATCCTGAGGGCACATTTGCAGGACCCGTTTTTTTCCCAAAATGACAGATTACGACGTACGTCACACGGCTTAAGTGTGAAAGAAGCCTTAGGCATGGTGGCATTAGTATTCAATTAAAGCTGTGTGGATAAACGACCTTTCATATACTGAATGTTAGAATAAAGAGCTGCCACATTAAAAGTGACCCAATGATGTTTCCTTTCAAGAGATACACCTTAAGGTAACATGTATTTTACATGATGAGATAGATTGCAAGTATGCTATGAGATAAAATAAATAACTGGTTGGGTATTTAATTGGATTTTTATAGACTTTAGGTAGAGGGTAGAAAATAGGAAGTGGGAGGTGCGGCGTACAAATGCCCTCACCCTCCTTTTCTGGCAATAAACAAGAGACTTTGCTTCTGGAAAGCCCCTATATGTTGTGACATCAGCTTATGTGTAAGTGAAAGAACAGTCGGTTTCCTCAATCTTAGCGCCTCTTTGATGTACATCTCCTAATCTTAAATAATGGTAGCTCTCCTTCGTAAGCTCTTCTGATCACAATGTTTATTTATTTCGCTTATATTACCCTATTAATTGAACAGCACTTTACAGACATAATCATCACTGTCCCCATTGGAGCTGACAATCTACATGCTTCATCATTATGTGTCTAGAGTATGGGAGGAAACCCATGTAAACATGTAAAGAATTAAACTCCTTGCAGATGTCATCTTTGGTGGGATTTGAACCCAGGACCCCAGTGCTGCAATGCTAAACACTGAGCCACTATGTAGTCCCAATAACAGGATTATTCAATAGCATGGAATTGCAGATTGAAGCCAGACTTTCGCTGTGAACCAGAATTCATTGCTTACCAAAGCGAAGAACGTTTCTAAATGGTTCCCCAAATGATGAGTGGGGTTAAAACTGGATGGCGGTATAAAGGCTAGAAGGGATGCGAGTCCGTATACTATATAGCATTTGTTGTCATGAGGCATTTCCACTGAAGTTGGATCAGCCTGTAATTTGATTTTCCACTTTGATTTTGAGTATCATTCCAAATCCAGACCTCCATGGGATAATCATTTTGATTTACATTGATAATTGTTATGTTTTATTGTTCTGAACACATTCCACTATGCAATGAATACAAATTTGCAACTGGAATATTTCATTCAGTGATATCTAGGATGTGAGATTTTGGTGTTTCCTTTATTTTTTTGAGCAGTGTACATCACCAGTCCAGGCTGGGGACATATATGTAAACCAATACATAATGCAGGGGTCTAGAGGCGGCTGCATGGGATGGGCTTGTGGGGAAAGGAATGCCAATTCCGATTATTTGCTCGGCTGCCCTCAAAGATATTGTATTTTGTTATTATAGGTCATTTTCCAGATTCAATATTTCAGAGCCTGTGATCAATGTGTCGGAGTCGAACAAAGGAAGCGAGTTCTGCACAAGAGTTCACACCCTTGTGATAATTGCAGAACTTGGTGCTGGGAGACACAGGGTCTATGGTCTTTGCGCCCCTTCCCCCCCGGAAAGAGCTTCAAAGGCCTGTTTGCTTGGGCTAATTAAAAAAAAAACATTGGTCTTGGTGAATCCCAAGGGTGGAGGTAGTCCACAACTATGAGAGTCAAATTGAAAAAACAAATCCAGAAAATCACCTTGTCTGATTTGGCAAAATGTATTTTGCAAATTATGGTGGAAAATAAGTATTTGGTCATTAACAAAAGTTAATCTCAATATTTTGCTATATATCCTTTGCTGGTAATGACAAGAGGTCAAACATTTTCTATAAGTCTTCACAAGGTTGGCACACACTGTTGGTGGTATGTTGACCCATTCCTCCATGCAGATCTCCTCTAGATTAGTGATGTGTTAGGCTTGTCGCTGGGCAACATGGACTTTCAACTCCCTCCAAAGGTTTTCTATGGGGGTTGAGATCTGGAGACTGGCTAGGCCACTCCAGGACCTTCATATGCTTCTTACGAAGCCACTCCATTGCCCTGGCGGTGTGCTTGGGATCATTATCATGCTGAAAGACCCATCCACAATTCATCTTCAATGCCCTTGCTGATGGAAGGAGGTTTGCATCAAAATCTCACGATACATGGCTCCATTCATTCTTTCATGTACACGGATCAGTTGTCCTGGTCCCATTGCAGAGAAATAGCCCCAAAACATGATGTTACCACCCCTATGTTTCACAGTAGGTATGGTGTTCTTTGGATACAACTCAGCATTCTGTCCTCCAAACACGACGAGTTTTGTTTCTATCAAACAGTTCTACTTTGGTTTCATCAAACCAGATGACATTCTCCCAATACTCTTTTGGATAATCCAAATGCTCTCTAGCAAACTTCAGACGGGCCCAGACATGTACTGGCTCAAGCAGGAGGACACGTCCGGCACTGCCGGATCTGAGTCCCTTGTGGCGTAGTTTGTTAGTGATGGTAGCCTTTGTTACGGTGGTCCCAGCTCTATGCAGGTCATTCATTAGGTCCGCCCGTGTGGTTCTGGGATTTTTGCTCACCATTCTTGTGATCATTTTGACCCCACGGGGTAAGGATCATCAGTGGTCTTGTATGTCTTCCATTTTTTTATTATTGCTCCCACAGTTGATTTCATTACACTAAGCTGCTTGCCTATTGAAGATTCAGTCTTCCCAGCCTGGTGAAAGGCTACAATTTTGTTTCTGGTGTCCTTCGACAGCTCTTTGGTCTTCACCAAGACCAGGTGTCTTTTATACTGAAAACAAGTGCAAACAGGTGCAATTACTACATGTAATGAGTGGAGGACAGAGGAGCCTCTTAAAGAAGAAGTTACAGGTCTGTGAGAGCCAGAAATCTTGCATGTTTTTAGGCGACCAAATACTTATTTTCCACCATAATTTGCAAAATAAATCTTGCCAAATCAGACAAGGTGATTTTCTGGACTTTTTTTTCTCATTTTGACTCTCACAGTTGTGGTCTACCTATGATGTCAATTAGGCCTCTCTCATCTTTTTATGTGAGAGAACTTGCACAATTGGTGGCAGACTAAATACTTTTTTCCCCCACTGTACCTTTTTTTTCTGTAATCATTATCCCAATCTGAGCCCTGATTCCACTTCACATTGCAGAGTCAATCTGGTGTGCACATTTCAGTGGGAGTAGACGCTGGATATAGAGTAGACGCCGTATGTGGAGTAGACGCTGGACATGAAGTAGAGATGCTTGACATGCTCTTCATAATCTGCAGTTCTGCAATCCCCCGAACACGAGAAAAGGTCAGCAATTTAGGAGAGAAAAATAAAAAAATCATTTATGGACATGTTCCCATATGCAAAAACTATTTATTCTGCAAGTTTTCACAACATCTGCAATAGCAATGAGCTCTGGTTATTGCGTTGGATGAGTTTTCCATTTTTTCTGCATTTTTGGTGCAGATTTTATGAGGTTATTAGTGTAGAAACACTTTGAATTTGTACCTAAATGCAGCAGCATCTTCACATGCATTTCTCAGGCCCCCCATTAGAAGCCTATATGGGAAAAAAAAACAACAACATAGTTCAATTACGCTATTTCTGTTAATTGCACAAATTCATGAATCCACAGACACTTTACCTGAACTGTTCGCGTCAGCAAATTTTCTGCTTTTAGC
Organism: Ranitomeya variabilis; assembly: GCF_051348905.1. Classification (NCBI taxonomy): domain Eukaryota; kingdom Metazoa; phylum Chordata; class Amphibia; order Anura; family Dendrobatidae; genus Ranitomeya; species Ranitomeya variabilis. The sequence continues at coordinate 193,023,676 of NC_135233.1, forward strand.
AGTTTGGAAAGTTACTTAGTTTCAGTGCGTGTACAGACTCGTGCTGCTTCTTGTACTTAGATCACAGAGCATTTTGCACATTAGACACAATTTTGGCAGAATTTCTTTTATGAAAATATTGCAGTGTTTTTCCCTTGATATTGCACAGCCTATTTAGCTCACAAAGGCCACGTTTCTACAGAGTAAATGCTACACTTTGTATTATGTGCAGAAAATCTGCTGCGTAGAACCGGTTAATTTATAAGAAAAGTTGACATTTATTAATCCATCTAATAGTCAGAAATTAATTACATTTGACACATTTTAAGACCGAAGCTCCTGCTGGATTACAAACCTTGGAGCATCTTCAAACACTTGTGCTCAACGTTCTACCAACTTTTGCAGTTGTGCATTTTAAGCCAGTTTCCAGGTGATCCAAGCCACCTTCCTCGTTCCTGCAAAAGATTTCAAACCTTTAAATGAAGCACCTGGCATGTTCGTCACAACGGGGACTCAATTTATGGCAAAATTCTGGAACATCGAGTAGTAAATTTTATCGGAAAGTAGCACGCCTTTCATAATATCATCCAAATCCTTGCAAACGAGAACGTTCACATAGATCGTATGAATAGGGTGAACGTTCCATGTATCTGCTCGCCCCATGGAAATGCTCCAGACAAGAAACCGAGGAGCGTAATGACTACACAATGGATTCACAATGCACAGCATTCTCGTTACTGCCACCAGTCATTCCAGAAAAGTCACAGATTTCCATTGCAGATCAGCGGGTGGAACAAGTTTTAGCTTACGATTTCTGCCACAGATCATCTACAAAAGTCACTGTGGATTTTACTGTTAGAAATACATGGATTTATAGGAATGTATCATTAGAAAATGAGTCCGATATTTACATCAGGTTTTTGTAAACTGGTTTTACACTTCTTGGTGCATCCACAGAAGATAAGGGAGCAGCATCATAGGCTTCAGCTGGGTGAATAGATACAGATTTTGGACCAACCAAGGCCAATTTTACCATTTACACCCACAGAGAGTAGAACCAAATCTTTATCTTCCACAGTCCTAAAATAATTCCATCCCCCGTACAGGTGGATTTAGATGCAACAATTTTTGCTACATATTTTTTGCAGCTGAAATATCAGTTCCATCTTGATGGGGTTGTTTTCACATCTAATGCCGAATTCATAGGTTTGTGTGTCAAAGTATGGACCGGCCTCCTCTACGGCTTTGAGGCTGTTGGACACGTTGGCAGGTGACTTCTCGCTTTCTCTTGGAGAATAAGATTGTCAGTCCGATTTTGGAGATGCCCAAAAAGCATCTGTTCCGACAATCAGTCAATATTGGCGAGGTCAGCTAACATTATTCTAAGTTTGTACAGCGGACTTTAAACTTTAATGTTTCAACCCTTCCAAGTCACAGACAGTGATTGGCAGACGGATTTTTAACATGTAAAAACAGTTTTCTGGCAATTGATAGTTTTTACGTAGCTACTAATTTTTTGTTAAGTGCCATAATTAAACCAGAAAAGTCCTCCGGTCTGTAACTGGAGCACAAGGCAAAAAAAAAAAAGATTCAAAGATTCAAGAATCTTAATGAACTTGATCATATTACACCAGAGGAGCCTTCACCAAGACCGGCATGCAAGTAGTCACAGAACCAAGGACCTTATTAAGAGAGGGATTCATACGTGAGGGGTCTAAAGCTCATCCTAATAGCGGGAAACATTTCCATGTCCTTTTATCTTCCAGACGTAAGCCATGAGGACACTCGTGCCATATGAATCAGCATTAGACTAATATTTTCTGACTGGCATCATACAGGAATCGGTATTGCGTTGCTCAGATTTTGGGCATGCTGTTTTTATACCATTTCATAACTGCCAGACCAAAAATAATCCCCAAACGTCTAATGACATTTATATGCCCATTAGTTGCAACTGCTAAAAGACTAAAAAAAAAAACCCTTTTCAACATTCATTAAAAAAATTAATAAAATCAATCAAGGTAAAGAGAAGCTGTCACTTGGATCAGAAAAATGTAGTTTGATATCTGTAAAAATCCCTGAGCTCCTGATTCTGCATTTTGCGCTTCGTCGTGCCATTGCAGACATAATCACATTTGTTGCGTTTGGAGCTCAGTATGTGAAGTCTCTGCTTGTAGACAACTGGGCGTTTCTGCAGTTTCCTCTGGGGCATGCACTTTCACCCGTCACACCCAGATGCTGTCAATCACAGCTCGGCAACCCCTAAGGCTGCTAGATTGGCTGCCAATCTGTAAAGAGGAGGGGTGAAGGTCGGAAGGTGTGTGTAAATGATTGGCCCCTCCATGAAGCACCGAACAAGTCGTTCTGTGCCGACAGTCCCTTTGATTGAAAGTTAAACTCCTGCCAGCACCATCCCTGACTGTTTAACCCTCCAGATGCAGTGATCACTACTGATTGCAGCATTTAAAGGGTTGAGAGAGGGTTCCTTCTCATCCTCAGCCACCCTCACAATGCGATTGCAGGGTGCCAATGGTTGTAATGGCAACCTGAAGACATATAATGACCTCTGGGTCTGCCAGGCACGGTGGCTCTACCATAAAGCAGGAGTCCTGGAAGTGTAACAATACTTACGTATCACAGGTCTAAGAAAAAATAAACATTGTAAAAGTCAACCCCCACCACTCCCCCAAAAATAACAAAAAAAACAAACATGAAAAACTGTTTTTGCCTTTTAAAAACACTTTTTTTATGTAAACACAAATTATACAAACTAGTACACATAATTGGTATCGCTACCTCAGGAACGACCTATAGATCTATAAAATCGATCTATAAAATGGTCACATCATTAAATCACTATAATGAACACCATTAGAAAAAAAACTGTAAATACTGTTTTTAAGTCATGCCGACACAGTTTTTGCTGCAGGTTTTAAGTGGAGAGGTTTTTTATGCAATTTTTTTTTTGTACAGATAAGACTTGATTGTGCATTCAGAAACGCAACTGAGTTTTTACCTTTTTACTATAAAAAATAATGCAGAAATCAACAGCGCTTATAAAGGGGTTGTCCACAAGTCAGACAACCCCTTCTCAATCAGCACGATGGCCACAGGAAAACACCAACACTTATACCTACCTCCGATGCCGGCGGCATTCATGCGGTGTTGGCACTCACGCCACATTATTGTGTCATTGGATCCCTACTCAATCGGCGCTGGCTTCACTGCCTCCGGTAAATCCGATATCAAGAGGACGTCAGAGCTGCGGCTGGCCGCTCACTTCATTCTGATGTTTACCCCAAGGCAGTGATGCCAGCACGGATGGAGCGCTGGTTTTGGGGGAGAGCAAGTGCCAACGCCGCTGGAAAGGCACCGATGGCGAGTATAAGTGTTGTCATTTTACTGGGGAAAAACATGGTGGATGAGACGGGGTTGTCAGAGTAGTGGATAACCCCCTTTAAATGCAGGGGGCAGGAGTTTTCATGAAATTACATATACTGCTTTTCCAATTACACGCAAATTTTCTGCACAAAAATACACAGCAGAGAAACTGAAGCATTTTCACTACATGTGAACACAAGCTTAGGGTGTAAAAGGAGCAAATAAGGTCTTTAAGAATAAAGCCGTCTCATCACTAAATGAAAGGTGAATGGTGTAAAAAGATTAAAACAATTCTTAAATTGCCATTTGTTCATTTTGTGTATCAAAAATCAATTGTAATGAGGTGGATAGAGTCACTTTAGGCCCCAACTCGCCTTGGTCCCGGCTGGGTCTCAGTATTTTAGGCATGCACAAAAATAAAGTCAACCACACTTTTGTGCACCACTAAAAAGATAAGACATTGCCGAAAAGAGGCCAAGCGGAATCAAAAACGTCTCCATCTGCTCGTTACATTGAATGGTTCCAATTGAATCCTTTACTGTGCAGATTTAGATGGAAACCCCTGCAGTGTAGAGAAATGTGAACCCAGCTTCACAAGTGATCCAATCGGTTATTTACCCCAAAATATTACAATTAAAACTTTCAAAACCCCCCAAAACAAAAAACAAGCCCCCACTTAGGTTCACTCAACAGAAAAGTAAAAGGTTTACACATGGTTGGTAGAACAGGGTTTCCAAAAAAACAGCTAGCATCCACATGTTTGGCATTACTATATGGGGTGCATATCTCCAAATGCATAAGCTGGGCACTACAATGTATGGGCACTACAATGTAAGGGCACTAGAATGCAAGGGTACTACAATGTATGGGCACTACAATACATGGGCACTACAATGCAAGGGCACTACAATGCAAGGGCACTACAATGTATGGGCACTACAATACATGGGCACTACAATGTGTGGGCACTATAATGTAAGGGCACTACAATGTAAGGGCACTACAATACATGGACACTACAATGCAAGGGTACTACAATGTATGGGCACTACAATGCAAGGGTACTACAATGGCATTTTTGCTATTTTCATTGTTCCAAAAATACACACCCAGGAGGTCTGTGGAGCCAAAATAATACTAACACCCATAGAGGATTTCCAAGAGGGGTACAATTTCTAAAATAGGATCACTAGTGGGGATAATTTGTGTTTCTGGGACACCTGAGTCTTTGCAAATTTTACCTGCAAACTATTTCAGGAAAATCTGCTAGCCAAAAGTCAAATAACGCACCTTCCTTTCTAGCCCTGAAGTGTGGCCAAACAGGTTTATAACCACATATGGAGTAGCGGCGCATTCGGAAGAAATTGTCTAACAAATTATGGGGTCCATTTTCCACTACTACCCCTTGCGAACACAAAATATCTGGGGCTTAGACAATATTTCAGTGATGAAAAGGTCAGTATTTTTAGTTTTATAGCCCATGATATAAAATTCTGTTAAACACCTATGGTGTTAATATGCCCACTGCACCTCTAGTTTTTTTAAATGGGGTCACTTATGGGAGGGTTCTGCCAATGTAACGTTGTACACATAAACCATTCCAGTGCAATATGCACTCCAATATGGCGCTCCTTCCCCTCTGAGCCCTGCTGTGTGACCAAGAATTAGCTTTTGACTACATATGGAGTACTATGGAGAAATTTACACAACATACTGGAAGGTTCATTTTTTTGTGCTACCCTTTTGAAAATGAAAAATTGGGGGCTAAATCAACAGCTTAGTGGAAGAAAAAACACATTTTACATTTTTATGTCTCATTGCTACAAAATTCTGTAAAGCAATTATAAGTTTTAGATGGTTACTACACCCAAAGATTAATTCTGAGGTGAGTAGTTTCCAAAATTGGTCACTTATGGAGGTTTCAGCTGCTCTGTCACCTCAGGGGCTATACAAATGAGACTGTCTGTAGTCTATTCCACCCAAAATTGTGACCAAAAAGTCAGATAGCGTTCCTTTCCTTCAGTCATTTCCAATCACATATAGTATCGGACCCCACAATTTGTTGTGCAATTTCTTGTTTTATTCTTACAGAAACTGAAAATCTGAAGCTAAATCAACGTTTCTATGGAAAAAAAAGTCATTTTTCACATTCCACTTTGCATGATTTCCTGGGAAGCACCTGAAGGGTTAAAATGACTGAATGCAGTTTTGAATATCTTGAGTGATGTAGATTTTACAACTTGTCAGGATTTTGTTTTTACATATAGGCCCCATAAAAAGTTTTTCTTTTTTGTTTTACATTTTATTAAAAAAAAAAAAGAAAACTTGCTGCTTAAATCAATATTTAAAAAAAATGATGCTAACATAATTGGTAACATTTCCCATGTCTACAACATGTTGGCTTTAAAAAAAAACAAAAAAACCCCATTCATATATTTTAAAGGATGTTAATTATAAATTTAGCAGCAATTTTTCCCATAAAAAAAAAATCAGCAGCTTATTTTTAGCGACTGATTAAGCTCCCAAATAGTTCTGGAGGAGCTTATTAAAACCCCATCTCCACATTCCAAAACTGAATTTTACCACTTCCCTCTGCAGCCAGTTCTCATCAAATTTTTCAAACCTGACTGTTGCTACTACAGTTGTGTGAAAAAGCGTTTGCCCCCACTCCTGATTTTCCTATTGTTTTGCATGTTTGTCACACTTAAATGTTTCCGATCTCCAAGCAATTATAAATATTAGACAAAGGTAACACAAGTAAACACAAAATGCGGTTTTTAAATGAATTAATTAAAAAGAAAACCAAACCTACAGGGCCCTGTGTGAAAAAGAGATTGCCCCCTAAACCTAATAACTGGTTGGGCCGCCCTTAGCAGCAACAACTGCAATCAAGCATTTACAATAACTGGCAATGAATCTTTTACAACACTCTGAATTTTGCCAACTCATCTTTACAGAACTGTTGGAATTCAACCACATTGGAGGTTGGCATGAACCGCCTGTTTAAGGTCATGCCACAGCATCTTAATCGGATTAAAACCAGGACTTTGACTAGGCCACTCCAAAGTCTTAATTTTGCTTTTCTAAATATATTCAGAGGTGGACTTGCTGGTGTGTTTTGGATCATTGCCCTGCTTCACAACCTAAGTGCGCTACAGCTTGAGCTCATGAACAGGTGGCCGGATATTCTCCTGGATTTGTTGGTAGTCAGCAGAATTCATGGTTCCATTTACCACAGCAAATCTTCCTGGTCCTGAAGCAGCAAAACAGCCCCAGACCATCACGCTACCAACCACCATATTTTACTGTTGGGTATGATGCTCCTTTCCTGAACTGCGGTGTTACTTCTACGCCAGATATAATGGGGCATACACCTTTCAAAGAGTTCAATTTTAATCTTGTCAGTCCACATAGTATTCACCCGCCAAAAATTGGATATCAAGATGTTTTCTGGCAAAACTCAGAAGAGCCTTTATGTCCTTATTGCTCAGCAGTGTTTTTCGTCTTGGAACTCTGCCATGCAGACCATTTTTGCCCAGTCTTTCTTTTTATGGTTAAATCATGAACACTGACCTTAACCCCTTCCTGACGTCGGACGGGATAGTACATCCGACGTCAGGTCCCCTGCTTTGATGCAGGGCTCCGCGGTGAGCCCGCATCAAAGCCGGGACATGTCAGCTGTTTTGAACAGCTGAAATGTGCCCGCAATAGCGGCGGGTGAAATCGCGATTCACCCGCTGCTATTAACTAGTTAAATGCCGCTGTCAAACGCAGACAGCGGCATTTAACTACCGCATCCGGCCGGGCGGCCGGAAATGACGTCATCGCCGACCCCCGTCACATGATCGGGGGTCGGCGATGCTTCAGTATTGTAACCATAGAGGTCCTTGAGACCTCTATGGTTACTGATCGCCGGTAGCTGTGAGCGCCACCCTGTGGTCGGCGCTCACAGCACACCTGATTTTCTGCTGCATAGCAGCGATCTGATGATCGCTGTTATGTAGCAGAGGCGATCGAGTTGTGCCTGCTTCTAGCCTCCCATGGAGGTTATTGAAGCATGGCAAAAGTAAAAAAAAAAGTTAAAAAAAATGTGAAAAAAATAAAAAAAAACTAAAAGTTTAAATCACCCCCCTTTCACCCCAATCAAAATAAATCAAACCTACACATATTTGGTATCGCCGCGTTCAGAATCGCCCGATCTATCAATAAAAAAAAGCATTAACCTGATCGCTAAACGGCGTAATGAGAAAAAAATCCGAAACGCCAGAATTACGGTTTTTTGGTCGCCGCGACATTGCATTCAAATGCAATAACGGGCGATCAAAAGAACGTATCTGCACCATAATGGTATCATTAAAAACGCCAGCTCGGCACGCAAAAAATAAGCCCTCAACCGACCCCAGATCATGAAAAATGGAGACGCTACGAGTATCGGAAGATGGCGCAATTTTTTTTTTTTTTTTTTTTTTTTTTTTAGCAAAGTTTGGAATTTTTTTTCACCACTTAGGTAAAAAATAACCTAGTCATGTTAGGTGTCTATGAACTCGTAATGACCTGGAGAATCATAATGGCAGGTCAGTTTTAGCATTTAGTGAACCTAGCAAAAAAGCCAAGCAAAAAACAAGTGTGGGATTGCACTTTTTTTGCAATTTCACCGCACTTGGAATTTTTTTCCCGTTTTCTAGTACAACTCGTCCCGCAAAAAATAAGCCCTCACATGGCCAAATTGACGGAAAAATAAAAAAGTTATGGCTCTGGGAAGGAGGGGAGTGAAAAACGAATACGGAAAAACGGAAAATCCCACGGTCATGAAGGGGTTAACTGAGGCAAGTGAGGCCTGCAGTTCTTTGGCTGTTGCTGTGGGGTCTTTCATGACCTCTTGGATGAGACCTTGCTGTGTTCTTAGGGTAATTTTGGTCGGCCAGCCACTTCTGGGAAGGTTCACCACTGTTCCACGTTTTCGCCATTTGAGGATAAATGGCTCTCACTGTGGTTTGTTGGAGTCCCAAAGCTCCAAAAAAGGCTTCTTAACCTTTTCCAGGCAGATAGATTTAAATGACTTTGGTTCGCATTTATTCCAGAATTTCTTTTGATAGCAGCATGATGTCTAGCTCTTGAGGATCTTTTGGTCTGCTTAACTGTCAGGCATGTCCTATTTAAGTGATTTCATGATTGAGAACAGTAATCACACATTTTTGTGGCTAGGGAATTTGAACTCTGCTTCCCAAAGCTGTGATAAACCACAGTTAACTTATGTTTTTAGGAGGGGGGGGGAAATCACTTTTTTCACCCAGGGCCCTGTAGGTTTGGAATTCTTTCTCCCCTAATAATAAAGACCTTCATTTAAAAACAGCATTTTGTGATTACTTGTGTCATCTTTGTCTAATATTTAAATTTATCTGGTGATCTGAAACATTTAACCCATTACTTGCCAAATTAAAATTTTTACAAGTACGGATTTTTCAGAAAAGGGCGTCCCAATATTCAATTAAAAATGACAATGACATGATTTCCTATTTTGAAAACATTCATTTTACAAACACAACACAAAAAATTGGACCTAATTATAAAAATTATAAAATCTTAGTTGCTCGAAGCTAAAGATTAGGCATCCCAAAAAAAGGACATTGGTAGATAATGGGTTAAGTGTGACAAACATGCAAAGAAATAGTATTTGTCCGCTTCCTGATTTCCTATTTCACACAACTGTACATATCCCAGTGATCCTGAGACTTTTTTCAGGACATATTATACTTTATGTTAGTGGTAATTTTAGATTAATACGATCTGCGTTTATTTCTAAAAAAATATTGTAAATTTGACAACATAGACAATTCTCAATTTTTTTATCTTTGTCATACCACCTAAAATAGTTAATAAATAACATTTATCGTACATCTACTCTATATTATGTGTACAAATTTATAGGTCCATTAGGCAGATATTCAAAGTTCAAAAATTGAGAATTTTTCTGAATTGTCAAATTTCTGATATTTTCATAATTGAATCCTATCAACCTAAATTTACCAATAATAAAGAACAATGTGTCGAGAAGAAAAAAAAGTCTCAGAATCACTGATGGCTGTAGAAGAATTTTAAAAGTTAATACCATGTAAAATGACACGTCAGAGTTAGAAAAAAATGGCATGGTCAGTAAGGTGAAAACGGGTTTCGGAAGGAAATGGTTAGAACGAGAGAATCTGAAAAGTTGGTAATGGGGGGATGGTTACATATACGGTAATTCACAAAAAGCCATATGGGAACTGAATCAGTCCCTAAAAATTAGGTCACAAAGTTTGTAGAAAATGTGAAAAACCATTGCCAAATTTTTAAGTAATATATCGTCCCCAAAAATAAACTTCTATATAAAAAAATCCAACACAAAGTAGATATAGTGCTTTGAAAAAGTATTCATACCCCGTAAACTTTTTCCCTATTTGTTCACATAACACCCACAAACTGAAAACCCAAATCAAATACATTTATGTGATACCATCACAAAACGGTAAGTAATTGTGAGAGGTAATGAAATAATACAAGGTTTTCTAATTATTTGAAAAATATAAATCTGAAAATTGAGGGGTGCATTTGTATTCAGCCCATTTACTCTAATACCCCTAAACAAAATTCGGAGCGACCAATCACCTATAAAAGTCACATCATTAGTAAATTGAGTCCATCTGTGAGTGATTTTTTATCAGTATAACTACAGATGTTCTATGAAGGTCTCAGAGGCTTGTGTGTCGTCGTTGAGCCCACCAGACAGGTCAGGGATAAAGTTGTCGAGAAGAGTAAAGCAGGGTTAGGTTATACAAATAAAATAGCCCAAGTTCTGAACGTGAAAAAAAAAGCAGAATATGTCACGGGGCAGGAACACTTTTTCAAGGCACTGTATATGGTAAATGTTAACTGTTGGCTGATGCAAAACAGTAACAGTTTGAAAATTGCAAATTTTCCATATACCGGTAGTTTGAAAATGTCAGGGTTTCTTTTTTTAATATGTCGTAAAGTACGCGTCATAATAAAACAAATCTTAGAATCAACTTAGTAGGTAAAAATATTTCAGAGTTATTGCCACGCAAGATAACCCACATATGAACAAAACGGGGCCGGTGTCCTTGAGTCCAAATCAGCGGCGTTACACAAGCGGTCATTTTCTGATGACACATTCCCATTGTACCATAAGTGACAACAATTGGAAAAGTCCTCAAATAAAAAAGGCCATTATTATAATTCAGATCTGTAGCTGTGATTAAAGAGAACCCGTCATTAGATTCATGCTGCCTTAACCAAGGGCCGCATCAGACAAATAAAAATGAGCATATAGGGTCCTGCATGTTGAGACCCAACAAGTCAGGTGAGGTCCCTGCCCAGCTTCTCCTTGCCCGGCTACGGTTGGGGAAGCCAGCAGATCTTATCTGACTAGTCCGGGCTCTCTCTGAAGCCCCCGGACGGCTTTCCCATCGGCGTGTCCTCTGACACGCAGCCACATTTCCACGTGCGCAGCCACGCTCAGATTCCTGCAGCCTGTAGTTCGAGCAGCATGAATCTAATGACAGGTTCCCTTTACACTCGATGTGCAAACGTTTGTGTTTCTGCACAAATAACATCGCATATATAAATACATACATGGCATATAAAAAGGTGGAAAAAAAATACAGGGAAAAAAAACTCCTAAAATTGTAACAGGAATATATCCCGCTTTTTACCTTCAGATGTACTGCAGTTTTTGTCCACCCAAACAAGTATATCTATACACAAACACATTTTCGGAGAGACATGCACACATTCTGCAGTCTGTAAGTCAAGTAAATACAAAATGTCTACAGAAAAGAAAAATATAGAAAAATCATAATTACAGAGAAGTTGTTAAATAAGGGAATAAAGTCAATTGTGTTTAGAGTGACCCTAACAGTGGCACGATCGATATAGTATTCCCGATACCTATATATTGCAGCTTGTTCCAAATGGTGTGAAGGAAAATAGATATATTTTTTGTTTTTTTTTGCCATTTCTCAGCTTCATTTGTCAGGACAGACAGCGCTTCAATCACATTACTTCAGATATAGAGTTTGTATCACTTCATAATGTCCCAAGTCGAGGTGGCGGGAAATGAATTTCTAGAAGATCCTTGGAGAAGAAGGGGGAAACGCAAGATGCTGGTGGAGCAGAAAAGGTCTCTCCGGGACTGTGCTTTCTGTGGCAGAAGGTGAGTATACATTACAGGACTCGCACCATACCAATAAATAAGAGGAGACGACTAGAACGAAAAGCAACAAAATGAATATTGACATTAAATGTCAAATGAGTCGGTGAAAAGATATTGGAGCTGAAAGAAGATTAGGCAATGATTTTGAAGTCTATGAAATATCAAAAGTTTCTTTCAGCCGTTCCCACCCCCATCCCACAATAGGTCCATGAAATACTGTCACATCATGATATGCCTCCTGCGGTGGAGGGCCAGATGATCGGAACGAGAGAAGGTTCGGTCACAGTTCGTACAAATGAAAGGTTTAATGCCTGTATGTTTACGGAAATGTCGCGTCAACTCGTCTGATCTGGCAAATTTCCACGTACAACCCTCCCATGTGCATTTGTAGGGTTTTTCTCCTAAGAAGAAAAGAAATACAAAAGGTTAGAAGTGCTCCATGCTAAAGCCATCCATGCAATAATCTAAGCGTTAGACATAAAACCTTCCACGTATTCATTACTATCCAGAAAGGCACCTGTGTGTATCCTCCTGTGGGCTTTTAGGTGTGAGCTCTTGGTATATACTTTATCGCAGCCTTCAAAATCACATTGATGAACTCTCTTTTTCCTTGCATCTGGAAACCCTGCTCCACTGGGATGCATCCGAAAGAGGCGGGAACTGGAGGAAAAGCAGCAGTTTTAAAATCATTAATATCTCCAACATTGAAATTGCAACATCAAGAAAGAAAAGTTGTGGAATTACTGAAATCACAGGTTGGACTGACAGGTTACTGATCAGCAAATGATGAGAAAATGGAAACAATGTCTCCATGGCTGCAGCATCTCCAGACTTGTCTTCCATCGAACACGTCAGGGACGTCATTGCTCAGTGATTATGCAGGAGCTGCCAGCAGAGGATTTTGATGATTTGCCCAAGTGCATTTAGAGGCAGAACCTTCTTTGGACAACCATTAATAATTTCCCTAATAGACATGGCTGTAAGTGCAGGGATTTCTGCACGTGACACTCATACTCGACATCGAATAAATCGAGAGGTTTTGAAAATGTTGTTTCCATCTAGTGATTTGATCATTCACACATTTCCATCATTCCTTGACTGACGTCACAGCATTTAATCTTAATTATCCAGACGTCTATTCTCAGTAAGTCAGGAGGCATAGACTTATCTATATGTTAACTTTTAAATTTGTGTTTGTTCTTTGGTTGGTCAAGGAAAGAAACTTTTGATAGTATAAGCCTGTAATATTGACTTTTAAGTTGACAATTGTTGTAACATATTGTGTAGTTATCCCGGAAGACAGAGACGCAGGGTAATTGAACAATAGCTGTTTGCTAATATGTTGATTTCACATTGTCCAGGCCAGTTTGTTGACATCGAAGGGTAAACTATAGATAATCAAAATGCGTGTTAACCTCATCACCCCTTCCCCTCTGGAAGATGGCTTAAAGGACAACAGTTGTGAACTAAAAAAAGGGGATATGCCTCTGTAACAAGTTACCCAAGAGATCCAGTGATCCAAAGAACCAGACACGCTTTACAAAACCACATATGGAGCAGTATATGGGGCCCATTATATATGGAACAGTATATGGGGCCCATTACATATGGAGCATTTTATGGGCCCGTCACATATGGAGCATCTTATGGGTCCCATTACATAAGGAGCATTATGGGGCCAATTACATATGAAACATTTTATGGGGCCAATTACATATGGAGCATTATATGGGGCCAATTACATATGGAGCAGTATACGAGGCCCGTTCTACTGTATGGATAAATATATAGGGTCCATTATAATGTATGGAGCATTATAATGGGCACATTATTCTGCATAGAGCACTATGTGGTGTCCATAATACTGTATGGAGGACTAATCTGTCCTGTTTCTGAGCTATTGACAACATTCATGTAATGTAAAAAGTGAAATCTTTGGCATTGTACTATACCTACATCTATCTGTGCATCATGGATTGTGGTATGTGTTAAAGGGGCCCACTGAGACTCTTTCTCCTGGGGCCCACGAAAACCTGGAGCCGGCCCTGTCATCTTCCTAAGCTTGTTGTTACCTTCTCTCTGTGCATGCCACAGGTGGGGTAGTCGGCCCTAGAACCTCCCAAATCACAGCTGATTTTAATCCCAGAGAGTCAGCAGAAGGGTGAGACTCTGTAATTTGCACCATCTTGGGCATTTTGCTGGGACTGTTCTATGTGTTATTTGACTGTTTTGTGGTTCAATAAAGTATTGCCACACCGTTTTACCCTCACCCTGTGAGGTCTGAGTAACATTACACCCACGGTAAAAGGAGAGCAGGGCGTTGAGCCCTGGTCCTTGCGTTTTCAGGCTGACCCGGTGTCTCCACAACGACTTCCATTTTTGGTGTTGCAATTTTCAGCATTGAGGAGTGCAGAAATTAAAAAAATAAAATAAATTGTGAATGCCCAAATGAAGATGACCAAAATAATTTCCTTGTCCTTATTTTCATATCAGTTACTAAGGTATGCGAGTGGGACAATCACCACTTCGATGATTTATTAAGCTGTTCATGCTCATTTAAACCCCAACATCACTAAATACAAATGTCATCCAAAATAAGAAAAAAAGATGGAGAACAAGAACTCAGTGGTAAATCACTTTTGTCTTACCTAGAGTAGACTTTCAAGCACTTGTATTGTCTTATATTTGCACGTAGTAAGTAACGCAACAGGTAGCCACATCTCCACAATAACCTCAGCTCAGCCACATCATCGAAATAAAGAGCATGCACACCGCTGTGCTACATACAGTACATACATATATACATACACACACAGCTATGCTACATACACACACACAGCTATGCTACATACACACACACACAGCTATGCTACATACATACATATATACATACACACAGACACAGCTATGCTACATATACCCACAGCTTTGCTACATACATACATACACACAGACACAGCTATGCTACACACACACACAGCTTTGCTACATACATACATATATACATACACACAGACACAGCTATGCTACATACACACACACACAGCATACATTACCACATTTTGCGCACACTCTGCTGACATCATTATAGTCTATGGCCTCGAATCCTGTTTTGCGGAGGGGGTTCGGACACAAGCCCTCAACAGGATCCATGAACGTGTAACTATACGCAATGTGAAAGCACCTCAAAGCAGAACATTTCTCCTTGTGGACAGTGCTCAGCTGGAATAAAGCACGTAACTCCCAAGTCATATATCAAGGACAAAAAAAAACTCATGAGTATATTACAACACTGAAAGGAGGAAGGGAATAATCCACCAGAGAGTATAATCCTTTTTAAAAAAAATGCATTTTAGTAAATATTTATCTCCTAAAATAGACAATGGGAATCGGAAAACTACTGGACACCAAACAAGCAGGTGCAGAATGTTACCAATATAATGCAAAATCCAGAAATAATCAATGATCAAGCAAGTCAAAATATTGAAGTGTAGCCTAAAGTAAACAGATTGGTAGCAGAATTCAAAAAAGTGCAAACAGCAATTTAAGAAAATAGTAATAAATATAGATATGGTGACAAAAAATGAATGTCTACCACATAATGTTAGATCAAGCTGCCAAAATACACAGAGCCACTGCCCCTGCTTGTTTGGTGTCCAGTAGTTTTCCGATTCCCTTTGTCTATTTTAGGCTTCTTTTACACTTACCGTGGTTTTGTGACCCCAATAGATTTCTATGGGGCCGCAATAATTCCACGGCACGCCATATGGCCGTGAGGGCCATATTTAAGGCAGTGAAAAAATATTGAGCCTGCTCGATATTTTTCACGGATTACGGACATGGCCCCCATTGAAAATCAATGGGGCTGCAAAAACAACAAAAGCTTGTGTCACGGGTTCCTTCTCCAGTATCACACAATCAACAGAGCAAGAGAATAGTGAACAATTCCAAGACCTTTATTTAGGCAAAACACGAAAGGTCCATATATATACGATCCATCACACAAAGGATTAAATAATCCAGAACACGAATACAGTTCAGTTACAGAATAAAAGTCCAACAATCCAGCACAGAGGATAACAGTCCATATTCCCTTCTTTCTCTCTGATATGCTCTTCACATCATGGTTCCACATCAGACTGATCTCTGTGTCTCACCTCCCTGATATTTACAAGTCTCCCCCCTCATTCACAGGCCAGGAGGGGGAAGGTCTCAGGGGCTCGTTGTTTCAACAAGCTAGGTCAACATGTCATTAGCATATTAGCAAACAACATTATTCACTGACCCTGTGGAGAGATAACAATACAGAACTGTGGGGAGAATATCAGATGGCAAATAACAACTCATCCTACAAGATACAGTAACACCATGATAATCAGTAAGATAGAAATATACACAAAAATGATACCCACATAGCATATCACACCATCACAGCTTGTTTTTGCAGTGCCCCGTGACTTCCAGTTTTGTGGAACGCTGTTTTTTTTTCCAATACTTTTGCCATAGTATTGGAAACCCGAAAAACGTCGATCCGCAAGTTTTTTGTGGTCAGTTATTGCGGCAGACCGTGAAAATTGCGGTAATAAAGCCCGCACAAAGCACGGTAAGTGTAAAAGAAGCCTTAAAGGGAAGGTGCCATCAAAAAAATTTTTTTTACAGAAATTGTAAAAATTTAAAGAATTAATGTTTACATTTTCTTAAAAATTATTATCATTTGTTTATAATTTAGTAAAATATGAAAAATAATTTGAAAAGTTTTGGAATTTCCACTTTTAAACACTAGGGGGAGCAGCTGCTGAAATTTCAGAAAAACCTCGTGTACAACAAGCTCACATTACAGCACTGCAGTAATTATGGGCGGAGTCTGCTGACGTGTGTGATGTCTCCTCTCCTTCCCTTCTGGGTGTCTGCTAAGGGATAAGAGAGGATGAGATTCAGGAACCCAGTGAGCAGCCATTTTGTTGGTGACTGCAGAGCAAGGCTGCCGTCACACTAGCAGTATTTGGTCAGTATTTTACCTCAGTATTTGTAGCCAAAACCAGGAGTGGGACAATTAGAGGAGAAGTATAACAGACACATCTGCACCACTTCTGCATTTATCAGCCACTCCTGGTCTTGGCTTACAAATACTGAGGTAAAATACTGACCAAATACTGAATGTGTGACGGCAGCCTTAGGCTACTTGCACACTAGCGTTGTTGGCTGTACGTCGCAATGCGTCGTTCAGGAGATAAAACACATCCTGCAAAACACATCCTGCAAAGTTGTCTGCAGGATGTGTTTTTTCCCCATAGACTAACATTACCGACGCATTGCGACGTATTGCCACACGTCGCAACCACCGTGCGACGGTTGAGTCGTGTTTTGGCGGACCGCCGCCACAAAAAAAATTACATGTAACGGTTTTTTTGTGCGTCGAGTCCGCCATTTTCGACCGTGCATGCGCAGCCGAAACTCCGCCCCCTCCTCCCCGGACCTTACAATGGGGCAGCGGAAGCGTCGTAAGACTACATCCGCTACCACGTCGGGCATTTCTTTCACAGCATGCGTCGGTACGTCGGCCCGACGCACTGCGACGGGCCCGTACTGACGCTAGTGTGAAAGCAGCCTTACACTGACAAGTAGACAGTCACCGAGGATGGCAGCCAGCAAGGATTCTGGGAGATATGTGGTGGAGGGAGCAGGGTGACCGCAGCGCAGAGTATTTCAGGAGAGCAGTGTGCTGGTCTATGGGGGCCCCCTGTTTGGTGCGCGGAGCAGCCAGGGATTGTACATAGAGCACTGTCTTTTATACACATGGATGGACAGTCTGCTCCACAGAAATCCAGGAAACATTTCTGCGGATTGATGGCCTGTTCTGATCCAGACTTTGCATGCTAAGACCCCATTCCCCTCCTCAGATCCTGTCTTCTCCATCCTGTCCTGGTGATGTGTGAAAGTGAGACGACAGGCGAAGTACGGGGTGACGCTGGGAAGGAAATTTAGCCATATAGTAACAATAAAAATGAGACCCCTCTCTTCAGCAGCCTGACCAGCCCTGACTGCACCTAACTGGAGGTCATGCTGCCCCCTCTATTACCCCAGACCCGCGAGCAGGTGCTCAGCCAGAACCACCATAGAATGGGTCCGCTTTCTGAAGATAATACTGCCATAGTGTTCTCACATAATACTGCCATATAGCTCACACATAATACCGCCATATAGATCACACACAATACCATCAAATAGATCACACACAATACTGTCATACAGTTCTCACATACCACCATATAGAGCACACATAATACAGCCATATGGATCACACACAATACCATCATACAGTTCTCACATACCACCATATAGATCACACATAATACTGCCAGTGTTCTCACATAATACCACCATATAGATCACACATAATACCGCCAGTGTTCTCACATACCGCCATATAGATCACACATAATACTGCCAGTGTTCTCACATAATACCACCATATAGATCACACATAATACCGCCAGTGTTCTCACATAATACCACCATATAGATCACACATAATACCGCCAGTGTTCTCACATACCACCATATAGATCACACATAATACCGCCAGTGTTCTCACATACCGCCATATAGATCACACATAATACTGCCAGTGTTCTCACATAATACCACCATATAGATCACACATAATACCGCCAGTGTTCTCACATAATACCACCATATAGATCACACACAATACCACCGTATAATTCTCACAATACTGATCAAGCATAATCACCACCATACAGATCACATAATACCGTCATATAGATCTCACATAATGCCATAATACAGCATGACCCCTGCAGCTCCTGTTATCGCATGCATTGAGTTGTGTGTGTAATGGGGAAAGATATGCAGGGGGGAGAGGAGTGCCTGAGAGGATTAGATACACGGTTCACCAGACAGTATCACACAGGATAGGATTAGATACATGGCTCAGCAGTCAGTATCACACAGGAGAGGATTAGATACACGGCTCAGCAGTGAGAGGATTAGATACACGGCTCAGCAGTCAGTATCACACAGGAGAGGATTAGATACACGGCTCAGCAGTCAGTATCACACAGGAGAGGATTAGATACACGGCTCAGCAGTCAGTATCACACAGGAGAGGATTAGATACACGGCTCAGCAGTCAGTATCACACAGGAGAGGATTAGATGCACGGCTCAGCAGTCAGTATCACACAGGATAGGATTAGATACACGGCTCAGCAGTCAGTATCACACAGGATAGGATTAGATACACGGCTCAGCAGACAGTATCACAGGATAGGATTAGATACACGGCTCAGCAGTCAGTATCACACAGGATAAGATTAGATACACAGCTCAGCAGACAGTATCACAGGATAGGATTAGATACACGGCTCAGTAGTCAGTATCACACAGGATAAGATTAGATACACAGCTCAGAAGACAGTATCACACAGGAGAGGATTAGATACACGGCTCAGCAGTCAGTATCACACAGGAGAGGATTAGATACACGGCTCAGCAGTCAGTATCACATAGGATAGAATTAGATGCATGGCTCAGCATAGTATCACAGTATAGGATTAGATGCATGGCTCAGCAGACAGTATCACACAGTATAGGATTAGATACACGGCTCAGCATAGTATCACACAGGAGAGGATTAGATACATGGCTCAGCAGTCAGTATCACACAGGATAGAATTAGATGCATGGCTCAGCATAGTATCACAGTATAAAATTAGATGCATGGCTCAGCAGACAGTATCACACAGTATAGGATTAGATACACGGCTCAGCATAGTATCACACAGGAGAGGATTAGGTACAGGGCACAGCAGACAGTATCATACAGGAGAGGATTAGGTACATGGCACAGCAGACTATCATACAGGAGAGGATTAGATACACGGCTCAGCAGTCAGTATCACACAGGAGAGGATTAGATACACGGCTCAGCAGTCAGTATCACACAGGATAGAATTAGATGCATGGCTCAGCATAGTATCACAGTATAGGATTAGATGCATGGCTCAGCAGACAGTATCACACAGTATAGGATTAGATACACGGCTCAGCATAGTATCACACAGGAGAGGATTAGATACACGGCTCAGCAGTCAGTATCACACAGGAGAGGATTAGATACACGGCTCAGCAGTCAGTATCACACAGGATAGAATTAGATGCATGGCTCAGCATAGTATCACAGTATAGGATTAGATGCATGGCTCAGCAGACAGTATCACACAGTATAGGATTAGATACACGGCTCAGCATAGTATCACACAGGAGAGGATTAGATACACGGCTCAGCAGTCAGTATCACACAGGAGAGGATTAGATACACGGCTCAGCAGTCAGTATCACACAGGATAGAATTAGATGCATGGCTCAGCATAGTATCACAGTATAGGATTAGATGCATGGCTCAGCAGACAGTATCACACAGTATAGGATTAGATACACGGCTCAGCATAGTATCACACAGGAGAGGATTAGGCTACGTTCACATTTGCGGCCTGCGCCGCAGCGTCGGGCGCCGCAGCGTCGCCGCATGCGTCATGCGCCCCTATATTTAACATGGGGGCGCATGGACATGCGTCGCACTTGCGTTTTGCGCCGCATGCGTCCCTGCGGCGCCCGCGTCCGGGCGCAGAGGACGCAGCAAGTTGCATTTTTGCTGCGTCCAAAATCAATGAAAAAAAGGACGCAAGCGGCGCAAAACGCAGCGTTGTGCATGCGTTTTGCTGCGTTTTTGTTTGCGTTGTGCGTTGCGGCGCCGACGCTGCGGCGCACAACGCAAATGTGAACGTAGCCTTAGATACACGGCTCAGCAGTCAGTATCACACAGGATAGAATTAGATGCATGGCTCAGCATAGTATCACAGTATAAAATTAGATGCATGGCTCAGCAGACAGTATCACACAGTATAGGATTAGATACATGGCTCAGCATAGTATCACAGTATAGGATTAGATGCATGGCTCAGCAGACAGTATCACACAGTATAGGATTAGATACACGGCTCAGCATAGTATCACACAGGAGAGGATTAGGTACAGGGCACAGCAGACAGTATCATACAGGAGAGGATTAGGTACATGGCACAGCAGACTATCATACAGGAGAGGATTAGGTACATGGCACAGCAGACTATCATACAGGAGAGGATTAGGTACATGGCACAGCATAGTATCACAGTATAGGATTAGATGCATGGCTCAGCAGACAGTATCACACAGTATAGGATTAGATACACGGCTCAGCATAGTATCACAGTATAGGATTAGATGCATGGCTCAGCAGACAGTATCACACAGTATAGGATTAGATACATGGCTCAGCATAGTATCACATTATAGGATTAGATGCATGGCTCAGCATAGTATCACACAGGAGAGGATTAGGTACAGGGCACAGCAGACAGTATCATACAGGAGAGGATTAGGTACATGGCTCAGCACAGTGTAGTGATAGATACACGGTCTGATGTCCTTGATCAGTGGCTGCAGTGAGAGGCAGGGTCGGGTCGGAGCAGCACAGAGATTCTCCCCTCCCCCCCCTGTTACCTCTCTGCAGCTCCTGATAGAGGACATCAGACCCCAGCACTTCACCCTCTCTAGCGATTCTAGAGATTGAGCCAGGGCACCAGGCAGCAGAGGACAGGGAACGGCCGACTGCTGACAGTGTGAAAGGAGAGGCAGCTGGAGCTGCCCCTCCAACAGCACAGCTCTCAGTCACAGTGGAGCTCACACACTGTGGGCTGAAGAAACATGGCGCCGACCTCCTGCCTCTGCTGTGATGTGGAGACAGCCCAGGGGGCGTGGCCAGATCAGAGCAGGAGATAACGCGGTCGGCTCCCGACTGCTGAGTCCTATGCACAGGGCTGCCGTAAATGCAGAGTGGAAATGTCGTGCTGGGACTCTTACACTCCTGCAAAGCAAAATGGCGGCGCCCAGTGGCTGCAAAAATTATTAATAATAAAAAAGATATTAAGGTTAAAAAAAATAATTTTGTATTAAAGATAATTGTTTATATAAACAATCATTTTTAATACAAAAACAAAATTGCGGCACCTTTCCTTTAAAGAGATATATTTAATAAAATTACTTTTTAAAAAAAAGGATTATATACTCTGGTGGTGGTTCATTCACTTCTTTCTTTCAGTGTTGTAATGTGCTCAGCCGGAGTAAGGAGACTTAAAGGCCATGGAATGCTTCACTAGGAATTTAAATACGCATATTGCATCTCCTGAAGGAAAATGACTAGATCACTGGCACCACCTACTGAATGTAACAATCATAAGTGAACTATCGCCCTGTATTAGATGCAACATTTTCCAATTGGACCCCATCAGTGCTGTCTCGATTTTCCTTCACTTTTGATATTTAAGTCTTAAAGCAAAGTAAAGAGATAGAAATCAATTTGGTTTTACCTGTGTGGAAGGCTCTCATCACTGTCGCTGTTTATCTCCACTGGAGAATCAGGCTCCACTTTAACTGAAAAATAAAATCGATTCCCTTTAAGACACGTGCTCAGAAATAAATCCGTCAGTAAGGATCGTCCCTCCTGAAATCCAGATTTTTCTTAATATGTAAATGAGCTGTTCAGATCTCTGGGCCGGACATAGATCTCCCTGAGAATCTGCCTCCAGGGATTTTTTTTGTAATGACAGGCATTACCAGTGTGAGACATGCAGGTAGATCAGGAGATCAGACTGTCAGTCATTACATGTCTCACACTGGTAAAGCCTCCTTTCATTTATAATAATCTCTGGGGACGGATCCTCAGGGAGATCTATGTCCTTCCCAGAGATCCTAACAGCTCATTTACATATAAGAAAAACATGGATTTCTCTGGGATAAGACCTCAGATCGCAGAAATTAAGGTGCCCTGTTATTATCAGCTCCACTCCCTTCTGGCAGAGGCAGATGATGGCTGTGTACCATTATCTGCCAGGAAATATGCTAGTTACTTTGAATCTGACCATTGGCAGCTGATGAGGTACACATGTCACCTACTGAGGTATTTAAGACTACAAAATTAGTCATTAGGGAAAATTGTGGCATCAACAAATGTGATCCGGCTCATACTTATAATGGAAAAAGAAACAAAACACTCACAAAGGATGCAACAAGGGATTCAGGAAGTGTGTGTGTTCTGAATAGGTTTCCCCCTTGTAAAATAGCACCACCTATGCTCCCTTCCGGTGCTGGCGCCGTTCCAGTGGCTCCCCAGGGATCACATAACATTGTCACGCGATCCCTTCGGCCAACCAGGCTTCACGCTCCCTCCTTCGGACGAATCGCCTACATAGCAGCCGTAGCTTTTGCTTTCTACGGATGTATATCATTTGTCTGAAGGAGGTGACACTGAAGCCTGATCGGCCTCAGGGATCACGTGACAATGTTATGCGATCCCCGGGGGAGCCACTGGAACGGAGCCAACACCAGAGGGGAGTATAGGTGATATTATTTTATAAGGGGGAAACAGATTCACAAGGGGTTACCCTTTAAAGAACCAATATATAGCAATTCAGGAAGTGTACAATATTTGCTCATTCGGTCTTACAAAAAAATGGAATAAGAAAAAAAAAAAAAAAAACGTAATGTACCGCCAAATGGTACCAATAAAAACCTTCAACTCATCCTGCAAAAAATACAAGCCCTTATTCAGATCTGTCATCAGTAAACAGAAGAATAGAGGCTTTTCACATTACTAGTAGATCAAAAGGTGCTGGAAGAGAGACATGGCTTCCAAAAGCCAATCCAGTGAAATCCATAGCACAAAGCCATATGGCGTCTTCGGAGCTGTGCGGCGTGCCAGAACCACCGATAACCTCGACATGCACGGCACTGCTGCAGAGGGGGGAACCACTAAAGGGCGGCCAGGACTTAATGGTTGATGGCTTATCCCCGGATAGATTACTCAAATCTCTGGTTGGCACTCATGCTCGAAGACAAAGGGAGCGCTGTAGCCGTGGACGTCACGACAAACTGTAGGGTAAAATACTACAGAAGCCACATGAAGAAGCAACTGAAAGTGTTAATGGTATATGAGCATATGGCAATAGTAAGGACACGATATTTCAGTCTGTCCCAGACTAGTCATAGTCAACGTCCCATGATCCCCGGCCGATATAGGGGCCAACTTGCCAATAACATTTGAGCTGTGGTATTTTGCACTATTGTATATGAGATCAGTGGCGGTCCAACACCCAGCACACCACCGGATCAGCAGAGCCCCACCATGTGCCCAGAGTAGGACCATGTACACAGTATTCGGAAAAAGAAGAAGTACGCGCCCCAATTACATATCCACAGTATGGGTGCAGGCAGCAAAGGATCCGGTACAGAGACCCTCAAAACTCCAAGGAGGGGAATGTGAGCACAATTCGTCTAAGATACCGGCACAACTACGAAGGGATTCCCTAGGTGAAGCCGTTTCTGGGAAAAGCCGGTGTTTTTTTTTACATGGTGTCGATGGTGGTTTTCAGCTTATTGAAAATAAAAATGTACTTTATTTTTTGAATGTTAAAATAATGAAAATAATAAATAAATATAAAATACGATACGGTATATGTAGTAAGAAGAAAAAGAGAAAATAGAAAGCCAAAACAGTTTTTGGTTGTCCAACTTCCCACAAGAAACGCAATACTAAAGTGACCAAAACCAAACTGTATGAAAAAATTAAAACCTCAGACATCCATGAGGAATAATATAAAGACAAAAATTATATAAGAAAAGTTAGTTTTCAGGGAAAAAGAAAAAAAAAATACTTTTTTCTTTTATTAGAGTTCTGATTTTTTTAGCCACTAAAAACCGCAACAACAAAAAAATTCCATTTTTTTTTTTTTTTTTTAATTACTGTATACTAAATGCCCCTCCAAAATAAAGTGCAGAAATGAGTATTTTCTTTTTACCAAAAAATTGTCTGCATCTTTTCAGTGGATGCAGAGCTACAAATACACAAGTGGTAATGTCTCCTCGGAGACGATTTCCTGGAAGTCATACCTGAGTATGATAAGCCAAAGAGTCCGGGGTCAGACGGTGACTGGTCGGCTCTGGAATCGGAATCTTCCATTTCAGACGCTGGAGATTTGATCATTAAACTGTGGGTCTTTCCTGTAATCAATATAACAAACACACCAGTAAGGTCACAACAACAACAATATGGAGATACAGCGCGCTGGAAGCTTACAATCAAAAATATATATAAGGCCAGGCACGTACAACTCCTGTCATATCGCTCCTCTACCAGACGTGTAATTAGGGAATTATTCCGCTCAATAGTTATAATGCAACAAGAACTGAAAACAAGTAAAAGGATTGAAAAAGCCAAATAATGATCAAGTCTTATCGAATTAAGCATTCTAATGAGTAACCAGCAGAGGGCAACATTGTACTGTCATTCCCAGGACATGGCTGAGCCAAGAGCCAAACACAGGACTGTAGTCACCCAGTTTCCTCGCTCAGAGGGTCACACTGGGGCATGTCCACACACAGCCTCATACAGTCACATTCCCGGGACACATCTGAGCCAAGAGCCGAACACCGCACTGTAGTCACCCAGATTCCCCACTCAGAGGGTCACACTGGGACATGTTCACACACAGCCTCGTACGGTCACGTTCCCGGTGTAACAGGCCAAAGTAACCCCGTCCCAGATTAACCCCGGGTATAATTTGGCCTAGGCCAGAGTATACCCCGGGGTATAAACTGGCCTAGGCCAAACTATACCCAGGCATAAAATGGCCTAGGCCAAACTATACCCCGGGGTGTAAAATAGCCTAGGCCAAACTATACCCCTCCAGGCCACATTATACCCCCCAGGGTTAAAGTGGCCTAGGCTACATTTAACCCTGGGTATATTTTGGCCTAGGCCAAACTATACCTAAGGATGTAAAACAGCCTAGGCCAAACTATAACAGGCCACACTATACCCTCAGGCCAGACTATAGCCTTTTACTGGTTGCTATGGGATTTTACATGGCCACTTTATCCTAGCAACGCCCTGGATACGGTTGGAAAAGGGGTTTATCTACCTTGGGGGGCACCCTCACAGCACTGCGGGGAAGCCGGGGAACCCTTTTACTGGTTGCTATGGGATTTTACATGACCAATTTATCCTAGCAACGCCTTGTATACGCTTGGAAAAGGGGTTAATCTACCTTGGGGGCACCCTCACAGCACTGCGGGGTGGGTGGGGATCCCTTTTACTGGTTGCTATGGGATTTTACATGGCCACTTTATCCTAGCAACGCCCTGGATACGGTTGGAAAAGGGGTTTATCTACCTTGGGGGCACCCTCACAGCACTGCAGGGAAGCCGGGGAACCCTTTTACTGGTTGCTATGGGATTTTACATGACCAATTTATCCTAGCAACGCCTTGTATACGCTTGGAAAAGGGGTTAATCTACCTTGGAGGACACCCTCACAGCACTGCGGGGTGGGTGGGGATCCCTTTTACTGGTTGCTATGGGATTTTACATGGCCACTTTATCCTAGCAACGCCCTGGATACGGTTGGAAAAGGGGTTTATCTACCTTGGGGGCACCCTCACAGCACTGCGGGGAAGCCGGGGAACCCTTTTACTGGTTGCTATGGGATTTTACATGACCAATTTATCCTAGCAACGCCTTGTATACGCTTGGAAAAGGGGTTAATCTACCTTGGAGGACACCCTCACAGCACTGCGGGGTGGGTGGGGATCCCTTTTACTGGTTGCTATGGGATTTTACATGGCCACTTTATCCTAGCAACGCCCTGGATACGGTTGGAAAAGGGGTTTATCTACCTTGGGGGCACCCTCACAGCACTGCGGGGAAGCCGGGGAACCCTTTTACTGGTTGCTATGGGATTTTACATGGCCACTTTATCCTAGCAACGCCTTGGATACGCTTGGAAAAGGGGCTTATCTACCTTGGGGGCACTGTCGCAGCATTGCATGGAGGCTGGGGAACTCTTTTCCTGGTTGCTAAGCGATTTCAAATGATCAATCTAAGGTACTTACACCATGTAAAACCCTATAGCAAGCAGGGTGCCCCCAAGGTAGATAAACCCCTTTTCCAAGCATATACAAGGCATTGCTAGGATAAAGTGGTCATGTAAAATCCCATAGCAACCAGTAAAAGGGTTCCTCGGTGTAACAGGCCAAAGTAACCCTGTCCCAGATTAACCCCGGGTATAATTTGGTCTATGCCAGAGTATACCCGGGCATAAACTGGCCTAGGCCAAACTATACCCCGGGGTGTAAAATAGCCTAGGCCAAACTATACCCCTCCAGGCCAGATTATGTAACTAATCTGGGGTTAAAGTTGCCTAGCCCAATTTATACCTCTCAGCTCATATTATACCCCAATGAAATCATTTGCATTGAGTGATATACACAAGAATTACTTAATGCTTCAACATTTTATTGAGAAACCAAACTGACAATTCTTAAAGAGTACCTCCCACTATACAAAACTTTTGCCCATGGCAAAAGTAGTTGTAAAGGGGGGTATTTGTAATGCATATGCATTACAAATACCCCCCCATTTTATAGTTACCTTAGGGGGGCTGCCCGATTACCCCCCCTCGCTAACCGCCGCTGCCCGTCTCCTGGTAGACGGGGTCCCCCTCCTGCCGCTAGGTGGCGCTGCCTCTCCATGCGCCGACGTCACAGCCAGGCGCCATAGAGGAGAGCGGCACCTGGCTAGTGCCGTTGGAGCTTGTAGAAGCAGAGCCAGCACCACCTAGCGGTGGGAGGGGGGGCAATAATTTCTCATTAGCTATAAGTCACTTATCATGCAATGCAATTATCTGGGGCAACAAATCGCCCAACAGTCATTCTGTGTATTATGACATTTAGTCTAGCATGTCCTTGCTACCAAATTAACGTTTAAAGCTAAACACTGATAACAACATTGAAATGATCGTGCTTATTTTCAAGATACAGTGCATGTTCAGTTGTTGACTGCAGATTGAAGCTTGCAGGATATGTCAACCAATCCATGGAGTCACCGACGTTTGTGTAGATTATTATGTCGCAACTCAACAGATTCGCCGTGGTCATGATCTCTGCATCAGTTGCCCAGACTCCATCACGAGAGATTCCAGAGATGTTCACATATTCATTCACATTTTGGTTCAAGTAGTCCTGTAGTTTTTTTGTCAAGTCAGTTTTCATATGGTGGATGACTTTATCTCTGAGAAGGGAATGGTTGTCCTCTGTTCCTGTCAAGATGTAGCTGATGGCCCGGAAGAAGCAGTTTCCATCACCTTTGGTTTTATATGTACGCCGTGGTTGTTCAAGGTCTCGTCTGCATCCACAGTATACAACCTTACTAAACGTAAGGCCAAGAGTGGTGCTAAGATACTTCCTTCTTGAACTTGGTAGTAGGTTGAAAGCCTTAGTTTGCTTATTTTTCTGTGTGGCAGAGTCACTGGAATAATCATCATCGGATGGTGGAGAAGCCTCTTTATCCTGGTAAATCTTTAGGTTGCTGGTGTGGTATGTGTTGCTTAATATCTTGCCAGTTTTGTTGTTCTTAAGTTTTACTGGTCCCTTGGTCAAGGATTCCACAACTAAATAAGGTCCAATCCAGCGTGGTTCCATCTTTGAACCTATGCGTTGAATACGGCGCTGATTCTTGATATAAACTATGGTACCAGCAGTGATTTCTTTGTTGCTTTTGTGTCGGCGATCAAAGGCACACTTCTGGTGTTCTTGAGCAGAGTGGATGTTGGTACTGACGTCTGAGTGCAGCTTTTTAAGAATGCTTGACAGTGTATTTAGCACATCAGGGGTGGCATGATCTGAAATGGGCATGGGATCCACCGTATCATCTTTTGAGGGATTAAGGTCCATGGGAAGCTTGGCCTTCCGTCCATACATGACCTCAAATGGAGTAACCTTGGTTGAAGCATGCACAGATGTGTGATAGGCAAACAGAACACCAGGGATGAATTGATCCCAGTTGTTTCCTTGGTCATTGACAAGCTTACTAAGAGCTTCTTTAAGTGTCCGATTATCACGTTCCCGCTGGCCATTTGTTTGTGGGTGGTATGCAGATGAAATACGGTGATCTGTTTGAAAATGTTCCATCAGGTTGTCAATGATCGAGTTTACAAACTCTCGTCCCTGGTCGCTAATCAGAGTCTCCATACAGCCAAGGCGACAGATAACGGAGTACAAAAAATTTGCCACTGACTTGGCACTCTTATCTGGGACAGCTGTTGCTTCAGTCCATTTGGAGAAATGATCAGTGGCAGCAACTATATATTTGTTGCCATTTGATGTTTCCTGAAGAGGGCCAATCATATCAATCCCAACTAAGCTCCATACTTTTCCAGGCACTGATATACTGTTGAGTGGTGGAGCTTCCTTTGTGATTTTGGGATTTATAACAAAACATTTTTGACAGGCTTTCACATACTGGTGAACGTCATTTTTCATTCCCTTCCAGTAAAACCGGTCAGAGATTTTGGCTAAAGTTTTATCTCTGCCAAAATGGCCCCCAGATATTGGGTTGTCATGACAGGCCTTCAGGATATTTGGCAGTCGACTTTTAGTAAGAACCTCCTTTTCCCTATGATAAACAATTCCTCCTTGGGCTCGATATGGCTTTGCTGTTTGTCTAAACTGGGACTTGGCATTTGCACGTTTCTCAGGAGGTAGATCGTAGGTATACTGAGGGTACCTTTGTTCTGTTGCAGTGTAGAATCTCAAAAGCTGGTCATACAATTGATCTTCCATGGTTGTCAAAATTGGAAAAGATTTGGTGTCATAGAGAGCAGAGAGGTGTCATAGAGAACATACAAAACAAGTTATCATTAACTATGCACTGACAGGACAGCGCCATCTACTGTCAGTTCAGATCTGCACACTTTTCAACAAATAAGCAATAGGGTGAGAAAAACAGTGAAGTGATAACATTATGGCCTAGAGAAATACTATAAAAACTATTTTATACCCCCTGGTATAAAGTTTATCCCCCGGGGGTATACTATGGCCTAAGTCAGCTTTTGAATTTTTGTGCTGTTTCCTTCCTCAGTAAAAGGGTTCCCCGGCTTCCCCGCAGTGCTGCGAGGGTGCCCCCATGGTAGATAAACCCATTTTTTAAGCGTATCCAAGGCGTTGCTAGGATAGAATGGCCATGTAAAATCCCATAGCAACCAGTAAAAGGGTTCCCCACCCACCCCGCAGTGCTGTGAGGGTGCCCCCAAGGTAGATTAACCCCTTTTCCAAGCGTATACAAGGCGTTGCTAGGATAAATTGGTCATGTAAAATCCCATAGCAACCAGTAAAAGGGTTCCCCGGCTTCCCCACAGTGCTGCAAGGGTGCCCCCAAGGTAGATAAACCCCTTTTCCAAGCGTATACAAGCCGTTGCTAGGATAAAGTGGTCATGTAAAATCCCATAGCAACCACCTAAGGGGTTAACCACCTATCCTTAAGTGCTGCGAGAGTGCCCCCAAGGTAGATAAACCCCTTTTTCAAGCGTATTCAAGGCGTTGCTAGGATAGAGTGATCATGTAAAATCCCATAGCAACCAGTAAAAGGTTTCCCCACCCACCCGCAGTGCTGCAATGGTGCCCCCAAGATAGATAAACCCCTTTTCCAAGCGTATCCAAGGTGTTGCTAGGATAGAGTGATCATGCTATATCCCATAGCAACCAGTAAAGGGGTTCCCCACCCACCCCTCAGTGCTCGTCAGTGCCCCCTAGGTATACAAAGCCCTTTTCCAAGCATATCCAAGGCGCCAAGACAACGAGCTGGCACGAGCAGGGCTGAAGATTTCATGTCACATGTGACTATAGGGAGGGGGTGGGGCTTAGAAAGGGAGATCCCTGGCGTCACCAGAGGTGGAGGAGCTTGAAAAGGAGCAGTGCCCGATGGGAGGGGGAGCTGTGACCTAGAAGAATGAGCAGCTTTCCCTCAGCTTACCCTGGGGGGTATAATCTGGCCTGGAGGGGTATACTTTGGCCTAGGCTATTTTATACCCCGGGGTATAGTTTGGCCTAGGCCAAAGTATACCCGGGGTATAATCTAGCCTAGGCCACTTTAACCCCGGGTATAGTCTGGCCTGGGGGTATAATCTGGCCTGTTACACCGGGACACATCTGAGCCAAGAGCCGAACACCGGACTGTAGCCACCCACAGACGCCCCACAGTCTCAGTGCTCAGAGGGTCACACTGGGGCATGTTCACACACAGCCCCGTACAGTCACATTCCCAGGACACATCTGAGCCGAGAGCCGAACACCGAAGTGTAGTGACCCGCAGACGCCCCACAGTCTCCCCGCTCAGAGTGTCACACTGGGCCATGTTCACACACAGCCTCGTACTGTCACATTCACGGGACACATCTGAGTCGAGAGCCGAACACCGAACTGTAGTGACCCACAGACGCCCCACAGTCTCTGCACTCAGAGGGTCACACTGGGGCATGTTCACACACAGCCTCGTACTGTCACATTCCCGGGACACATCTGAGGCGGAAGCCAAACACCAGACTGTAGTCACCCGCAAACACCCCACAGTCTCCCCGCTCAGAGGGTCACACTGGGGCATGTTCACACACAGCCTCGTACAGTCACATTCCCAGGACACATGTGAGCCGAGACCCGAACACTGGACTGTAGTCACCTACAGACGCCCCACAGTCTCTGCGCTCAGAGGGTCACACTGGGGCATGTTCACACACAGCCTCGTACAGTCACATTCCCAGGACACATCTGAGCCGAGACCCGAACACTGGACTGTAGTCACCCACAGATGCCCCACAGTCTCTGCACTCAGAGGGTCACATGGGACATGTTCACACACATTCTCAGATGTGTCCTGGGAATGTGACTGTACGAGGCTGTGTGTGAACATGTCCCATGTGACCCTCTGAGCGCAGAGACTGTGGGGCGTCTGTGGGTGACTACAGTCCAGTGTTCGGGTCTCGGCTCAGATGTGTCCTGGGAATGTGACTGTACGAGGCTAAGAGCCGAGCACCGGACTGTAGTCACCCACAGACGCCCCACAGTCTCCCAGCTCAGAGGGTCACACTGGGGCATGTTCACACACAGCCTCGTACTGTTACATTCCCGGGACACATCTGAGCCAAGAGCCGAACACCGGACTGTAGTCACCCAGATTCCCCACTCAGAGGGTCACACTGGGACATGTTCACACACAGCCTCGTACAGTCACATTCCCGGGACACATCTGAGCCAAGAGCCGAACACCGGACTGTAGTCACCCGCAGACGCTCAGAGGGTCACACTGGGACATGTTTACACATGGTCTTGCTCGAGCATTTCTTTCTCGCATGAAAACATACACGTTAGCAGGAAAACCGCTGTGAACACTCTGCACAATTTCCCTGCTTTCTTAATGCGGTTTTAGCTGAGATTTTAGCTGTAGTTTGCCTGAAGAATGCTGCAACAATTGATAAAGTGTTAGCAAAAACACAGCAAGTCTGCAAAACCAAGCAGCCGGAGATTTCAAAAAGCACCGATTTTGATGGTTCTGGAAAAATCTGCGTATCTGTACGCGCAGTGTGAATACACCCGGCGTGATCCTCTACATCAGTGTTTCTCAACTCCAGTCCTCAAGACCCACCAACAGGCCATGCTTTCAGGATTTCCATAGGTGATGGAGTTAATGCTGGAGCAGATGATGAAATTATCACCTGTGCAATACCAAGAGATCCTGAAAACTTGACCTGTTGGTGGGTCTTGAGGACCGGCGTTGAGAAACACTGTTCTACATAAAGGATACTGGTGCTGGGTTACAAGGTTGTTGCTTTGACTACCTAGGCTTAACTCCTTGAGGGCTGACCTAGTTAGAGCCTTTAGGACTAAGGTTATGTGCACACGTTCAGGATTTCTTGCACAAAATTCCTGAGAAAATCCTGAGATTTTCTGCAATAAATCCGCAAGAAATCTGCATGCGTTTTTTGCGCGTTTTTACCGTGTTTTTGGTGAGGTTTTTTTGCTGATTTTTCCACACATTTCCCAATGCATTATATAGTGGAAAATCCGCGAAAAATCCGCAAAATTAATGAACATGCTGCGTTTTTTACCGCGATGCGGTTTTTTTTGCGTGAAAAAAATGCATCATGTGTACAAAAATTGCGGAATTCATTAAAAATGATGGGATGCATAATGTATGCAGATTTTTGGTGGTTTTATAGCGTTTTTATCGGGAAAAACCACGAAAAAACCGCAAAAAATCTGCAACGCGTGCACACAGCCTTAAAGTGAAGGTGCTGGATATATAATCATTATTTTCTTTCATGTACCATATGAAAGCTGACTTTTTTTTGCAGAATGAGTTGTATTTATCAGTGAAATCAAATGATTATCTAAATTATATTAACTCGTTATGAGCAAAAAAAAGGTTTTTTTTTTACATTAAGTCTGTGTCACAGGGTTGTGACGGGCTTACTTTCATGGCAAGATGTAGTCTTCATGTTCTCCATTGCGTGATATACACAGGGAAGAAAAATATTAAAAAAAACAATTTTTCTCCCATTTTTCATGAGCTCAACTAAAGATCTAACACTTTCTATGGACACAAAAGGCCCTTTTCTCTCAGACATTGTTCAGAAATGTGTGTAAAGGTACCTTCACACTAAGCGACGCTGCAGCGATAGCGACAACGATGCCGATCGCTGCAGCGTCGCTGTGTGGTCGCTGGAGAGCTGTCACACAGACAGCTCTCCAGCGACCAACGATGCCGGTCCCCGGGTAACCAGGGTAAACATCGGGTTACTAAGCGCAGGGCCGCGCTTAGTGACCCGGTGTTTACCCTGGTTACCAGTGTAAATGTAAAAAAACAAACACTACATACTTACATTCGCGTCCCCCGGCGTCCGCTTCCCTGCACTGTGTAAGCGCCGGCAGTAGCAGGGCACAGCGGTGACGTCACTGCAGTGCTTTGCTTTCCGGCCGGCACTGACACATTCAGTGCAGGAAGCTCTGAGCAGCAGCGCGGACGCCGGTGGATGTGACAGACATCTGAGGGTGAGTATGTACTGTTTTTTTTTTTACTTTTACAATGGTAACCAGGGTAAATATCGGGTTACTAAGCGCGGCCCTGCGCTTAGTAACCCGATATTTACCCTGGTTACCATTGTAAAACATCGCTGGCATCGTTGCTTTTGCTGTCAAACACAACGATACACGCCGATCTGACGACCAAATAAAGTTCTGAACTTTCAGCAACGACCAACGATATCACAGCAGGATCCAGATCGCTGCTGCGTGTCAAACACAACGATATCGCTATCCAGGACGCTGCTACGTCACGGATCGCTATCGTTATCGCTGCAAAGTCGTTTAGTGTGAAGGTACCTTAAGTCTGTGTTGGCGAGATCTTCTCCTCTGCTGAGATCATCCGTCACCTCACAGTGTGGTTATCCAGATGCTGATTAGACACATTATTACGCAGGTACCTCAGGCTGCCACAATTAATGGCCACTATAGAAAGTGCAGTTTTATCACAGCACAATGCCATAGATAGTAACATAGTAACATAGTTAGTAAGGCCGAAAAAAGACATTTGTCCATCCAGTTCAGCCTATATTCCATCATAATAAATCCCCAGATCTACGTCCTTCTACAGAACCTAATAATTGTATGATACAATATTGTTCTGCTCCAGGAAGACATCCAGGCCTCTCTTGAACCCCTCGACTGAGTTCGCCATCACCACCTCCTCAGGCAAGGAATTCCAGATTCTCACTGCCCTAACAGTAAAGAATCCTCTTCTATGTTGGTGGAAAAACCTTCTCTCCTCCAGACGCAAAGAATGCCCCCTTGTGCCCGTCACCTTCCTTGGTATAAACAGATCCTCAGCGAGATATTTGTATTGTCCCCTTATATACTTATACATGGTTATTAGATCGCCCCTCAGTCGTCTTTTTTCTAGACTAAATAATCCTAATTTCGCTAATCTATCTGGGTATTGTAGTTCTCCCATCCCCTTTATTAATTTTGTTGCCCTCCTTTGTACTCTCTCTAGTTCCATTATATCCTTCCTGAGCACCGGTGCCCAAAACTGGACACAGTACTCCATGTGCGGTCTAACTAGGGATTTGTACAGAGGCAGTATAATGCTCTCATCATGTGTATCCAGACCTCTTTTAATGCACCCCATGATCCTGTTTGCCTTGGCAGCTGCTGCCTGGCACTGGCTGCTCCAGGTAAGTTTATCATTAACTAGGATCCCCAAGTCCTTCTCCCTGTCAGATTTACCCAGTGGTTTCCCGTTCAGTGTGTAATGGTGATATTGATTCCTTCTTCCCATGTGTATAACCTTACATTTATCATTGTTAAACCTCATCTGCCACCTTTCAGCCCAAGTTTCCAACTTATCCAGATCCATCTGTAGCAGTATACTATCTTCTCTTGTATTAACTGCTTTACATAGTTTTGTATCATCTGCAAATATCAATATTTTACTGTGTAAACCTTTTACCAGATCATTAATGAATATGTTGAAGAGAACAGGTCCCAATACCGACCCCTGCGGTACCCCACTGGTCACAGCGACCCAGTTAGAGACTATACCATTTATAAACACCCTCTGCTTTCTATCACTAAGCCAGTTACTAACCCATTTGCACACATTTTCCCCCAGACCAAGTATTCTCATTTTGTGTACCAACCTCTTGTGCGGCACGGTATCAAACGCTTTGGAAAAATCGAGATATACCACGTCAAATGACTCACCGTGGTCCAGTCTATAGCTTACCTCTTCATAAAAACTGATTAGATTG
The DNA here is from genome assembly GCF_051348905.1 of Ranitomeya variabilis. Taxonomy (NCBI): domain Eukaryota; kingdom Metazoa; phylum Chordata; class Amphibia; order Anura; family Dendrobatidae; genus Ranitomeya; species Ranitomeya variabilis. The sequence goes on from NC_135233.1 coordinate 193,058,999, forward strand.
GTTTGACAGGAGCGATTTCTCATAAACCCATGCTGATATGGAGTTAAACAGTTATTCTCATTGAGATAATCCAGAATAACATCCTTCAGAAACCCTTCAAATATTTTACCAACAGTAGAGGTTAGACTTCCTGGCCTATAATTTCCAGGTTCACTTTTAGAGCCCTTTTTGAATATTGGCACCACATTTGCTATGCGCCAGTCCTGCGGAACAGACCCCGTCACTATAGAGTCCCTAAAAATAAGAAATAATGGTTTATCTATTACATTACTTAGTTCTCTTAGTACTCGTGGGTGTATGCCATCCGGACCCGGAGATTTATCTATTTTAATCTTATTTAGCCGGTTTCGCACCTCTTCTTGGGTTAGATTGGTGACCCTTAATATAGGGTTTTCATTGTTTCTTGGGATTTCACCTAGCATTTCATTTTCCACCGTGAATACCGTGGAGAAGAAGGTGTTTAATATGTTAGCCTTTTCCTCGTCATCTACAACCATTCTTTCCTCACTATTTTTTAAGGGGCCTACATTTTCAGTTTTTATTCTTTTACTATTGATATAGTTGAAGAACAGTTTGGGATTAGTTTTACTCTCCTTAGCAATGTGCTTCTCTGTTTCCTTTTTGGCAGCTTTAATTAGTTTTTTAGCTAAAGTATTTTTCTCCCTATAGTTTTTTTAGAGCTTCAATGGTGCCATCCTGCTTTAGTAGTGCAAATGCTTTCTTTTTACTGTTAATTGCCTGTCTTACTTCTTTGTTTAGCCACATTGGGTTTTTCCTATTTCTAGTCCTTTTATTCCCACAAGGTATAAACCGCTTACAGTGCCTATTTAGGATGTTCTTAAACATTTTCCATTTATTATCTGTATTCTTATTTCTGAGGATATTGTCTCAGTCTACCAGATGTCACACGTTTCTCCATAACTTACGACTGCCCATATCAAAACCCCATCGCCACCATGGATCACTTGATTCACATCACAACATTGACAACAGCAAACCACTCACCCACAAGACGCCATACACGCAGTCTGCCAGCTGCCATGTACAGTTGTGAGGTGATGGGAAATATGCCGCTGACCGTCATTTACCAACCGTTTAGGTAACCGTTTCCATGTCATTTGCAGCCGCTGTTCTAATTTGTTAGTAATGTAGAATTGACCATATTGTTGCCTGCAGTACTGATCACCGGCCACAGGAGGCCACTCTTTCCCCTGCATTTGCTCGATGACTCTGGCTTACACTGGTTTGTGCAGGATTCTGACTCTGAGGCGGTGACCCCACTTCTGTGAGGAGAAATAAACAGTAATTCTGTGGGCAGAGACTGGGGTTATGTTACACGGACTCTGTTCTGCTGATGTGAACTGCAGTTTGGACAGAACCAGACAGAGCCCCAGGCCAGGACACGCAATTGGGAAGAAGAGTCTGACAGGAAGGGGTTGTTTCGGTGGCCATATTGAGAAAGATAGAGGTGATCTGGAAGGACGATGTGCGACGTCTCCATCGAGCGTCATCCGCAGATCCGACATCCATGAAACACCCAAAGGGCCCTCCAGCAAGTCTGCTATGGTACCACACACCTGTCACAAAATCATCATTCCTTGTTCAGGCTCATTTCTGCAACGACACAGCGACTAGGCCCACCGCGAGGATTATCGTGGGAGCGTACACGCACACACAATTAGGTAAACTATATTAACTTAGTCACCATTTATGTGCCTACTGAGTGACATAGCACAGAAATCCCAGTCAGTTCTGACGGGATATGTGCAATAGCATGTCACATTTTGTTGGTTGGTGGAAGCATAAGCAGTCTGACTCTTACAGTAAAAGTTCCTTTGACAAGTTTAGTGTTTACTGCTTTTCCTTTTCCACCTTCAACGTGCCAGACATCAGGTGGAGACGTCGATGAGGAAGAAGAGCCGCAGTCAGGTGGAAACCCCGATGAGGAAGACGAGCCACAATAAGGTGGAGACCCTGATGAGGAAGACGAGCCACAGACAGGTGGAGACCCCAATGAGGAAGACGAGCCGCAGTCAGGTGGAGACCCCGATGAGGAAGACGAGTCGCAGTCAGGTGGAGACCCCGATGAAGAAGACAAGCCTCAGTCAGGTTGAGACCCCGATGAGGAAGACAAGCCGCAGTCAGGTGGAGACCCCGATTAAGATGAGCCGCTGTCAGGTAGAGACCACGATGAGGAAGACGAGCCACAATAAGGTGGACACCCTGATGAGGAAGACGAGCCACAGACAGGTGGAGACCCCAGTGAGGAAGACGAGCCGCAGTCAGGTGGAGACCCCGATGAGGAAGACGAGTTGCAGTCAGGTGGAGACCCCGATGAGGAAGACGAGCCACAATAAGGTGGAGACCCTGATGAGGAAGACGAGCCACAGACAGGTGGAGACCCCAGTGAGGAAGACGAGCTGCAGTCAGGTGGAGACCCCGATGAGGAAGACGAGTCGGTCAGGTGGAAACCCCGATGAGGAAGACGAGCTGCAGTCAGGTGGAGACCCCGATGAGGAAGAGGAGCCGCAGTCAGGTGGAGACCCCGATGAGAAAGTCAAGTCGCAGTCAGGTGGAGACCCCGATGAGGAAGACGAGCCACAGTCAGGTGGAGACCCAGATGAGGAAGACGAGCCGCAGTCAGGTGGAGACCCCGATTAAGACGAGCCACAGTCAGGTGGAGACCCCGATGAAGAAGACGAGCCGCAGTCAGGTGGAGACCCCGATGAGGAAGACGAACTTCAGTCAGGTGGAGACCACAATGAAGAAGACGAACATGCAGATGAGCTTCCTTAAGACACTTTCTGAGTTTATGCAGAAATTCTTTGTGGCAGGTTTAAGAACATCTTGGAGATGAAGATGCTGGATGTTGAGGTCCTACGCTGGTGTGGTTACACGTAGTCTGCGGTAGTGAGGCCGGCTGGATGTACTGAAATTCTCTGAAACGCCTTAAAAACAGCATATGTTAGAGAAATGAACATTCCATTCACAGGTAACAGCTCTGGTGGACATTCCTGCAATCAGCATGCCAACTGCACACTTCCTCAAAACATTTGACATCCGTGGCATTGTGTTATGGGATAAAACTGCACATTTTACAGTGGCCTTTCCTTGTTGGCCAGTCTACGGTGCATCTGTGCAATAATCATGTGTCTAATCAGCATATGGATATGCCACACCTGGGAGGTGAATGGATTATCTCAGCATAGCATATACAGTGGGTAAAGAAAGTATTCAGACCCCTTTAAATGTTTCACTGTTTCATTGCAGCCATTTGGTAAATTCAAAAAAAGTTGTTGTTTTTTCTCATTGTACACACTGCACCCCATCTTGACTGAAAAAAAACAGAAATTTAGACATTTTTGCAAATTTATTAAAAAAAAACTGAAATATCATATGGTCATAAGTATTCAGACCCTTTGCTCAGACACTCATTTAAGTCACGTTATCCATTTACTTGTGATCCTCCTTGAGATGGTTCTACTCCTTCATTGGAGTCCAGCTGTGTGTAATTAAACTGATAGGACTTGATTTGGAAAGGCACACACCTATCTATATAAGACCTCACAGCTCACAGTGCATGTCAGACCAAATGAGAAGCATGAGGTCAAAGGAACTGGCCAAGGAGCTCAGAGACAGAATTGTGGCCAGGCACAGATCTGGCCAAGGTTACAACAGAATTTCTGCAGTATTCAAAGTACCTAAGAGCACAGTCGCCTCCATAATCCTTAAATGGAAGATGTTTGGGACCACCAGAAGTCTTCCTACACCTGGCCATCCAGCCAAACTGAGCAATCGTGGGAGAAGATCCTTGGTGAGAGATGTAAACAAGAACCCCAAGATGACTGTGGCTGAGCCCCAGATATGCAGCAGAGAGATGGGAGAAAGTTCCACAAAGTCAACTATCACTGCAGCCCTCCACCAGTCGGGCCTTTATGGCAGAGTGGCTGGATGGAAGCCTCTCCTCAGTGCAAGACATAAAGCCTGGATAGAGTTTGCTAAAAAACACATGAAGGACTCAGACTATGAGAAATAAGATTCTCTGGCCTGATGAGACGAAGACAGACTTTTTTGTTGATAATTCTAAGTGGTATGTGTGGAGAAAACCAGACACTGCTCATCACCTACCCAATACAATCCCAACAGTGAAACATGGTGGTGGCAGCATCATGCTATGGGGGTGTTTTTCAGCTGCAGGGACAGGACGACTGGTTGTCATTCAAGGAAACGTGAATCGGGCCAAGTACAGAGATATACTGGATGAAAACCTTTTCCAGAGTGTTTTGGACCTCAGACTTGGTTCACCTTCCAACAAGACAAAGATCCTAAGCACACAGCTAAAATAACAAAGGAGTGGCTTCAGAACAACTCTGTGACCATTCTTGGCTGGCCCAGCCAGAGCCCTGACCTAAACCCAATTGAACATCTCTGGAGAGACCTGAAACTGGCTGTCCACCAACGTTCACCATCCATCCTGACGGAACTGGAGAGGGTCTGCAAGGAAGAATGGCCGAGGATCCCCAAACCCAGGGGGGAAAAACTTGTTGCATCATTCCCAAGAAACCTCATGGCTGTACTAGCTCAAAAGGTGCTTCTACTCAATACTGAGCAAAGGGTCTGAATATTTATGACCATGTGATATTTCAGTTTTTCTTTAATAAATTTGCAAAAATTTAAGCTGAGATAAGTATAAGCTGAGATTTTCAGTCTATTTTTTAGGCTAAAAGTGCCCCTCTCGGCTTATACTTGAGTCATTGTCCCAGGGGTCGGCAGGGGGAGGGGAAGCGGCCGGAGTGGCGGCTGTCACATCATACTGACCTGCTCCCGATGCGGTCTCTGCACTTTTCTGCTTCTCCGATGGTCTCCGGCACCTGCAGCTCTTCCTGTGTTCAGCGGTCACGTGGTACCGCTCATTAAAGTAATGAATATGGACGCGACTCCAGTCCCATAGGCAGAGCGCATATTAATTACTTTAATGAGCGGTACCATGTGACTGCTGAACACAGGAACAAGCTGCCGACACGAGCTGGAGACCATCGGAGAAGCAGGGACATAGAGACCGCGTCAGGAGGGGGAGTATGATGGGGGAGGGTGAGCCATGCGATATTCACCTGTTCCCGTTCCACCACCGTGCTGTGTCTTCTGCGTGTTTAGTGCGCACCCTCGGCCTGAACAGTCACTGCAGAGAGTCGGAAGACACAGCGGCGTGCGGCAGTGGAAAGGGGACAGGTGAATATCGTAAGTGCTGGTGCCCTGAGCCAGTGGCGACTCCGGCAAATGACCCCCATAGCGCACCGGTGTCCCCGCCTGCTCAGGCCCCCAGAACTCGGCGCCCAGCGATGAGAGGTGAGTATGTCATTTTTTTTAATTTTTTTTTTAAATCGCAGCAGCAGCAGCATACGGGGCATATTATTCTATGGAGCATCTTATGGGGCCCATCAACCTTTGTGCAGCATTATATGGGGCACGATATTCTATGGAGCATCTTATGGGACCATCAACCTTTATGCAGCATTATATGGGGCATAATATTCTATGGAGCATCATATGGGGCCATCATTAACCTTTTAAGCAGCATTATATGGGGCATATTTTAATATGGAGCATCTTAAGGGGCCCATCATGAACTTTATGGAGAATTATATGGGGCTCCTGATTCAGTATGGATATTCAAAAACACAACCTACTGATGTCTCAATTAATTTTACTTTTATTGGTGTCTCTTTATTTTTTAAATTTACCAGTAGCTGCTGCATTTCCTAACCTAGGCTTATACTCGAGGCAACAAGCTTTCAGTCATTTGTGGCAAAATTAGGGGTCTCGGTTTATACTCGGGTCGGTTTATACTCAAGTATATATGGTTATAAAAATTTAAAGGGGTCTAAATACTTTCCGTACCCACTGTATATTGTACGTATATTATACACACACACACACACAAACACACGCACACACACACACACACCAATTCAGGATGAATCTATAATACACTCCACATTTTTCAGCTGAACTTCAGGCTACGTCTCTAGATTGTTGAATGCACATGTCAAACTGTTCAAGGTTTTAGTACTTTTTGCAAAACTTGCTGTTGTCTTGCAAGGAGCTTAATGGCAAAATTCACAACAGGTGTTTGATCCATGAATCGCCCAATAAATTTCAGGATTCAGTTAGAATTGGTATTAAACAGTCCTCCATATCATGCTGTTCACCTTTTGACATCATGAGACCAAGAGAACACCTAAAAACTGATCATGAGTACCTCGTCTGTGCGAGGCTTCAGGCAGTATGTTCTCAGACGGAAGTGGCCACTGCGCAGAGAGTTAGTCATCAGCAGGTGACAACAGAGATAGAGAGACTGGAAGAGTCACAGAAAGCCAGAGAAATGGACGTCCTTTGGCCACATCCCATACTGATGACCGCTTCATTGTGAACAACGCTCTTTGGAACCAGATGATGAATACCACACAACTCCAGGAACGTGTAAGGGAGGTGAGAGGCACCCAAGTGCCATGTCAGACCATTCAAAACAGTTCACATCAGCGTTGTCTGCGAACCACACCACCAGTCACAAGCGTCATCGTCTTGCATGGGCCAGAGAGCATCTACCAATGATGTTTGAGATGTCAAGGAGAGTGTTATGCATCAGCCACTGTTGTCACCAGATGGGCCTTTTAGTAGTGGTGTTACAGTGTGGGCAGGTGTGTCTAATCAGTTCAGCGCTGCCCTACACTTTGTGAATGGTCCAGTGACAAGAACCTACTACTCGTTTAACAATTAATCCAGTCATTATTCCTCTGCATGAACAACACCGTCCTAATTTCATCATCATGGACGACAATGCTCCAGCTCATCGACGTCACATCATTAGGGAATGGCTACTGTTGACTAGAGTAGCTCAAATGGCTTAGTCCCTTAGAAGACCTATGGGATCAGCTGAGTCATGGTATAGAGGCTCGTAACTCTGTACCCAGAACCTCAATGACCTGAGGGACGCCGTTCAAGAAGAGTGGGATGCCATGCATCAGCAGACAATAACTCCTCTTGTGAACAGCAGATATCGTTGTCAAGCTGTAATTGATGCTGAAGGCCACATGACAAGTTCAGTCTGAGACAGCGACATTTCTTGATTGGGTATACATACCGCTGTTGGATTTTGTGTTAATAAATTGAGATGAGATCATCATCGCTGCTTCTACTTAAATGCCCAACTGTCATGAGAAAGTATCACGAGTGGCAACTTATGTTTTTCATAAATTTCACCCAAAAGTCAACTATTCCTAATTTTTTGTGAGATATCTATCTATATCTATATCTATGAATTATATTCTGTATTTTGCAAACTAGAAGATGCATCTTTTCTCCCAGAAAATTTTTGGAGGAATGGGTGAGGTACGTCTTATAGTCCGGATGTACCAGTGTGTGTGTGTGTGTGGGGGGCGGTGGCGACTGAGCGTGTCACAGGAGTCAGGAGCATAGCCAGGGCCAACACTATGCCCGCTATTAAGATACATATTCACCGGTGCCCCCACCCAAAATCCCTCTCACCTCTAAACTGAAACCAGGTCCATGAGGTGGGCGAGACTATGGGCGTGGAGAGCACTGAACATTCCGGCAGCTGATGTTGGCGTGTGGGGGCGCATATGATTGACATCACGCCCTGCGTCACTTACACGCTGAATTCAGTTGCGGGCATCAGAAGTGGATGCTATGCTGTGAGGGAGAGGGAAGTAGAATTGTTAATTTTTCAGTGCGTGGCATGATGAGGGCCATATATACCA